>NW_027526203.1:3791095-4334295 GCF_048455015.1 Haemaphysalis longicornis
GGACGTTTCTGGGGACAGGACGGACCACGATGGAGTCTCTGATTTCTCTGCTAAGGTGTTTAACACTCTCCTTATTCTGTTCGGTAAAGATGCCCAGAGTGACCAGAATGTCTCTGCCTGCTCTAGTGCCTGCCAGTCGACCTACCTGCGCGGTGTGCTGGGCTTCTGCGATTTCTGATAACGTATTGTGAACCCCTAGTTTCAGTAGGAGATCTGTGGATGCATTGATAGGAAGCCCCAAAGCTACCTTAAAAACACGACGAATCATGGTGTCGAGGCGTTTCTCTTCGGTTTTCTTCCAATTGAGCATAGCCGCGACGTAAGAAATGTGGCATAGGACGAAAGCGTGGATAAGCCTGATGGCGCACTCCTCGCTTATACCCCTATTCCTGTTGAGAATGCATCGAAACATTCGTAACGCGTTTTCAACTTCCCCGGTAATCTTCTGTAACATTAAGTTATTGGAACCGTTTCCTTCGATAATTAAGCCCAGAACTCTGATGGAATTGACCTCCGGAATGGGATTGCCGTGCATGTCAAAAAGCGCAACGTTGGGCCTCCTGTCCTGCTCCCAACCCCTGGGCTTGCGCCCTGGTCTAGACGGGCTATAGAAAAGCAACGCCGACTTCTTTGAGGAGCATTTAAGACCCGCAGGGGTGAGGTATAGCTCTGTGGCCCTGACAGCTTCTTGCAATCGAGCCTCCAATTCACCGTCACTGCCCCAGCACTCCACAGGGTAACATCATCAGCGTAGATGGTGTGTTCAACCCCCTCAATATCGAGAAGTGTTCTAGCTAATTTGGACATGACTAGATTGAACAAAAAGGGAGACAGTACCGAGCCTTGAGGAGTTCCCCTGTCTCCAAGCTCGAGGGGCTCTGATATAATATCTCCAATGCGTAGGGAGGCGGTTCTGCCGCTGGGAAAAGATCGAACGTAAGGAAAGAAACGCTCGCCGAGACTAAGGTCCGATATGGCCTGAAGTATAGCCGTGTGGAGTATATTATCGAAGGCTTTTTCTACATCAAGGCCCAGAATGGCCCTTGTGTCATGAGTGACCCGATCTAGCAGCTTCTTTTTGATCCGGAGCATAGCTTCCTGGGTCGAAAGACCCGGCCTGAAGCCGATCATGGTATACGGGAAAAGCTGGTTATCCTCCGCATAAGTGGAGAGCCTGTTAAGCACAACATGCTCCGCAACCTTGCCGAGGCAGGACGTCAGAGAGATCGGTCTGAGGTTTTTAAGTCCGAGAGGCTTGCCCGGCTTAGGAATGAGTATTGTATTAGCATGTTTCCAAGTATCTGGGATGTAGCCCTCTCTCCAGATATTATTGATTTGTCTGGTTAGATAGCTGATGGAATTATCCTCAAGATTGCGAAGACCTCTGTTCGAAATACCATCAGGGCCAGCAGCAGATTTACTGTTAAGCTCCTGAATAGCAAAACGAACTTCTCCCTCCGAAAAATCTCCGTCAAGCGCGTGGTTGGGAGAACCCGTATACACTACTGGCGGAGGGACGAAAATCTGCGTTTTTATAAGTGGCAAATACTGACCGGCTAGATCGTCCAAGAGCTCGTCATCCTTAGCTTCCTTCCGCGCCTTGTGAATTATTTTGCTCAGTAGCGACCGCTGGGTTGGCTTGGATCTGGAACCTCTCTCATCTAGTAGATGTCTGAGGAGACCCCAGCCTCCCCCTTTGCGAAGTTGGCCGTCTAATGAATTGCATATCTCATCCCATTGTTGTTTACATAGAACTTTACAGTACTCCTCAATCTCTCTGTTCAGCAGCGCGATCTTTTTCCTAAGTCTCGTGTTCAGTCATTGGCCTTTCCACCGTGCTAGTATTGATTGCTTAGCCTCAAGGAGATTAGCTAATCTGTGGTCCATCTTCTCAGTTCCAACATCCGTGGGGATGGTTCTTTCTGACGCGTGAATGTCCAGCCCAAGCTGCTCTATCCAGCTCTCGAGCGGAGGATCTGCTCATCGGGAGAGGCATCGGGATTAGCCCTCGATTTGCGGAACTTATCCCAATCAATCAGTTTAAACTCCCTCAGCTTCTTACAGACTACCTCGAAGCTGACGACTACAATATAGTGATCGCTGCCGAAGACAATATCAGTATTCACCCAGCTAGGTTTCTCGATTCCCTGGACAAAAGTTAGGTCCGGCGTCGAGTCCCTGCACGCAGAAGTGCCGCATCTAGTTGGGTGACCCGGGTCTGTAATGAGAGTGAGACTAAGGTCCGAGGCGTGCGTCCATAACCTTTCACCCTTGCCGGTTGAGTAAGGGTATTTCCACGCTTGGTGAGGGGCATTGAAATCCCCACCAACGATCAGATAGTTAGGATGGCCTTAAAGCTCTGCCTCGATTCTTTTGGGCTACTATACAAATTGAGGAGAAATATACTGCTGCTGTTGCCTATATAATTATTAGGAATTACCTCCACAGCGATAAATTCTACCTTACAATGCGACGTAGAGAGCTCGTGTCGGATATAAGGGATTTTCTTATTTATCAAAATAGCCACACCCCTGCCTTTATCCTCCCGGAGGCTCTCCGCCTTGTATCACGTGAAAGGGAGGTCAGCCGCAAGAGTCTCCTGAAGCAAAATAACATGTGGTTTCTCAGCTTGTGATCTAATAAACTGCTGGAGGGCCACCTTTTTTGGGTTGATCCTCGGCAGTTCCATTGCCAGGCTCTAAAGGCTTTAGTTATCGAGGCCATCTTGACCGTGTGGGATTGCGTTATTTAGGTTAGTATTACTGTGGGATCTATCCTGCTCTGCCAAAGGGTTGGGATAGATCTTCACCATAGCTGGAACTACCGTATCATTCAAGTATGCCTCGATCTTTTGCAGCCTAGCCCCGACGCTCTCCTCATTGTGCTCAATACGGGTGAGTCGGTCGTTTATCTGCTTGATACTATCATTAATCGCAGATAGAGCCACCTTGATTTCCGACTTTGCCTTAAACTGAAACTGACTGGGCGGAGTAAGGGCCCGCTTCTTGGGAGCTGGGCACTCTGCGGCCTCGCCCTCTGACGGAATAACCTCCATGGACCTTGGAACTTCGCTATCTGAGGGACGCTCGCCCTCTGACGGAGCAACCTCCATAGACGCCGGAACCTCGCTATCTGAGGGACTCTCAGAGGACTCGGACTTGTTACGAGTAATCTCTCTGGGGAGCTCGATCAATTCGAGAGGGAGCCTCTCTACCGCCGCCCTAAGGCTGCTGTTCTCCTTTTCCAGCGATAGAATCCTATCTCTTTCTAGACTACGATTCGCTTGGGCCATTGGCTGATCCGCGCCTTTTTCTTTGCCCTTAACCTTGTTGGCCCACGAGTCTGCGCCCCCACCAGTCACGAAACGCGCCCGCGGCCCCCTGGAGCGGGAGCGACCTCTGCTCCTGCTTGCGTCTCGCTTTTTTTGATGACGCGTGCACGACGTCGGGACCGAGAGCGGCAGCGCGAGCTAGCTCGCCCCCTGGATTCGGACCTGTCGCTCACCGTCTGCGTCTCTTCCTTGACCATCTGTGCCTTCGCGCGCTCTTGACGTCTAACACGCACCACGTATGGGATCAAGTAGCGTTTCTTGCACGATTTATCCGCTGTCACATGCAAGCCCCCGCACAGCTTGCATTTCGGGTCACTTGGGTTGCGCACGCCGCAGCCCCTACATTCTGAAACACCAGGTGTCGGGCAAACGTCCTTCCGGTGTCCGATCTTTCCGCAAGCGTAGCACACGTCCACTTGTTTCCGATATAAGTAGCAGCACACTAGAGTAGTTCCATATCTCACAAAGTTCGGTACACGAAGTCCGTCGAATACAATAATAACAGATCCGGAGTTCTTGATTCTCTTGACGCCGAGCGCCAACGGGTTACGGTCGTTCAAAATGTTCCTTTCAAGGGTTGCAGGCCCGTCTGCGATGTCCACCTTTATAATAATCCCCTTGCACGTATCGCTGGGGGCGGTCTCGTAAGCGTTGACTTCGAAGACCTTCCCGGCCACCGTTATGAACTTTATGCGAGCGTACTTGTCCGCATTTTCTCTTAGAGGGGTGCTGGCCACCATAATGTTTTGCGTAATGTTTGGGCAGTTACCTCATGCAGCGTTTGCTCCGAGCTCAAGCTTGCCGCTTCGGTAATCGCCTTACCCACGGTGGGGCCCACTTTCTCCAAATTCAACCCCCCTCTGGGGCGTATCACAATCTTGATGTGCTCCTGAGGCATGGGAGGCATGCGTGAGGCCTTTACCACCCGATTCACGACGCTGGAAAACGGCCGGCGTGCACTCACCTTCTTTTCGCTAGCGTGACTATCGTGCTGCGCTCGGCTGACTTTTTTTTCTCTTCGGCTGGTGACCTTCTTCCAGCCCGATTCCTTGTCAATATCGTCTTCGGCGATGAAATCGCCTTCCACTTGCATCGAAGCCGCCGCCATGACAACTGTCGCAGAGTTCGCCGTGCCAGCAGCGAGGGCAGCCACCGGCGCGTCGCCGCGCTAGGCCTGCCGAGCGTTAGGCCCAGCGGTCGCCAGCGTGGCGCTCGGGGAAAAGGTTCAGTACTTCGGTGAAAAGATCACCCACCGGCGAAAACCTGGTATCCACAGAAGCGCTGCAACTTCTGGTGTTGGTTGAGGCCAAAAACACAGCGATAAAAGTAGATTATCCCACCGAAATCGTTCAAACACTTGGGAACCGATCTTGTCACGTCTGCACTGGTCGGCGCCCCCTGGCGGTCCAATTTATTTTGTTAAGTGTTTTTGTTTCTTTGGCAGGTTACCTCTGCGTCCTAGAGGATCCTGAGCGTATAGCTATATCGCGAGTGCCCCCCCCCCCCCACCGAATTCCCTCATTTCAACCTCAGGACAGCCCGCAAGTTTCGAAGCGTTTCAGGAATTATATAATACCTCCTGAGAAACCCGAAGGATGCGAACCAACACGGGTGTACTTTCAATGTTGGAGTTCTCAAAGCAAAAAAAAAAAAAAAAAAGGAGAAGAAACGCGACAGCCTCCAACAGCTTCCCTGCCGGTGCCTCCCCGACTTCTTTTTCGATGCATAATATGCGTATTTACGAAGTCGCCCACAAATGTGGGCAACAGAGAAAGGTTCACAGATCACTCGTCGCTCATTTTGCTGTGCTTAAATCTGAATATAAAAGGATCGCTAAGTCGAGAAAGCCCCTCACACGCTCCGTACCAAGCAATCCCGCGACCGCCGGCCCCCAACATGGCGTCGCGTGCTCGTTTCGTTTTTCTTCCGGTAGATGGCGGCACTTTTGCATAAGGTCTATTGTTTGTCTTGCGCATTCGTCTCCGCTGGGCCTTGGTGACGACGTCGATCCAGTCTGAATTGTTACCGGAGTAGACTTCTGCATTGTCCCCTTCGCTGGAGTCGTGCAGCATCGTGTTTTCGTCCGCTTCGCTTGAGTTGGAACTAGGGTACTCAGCGGCGCGGCCCCCGTCGGCAGGCGAGCCCGGCATGGAACGCAATCTGGCGAGGCCTAACCGCTGGAATTAGGGCTAGCGTGCTCGCCCAGGAAGGAGTCGGGAATTCGTCGAAGAGTGCACCTGCTGGTCACAAACAAGAGTCCATAGGTGCACTACAGTGAGATGAGTCCGCTGAGAGTGGAAGATTGGCGGGGAACCGATTTTTGTACAATTGAATGAAAAACTACACAGCCCATGTGAAGCGTGTTCGCTCGATGCGGCTGCAGGTGGTGCCCCCCGCTCTTGAGCAAATCATTTCTGTATGGTGTCCACATTTTTGAAAATACCGAGACAATGCCAAGCGCTTGTACACGCGTGCCTCGAGCGCACGTTCGTCAACGTTTTTCCTTCGAGCGAACGTTTTAATTTGAGAGTTTGCTTGTGTGCACACGCATAACTTCCAAAGTACGTCATTTTCACTACTAGGCATGAGGACTGGCATATAGCCGCAAGTTTTTCATTACAACGATATTTCAAAATAAACAATGATATTTGGTGGTCCCGCGTCATTCCTTATATTGAGATTTAAGTGTATACCTCCTGTTTTTTATACTTTTGTGATTTGTTGCCATCGACTGGCCGCGACGAGTTGTATCAAAGTTAGAAGTGCAGCGTGCATTTTCGTATGTTTCTTTGTATTCCGCACAGGCTATCAAACTTGGGAGGAAGACTGTACCCCCTTGTCGTCCTTGCAACACATGTTCACCTTTGGTCACTAATGTTATCGATCTTATTCGATGGTTCTCCGAGGATTAACGCCGAAAGATAAATGCTCGCAAGGCATTCTATGCGCCATTCCATTCGCCGACACTCGCCTGTGCACAGTTGACTGCTCCTTTGCCACTTGTGTATCCTTTAAATTATTGGCGGAGCAAAAGTTCACCCCTATAAACTTTCTTTCTCTGAAGAAACCGGCGCATCCTTGGCTACGTGACAATATAGTCAACAACGCTGCGCCTCGCGATGTCTTTCAAGACGACCGGCCATTTAGATATTCCGATTTTCTTTCAAGTTCGGCCCACGTGGCCCGGCAACCACGTGGTGTTATGCATGAAATTAAAGTTCTGACAGTTAACTTTACCTACGATTGGCAGGCCCTCCCTCCTTACAAAACCCACAGGGAACGTTTGCTACGAGAAACGTTTGAAAGAAGGACCCTACCTACCCACACAAGGACTTATGTACACAAGATCCACAAACACTGAGAAAAATTCTAACAAACACCTTTTAACATAAATCCATATTGGCATTCATGTTTCCTAACAAATACATTGAGGAATGCTTCACACGCAAAGACAAAGCCTTTTTTTTTCAGGCTACGTGAAACCCGCGCTATTCACTGGGAACTTGGGAGTCGGCCCTGGCCAGCCAAGTTCTACAGGACCAAGTAGAACTGATCCGTAGAGCCCAGGCCGGAGCTATTGCGCCGAATTTCAGGACATAGGACTCTACTCATGATTCCACCCCTACATCTCTATCCACTCTTTAACAATAAAGTTTGGGAATATGATGATGGTTGTCCGGTCAAGGGCAATGTATAATACATCTACCGCGGCCCTACTGGCTGTCACCTGAGATGAGATAACCTGGCTCTGCCGGCTGCGGTGTTTTGCTACGGTCTCAAGGACTCATCGCTCAGTGGCTAAGGCGTTGCGCTGCTGAGCACGAGGTCGCGGGTTCGATTCCCGGCCGCGGCGGCCGCTTTTCTGATGGAGGCGAAAAGCAAAAACGCCCGTGTGTACGATATTTCGGCGCACGTTAAAGATCCCCAGGTGGTCAAAATTAATCCGGAGCCCTCCACTACGGCGCGCCTCATCGCCTCCGTTGCGTCGGCGCGTTAAACCCTACAATCAATCAAATCATCGTCTCCTGTACTCGGCTACTCCACTTCTCATACCCTTTTACCACCTTATCGGTCGTACGGTTTTAGATGAGACGCTGAGAGCATCTCTTGTCGGCGGCCCTGTCCTGCCTGTGTGCGTCCGTCGTCGGCGTCCGCACTCTCCTCCGCTCACCCCCTCTCCTCTCCGATAGCGAACACTCTCTCGCGAGGGGCATTGGATTGGATTCGATTGGCTTGGCTTGGCTTGGATTTGGATTGGATTGGATTAAAGTGGATTGTGTTGCGTCATAGCCGCGGCAGACACACTGGCGCCGGCGGGTGCCCAGGTGAGAGCGAACACTCTCTCTCAACATCTGCGGGTGTGCGGCCCAACGCGCTCTCACTCCGCCGGTGGGCGGCGCTGCGCGCGGTGCTGCGCATGTGCAGTACACTCTCTCTCCGCGGTCTCCTCTTCTTCGGGCGCGCTGCGCATATAACCGGTGTGCCGCTCTCCGGCGGCCTTTCGGTCGACGGTTGCTCTTTGCTTGCGCTTGAACCCCCTCCCCCCCCCCAGTGTCGCATCACACCAGGGTTCCCGCGGGGGGAGGTGGGCGTAATTTTTCACTAGCTAAATAAATGCTTAAACCAATCTTTCCCTGCTGAAAGGTCAACACCCTGATTGCGTACGTGCCAGTCACCAGAGAACATCACAATAACAATCATCATCATCACTTTCCCACCCTAGACATCAAATCTCCCTTCCTCACATACATTGCGTTTCTTGTGGTAATTGTTTCTCCTGTGGCTACCTCCATCCTTTCGCTTTCTCCGTATCTTGTGGTTTATTTTTGTTGCCCCTCACTTTCCAGGTATACTACTTCACCATGTGCGAGAATATTGCTACGGTACGTGCATAGCCTATGCATCACATTGGGACATGTGCCAGATACTAGCCGAAAGAAGATGACGGTAGCGCACGCGGACTCGCAAAACCAGCTAAATGTCGAAGTAGAAGAGGATCTTGCGCCTGGCCTGCGGGGTGCTCTCGCGATTGTAAATACACTGTGTGGATACCTCTTGTACCGCTTGGCTACACGTCTTCCTTCACGTCACCGTAACATCTTGGTGGAGGTTGCCAGATATCCCCTCCCTCTCGTCTCGGCTATCCGAGCCTAAAGGCGTCGTGATCCTTCATCACGCATCTCCGAAGCGGCCGTCATATTCCTCCTGCCAGCATGGCTCCGCCGAGCGAGTCGTCGCCTCCACTGGTCGTCGTTTCGCAGCCCCGAGAGCCCGGTTTCTTTACTGGCACGGACGATGTTGACGTCGAAGATTGGATAAGGCGCTACGAGCGGGTCAGCGCCCACAACCGTTGGGACCCTACGTTCATGGTTGCCAATCTTCTTTTCTGCTTGATAGGTGCTGCACAAACGTGGTATGAAACCAATGAAGCCAGGTTAACCAGTTGGGACTTCTGTAAATCCGAACTCTTGAGAATATTCGGCAATCCCATCCAACGTCAGCTACGCGCAAAAGCGGAACTTGCATCCCGTGCCCAGACATCGACCGAACCGTACTTTTCTTACATTCACGACGTCCTGGCTCTCTGCCATAAGGTCGACGAGAAGATGACTTAGCAGGACAAGGTTGCGCATGTGCATAAGTGACGATGAGCATGTGACGATGCTTTTCACTTGCTCATGTGTAAGGGCTGCACTACAGTCTATGCCATCTCAAACGAATGCCGACTGTTCGAGCAAGCGAAGAGCCGCCGCATCACGCAGCAGTTCCAACGGTTGCCCAACACCGCTGCGACTTCTTCCTGCGAGCCACCATCCCCCCAGCCGTTTTCTTCCGCGACTTCTCACCCCGACTCAGTCGAACACACCGTCCAAAGAATAGTGCGTCGCGAACTGGAAGCCACTGCTCCTGCCGTTACTCTGCCCCCTTCGGTCGACAGCCCTGTTCAAGCCATTTCGCTGATTCAAGCTGTCGTTCGAGACGAGATTAGCAACATGGGTATCCAGCAAGTATTGTCGCTGAGTCCTCCTGCCGCCCGCCACAGTTATGCTCCACCTGGACCTCGCTATGTGTCCGGCCCTCCACACTACCGAAATCCCGCTGACTGGAGAACCGCCGATGATAAGCCCATCTGTTTCACCTGTCGCCGTGTTGGCCATGTCGCTCGGCACTGTCAGAACCATTGGCTTCGAGTTTCCAGGAACATCTTCTCGGCAGACCGTTACTCGACTGACGTGCCCCGCCGTTTTTCCCCTCGCACGTCGCCAGAACCCGTCGCTAATGCCGGTAGCTCTGCCTCCCGATTTGGACGCTCGCCCCCGCCGCCGCGCCACCATTCACGTTCGCCGCAGCGCCGACACTTTTCACCGTCGGCGCCCCTTCGACGCTTCTCACCGGAAAACTGATGGATGCAGCGCCCAGCTAGAGGTGACGCTGCATTCCGACCCGAGCCCGAAAATCCTCTTTTGACGTTGCCGACTAGAGACAATTTAATCGACGTTGAAGTAGACGGCGTTCCGATCACCGCTCTTTAGACACTGGCGCACATATCTCGATAATGAGTGCTCCCCTTCGTCGTCGCCTCCGTAAAGTTTTGACGCCAACCATGTCGCATGTTCGTGTCGCTGATGGAGGGACACCGCCCGTTACCGGAATGTGCACGGCCCGTGTAACCATTGGAGGCCACACAACGACAGTCTTAATTGTTCTCTGTTTTAGAAACGTGCACGCATGATTTGATTCTGGGCCTTGACTTTTTGTCTGAACATTCTGCACTAATAGATTGCGCAACGGGTTTACTACGCCTCGAGGTACCGCTTTCGACCGATGCTCCCGACGCCTCAGTTTCACCGTCGTTATGTTCAGCTGAGTTCATCCGTCTGCGCCCTGAAGCCGTCACCGATGTTCCCTTGTCCTCTCGCCACCCTCTCCCCGACGGTGCGTACCTCGTGTCCCCTGCCACCAACGTTCTCCTAACGCACAATGTGATCCTGCCGAACTCTGTTGTGACCATCAAAAACAACCACACCATCCTTCCAATTCTCAATTTCGGATTGCATCCCCAAGTACTTCCCCAAGGAATTTCCCTCGCCTCAGTTTCTCCACTGCACGACCTTGAAATTTCTGCCCTAACCGTCGACACTTCTCTACCGGCTTCCTCTCGTGACCTCATATATACCCCGAACTTAGCGGAGAAATTTGGCGCAATGATCAGCTCCGAACTTTCAGGACCACAAGCCCAACAACTCCGCCTGCTCCTTCTATCGTATTCTGACATTTTTGACTTCCAGAACCGCCCCTTGGGTCAAATACATGCAGTGAAGCACCGGATTGACACAGGCGATGCCAGGCCAATTTACAGGCGACCTTATCGAGTGTCCCATGCGGAACGCGATGTAATCCAAAAAGAAGTAGAAAAAAGGCTCGATAAAGACATCATCGAGCCTTCCTGCAGTCTGTGGGCGTCCCCAGTGGTTCTGGTAAAAAAGAAAGACGGCACCTGGCGCTTCGGCGTCGATTACCGCCACCTCAATAAAATAACAAAGAAGGACGTATACCCACTGCCAAGAATAGACGCCGCCCTCGACTGCCTTCATGGGGCTAAGTTCTTTTCCTCAATTGACCTCCGCTCGGGCTATTGGCAGATCTCTGTCGACGAGATGGACCGGGAAAAGACGGCCTTTGTCACACCCGATGGTCTTTACCAATTCAAGATCATGCCATTTGGGTTGGCAATGCGCCAGCGACCTTCGAAAGAATGACGGATTCTCTACTTCGCGGATTCAAATGGTCGACGTGCTTGTGTTACTTGGATGACGTCATTGTGTTTTCCCCATCCTTCGAAACTCACCTATCTCACCTTTCGGACATCCGTTCCCTTTTCCGACATGCTGGCCTGCAACTAAACTCTTCTAAATGTCGATTTGCTCGCCGCCGCATTACGATCCTCGGCCATCTCGTCGGCGCTGAAGGAGTTCAGCCTGACCCAGACAAAGTCAACGCCGTGAAGAACTTCCCGGTTCCGTGTTCTACAGACGCCGTGCGTAGCTTTGTCGGACTTTGTTCTTATTTTCGACGTTTCATCAAAAGTTTTGCTGATATCGCCCGTCCTCTCACTGAACTTCTCAAAAAAGACGTTTTCTTCTGGGGTATCGACCAAGATGAGGCTTTTCACACCCTAATATCCCTCCTTACATCCTCCCCAATTTTAGCCCACTTCAACGCAGCCGCTCCTACCGAAGTGCGAACCGATGCCAGCGGTCACGGGATCGGCGCCGTACTGGCTCAACGCCAGGACGGTCACGACCGCGTTATCGCGTACGCCAGTCGAGGCCTCTCGCCTGCTGAACGCAACTATTCTATCACCGAACGGGAATGCCTTGCACTTGTGTGGGCCGTTGGAAAGTTTCGCCCCTACCTGTACGCACAGCCCTTCACTGTTGTCACCGATCATCATGCGTTATGTTGGCTCTCTTCATTGAAAGATTCCACCGGACGCTTCGGTCGCTGGGCACTACGCCTTCAAGACTATTCTTTCTCCATCGTCTACAAGTCTGGTCGCCTTCCTCGGGACGCTGACTGTCTATGTCGTTATCCGGTTGACCATCCTGAGCCTCTGCCCCAATCCTGCTTGTTGTCCATTTCAGGATTACTCCACATCGGTGATGAGCAGCGTCGCGATCCCTCTTTGAAATCCATCATCGACAGTCTCACCATCGGCTCCCCTGCACCTACCACTCATCTGTTTCGACTCCAGGATGGCATACTTTACCACCAGAATCTCCGTCCAGATGGCCCTGAGCTCCTGCTTGTTGTCCCTAATCACCTTCGTTTAGTCATCCTCAAACAATTTCACGACCTACCTACGGCTGGCCACCTGGGTGTTTCCCGAACGTACGACCGTGTGCGTCGTCGATTTTTTTGGCCCGGCCTTTACCGTTCTGTCCAACGTTATGTGGCCACGTGTGACCTATGCCAACGCCGCAAGAAGCCCACCGCGTCACCGCCCGGTCTCCTACAACCGTTAGACATCCCCACTGAGTCCTTTTATTTTATTTTATTATTTATTTATTTTATTTATTTACAAAATACTGCAGGCCTTTTTGAGGCCCAAGCAGGAGTGGGGTACAGATACAATATTCTGATACACATTAACATTGCAAGCAAAAAGTAAAGAATAACTAATAAAAGCAGCGCAAGGGAAAAAAGCAAGGGTATAGTAAAGCCGAGGTTTGGCATGCATGAAAAACATGAAGAACAGGAAAAAAAAAGACCATTTATAACGCCATACAACGAGCAACTGAAATGGGGAGAACAACAGACAGCTGAAATTTTTACATGTTAAGAAAATTTTCAATTGACCGGGGTACATCATTTGAAAGAAATATGTGGCCGGGGAGGGCATTCCAATCTATTATGGTTCTTGGAAAGAAGGAATGTGTAAACTTCTCTGTACGTGCAAAAATGGGAGTTAACCTACAGGAATGGTGATGTCGTGTGGGTCTAGTGGTTGAAGGCTGAAGGTAGGTAGAGGAGTCGAGCTTTAAGTCCTGATGCCAGAGATGAAAAAGAAATTTTAGCCTAGCAAGCTTTCTCCGAGATTCCAAGGGGCTAATTCCATTTGCGTTCATTAGTTCGGTAGGAGAATCAGACCTTTTATAACGATTGTACGTAAAACGAACTGCAAGTCTGTTAATCTGTTCAAGTTTGTTAATATCTTTCTTATAGAAGGGGTCCCAAACAATACATGCATATTCTAGTCTAGACCTAATTAACGAGTTGTAAGCCAACAGTTTAACATGCGGGGGCGAGTATTTGAGCCTGTGTCTGACGAGACCAAGTTTGCGACGAGCAGATGCGCAGACAGCATCAATATGTTTAGACCATGTTAGGTGACTAGTGAGTGTTACGCCCTGGGACTTAAAGCTTTCAGTTTGAGGAATTGCAACGTCAATAATGCGGTATTGGAATTCACCGGGACATTTTTTGTTGGTAACGCGCATGAACACTGTTTTCTCGAGATTAAGTTTCATGTGCCACTTATCGCACCAGTCAGAAATAGCCCTGATACTACCATCTAAAACAACCTGGTCATTGTTATTTTTAATTTCCTTGTAAACTAAGTAATCGTCGGCAAATAATCTAATAGTAACGCTCTCATCAATACAGGCTGTTAGATCATTTATGTAAATTTAAAAAAGCAACGGGCCTAGGACGCTTCCTTGCGGGACTCCAGAATTAACGGGAAGGAAGTCAGAGTAGTGGCCATCTACATCGACGAACTGACGGCGCGTGTTTAAGTAGGACGATATCCATTTAACTAGGTTGGAAGGGAAGTGTAATCGGTTAAGTTTCAATATCAGACCAGAATGGGAAACCCGATCAAATGCTTTGCTGAAGTCCATAAATATTATATCCGTTTGACCAGATTTATCGAGAGTGGACGCGAGTGTATGAACGGTAGAAATCAGTTGGGTGGTGGTCGAGAAGCCTTTACGAAAGCCGTGTTGAAACGGAGTTAAAAGATTATTGTCTTCTAGAAATGTAATCATAAAATTTGCAATACAGTGCTCCAACAGCTTGCAGGATGTACACGTGAGAGATATCGGACGATAGTTTTCGATTTTTGTCCGATCACCTTTTTTAAATACAGCGACAACACGAGCGATTAGCCAGTCCAGGGGCACAGTACCACTCGAAAAAGACAACCGAAAAAGGATTACAAGGAAACGTGCAAGTGATTCAGCATAGCGGCGAAGAAATGTGTTTGGAATGCAGTCAGGGCCGCATGACGATTTCGGCTTTAGATTCAACAGCATCGAAAAGATACCCTCATAGGTTATGAAATCAGAGCTAAGGTCGTCCGTTTTATTATGATATGTGTCACATGGGCTGGTTTTTGAAAAGACGGAATGAAAGTAACGGTTAAAATGCGACGCAAGTTCTTTGCGGTCGTCAATTTTTTCTCCGTCGATCGAAACGTGATCAATCGATGTTTTGCCATTTTCTTTAAGATGGTTCCAAAACTTTGCAGGGTCAGCCGTTAAGAATTTTGTAACCGTTTCAGAATAATAGAATTGTTTACTGGCACGTATACTTGCTGTCAACCTTCGTCGCAAGGTCTGCAAGTTTACTTTGTTATTACTTTTGTGTTTTCTAAGTCGCTTTATTTTGCGTATTTGGTGAATTATGTCGCGGTTTATCCAGGGATTTCTGCGGTGTACTATCAATTGGCGCGGTTTGGAATAAAGTTATCGAGACAGAAATGACAGACTGATTTAAATTTGTCCCAAAGGATATTAACATCGGTATGAGTGAAACCATCCAATGCCAATTCAAGGTAGTCGAGAACAGACTCATCGTTTGCTCTGGAGTAATTTTTAACCAATTTTCGTTTTTCTGAAACGCGGGGGTGAGAATTACCCAAATGACATGAAAAATATACTAGCTTGTGGTCAGAGATGCCTTCTTCGACACTAACCTGAACATGAGATAATGACCGGCTGTGAAATACAAGATCGAGTGTAGTGGACGAAGTTCCCTGAACGCGCGTTGGAACGTTTACCACTTGGCAAAGGTCGGAGGCGAGCATTATATCGAAGATAATTTCGTCAGATGGAGAGGGAGATGATAACTTAGACCAGTCAATATGTGGAAGGTTAAAATCACCGGCTACGATTCTGCAATTTTTAGAAAGCCTGACTGTGTGATCCTGAAGCTTTGTCAGAAAGTCCGGGTCAGCGGACGGTGAACGATAAACTGCAATAAGGTTAAACGCACATCCGTAGCAATATACTCTGAGGCACAAGCTTTCGTGGTCAGGTATCTGTTCAAGCAAAGTGACAGACAGGTTTCTGTCTACAATAACGGCTACGCCACCACCACGAGAGGCTCTGTCTCTTCTATAAACCTTGTAGAGAGGAGGAACTATATCGTCATCACTAATGCCTTCCCTAAGCCACGTTTCGGTTAGTACAACTACATGGGGGTTATGGCACAACAAAATGCTTTCTAATTCAACACTTTTGTTCAAAACGCTTCTGGCGTTTATATTTAAAAGGCGAAGTTGCTGTGGTATAAAGCACGGAACCCGTCATGAGCTTTCCGTGGTGCTTTCAGTTGGAAGGGTTTCAAGGGTTTCGACGTCGTGCACTTTTCGGGTGGGAGAAACGTTTACCCTCTCGTTGTTATCTTCATCCCATACAAACGTGTCGTCGTCAATGTGTAGTTTATCATAGATGAGGTAGACGTTCTTCCCATTGGCTTTATCAGTTTTTGCGCTTTCCCACAGCAACTTACGCCTTCGAAGTGTGCGCTGAGAGTAGTCATTTGAAATAAAGATGTTAGTTCCTTTAAGTTTTTTGGCATTTTTCAGAATTGTCTGTTTTTCATTAAAGTCCTGCAGGTATAGAATTGTAGGGCGGTTTCCGCCACCACGGCCAAGCCTATGAATTCTGCCAACCGATTTACACGAGACTTTTAGTTTCTTTTCAAACACCTCATTCACCACTTTTTCTTTAAGTATGCTTTCGTTTTCATCAGCAGCCTCAGGTATACCATACACAATGAGATTTGAACGACGGCTACGATCCTCGAGATCGACTAGTTTCCCGGACTGCTGATTAATAGACGAGCGAATCAAACCCAAAGATGTGCCAAGGCCGTCAATTTTGCATGTTGCTTGCGTCATTTCATTCATACGCCTGTCAACTTCGGAGACTGTGGCGCTTATTTCAGCTAATGCGGCGTTTCTAGCACCTAGTTGCAATTTCATTTCATCAATTGCCTTAAGAATTACAGCTTGACCATCGAAAATAGTTTTTAGCGTAACCTCGGGGCCAGGGTTTGACTCGATGTCTCCGCATAAGAGAAGTTTGAGAACTAACATACACTCGTACATAATACATAAACACGTGCGTGGGCATGGCAAGATAACAAGACACCTGTTACTAGATTTCACAGAGCAGTATGAATGACTAACCTGGATTACAAAGGGGACACGTGTATTTAGCATTGTTGGTGCGTTCTTTTCGCCATGCCCACTGATTCCGAAGCGTTGAAGCGGGTGCTTTATAGGTCCTCTTGAAGATGACGTCGGTGATCGGAGCGCCACGGCGGGCACCAGGGGATACGGCAGGCAAGGGAAAATTGCAGAGCAGCCGGATGAGGGCTGGGATGACGGGGCTTGGTCCGGGCAGAAAGGCAGCAACGATTGTCCCGAAGACGAGATCGTGCCAGCAAGCAGCAGAGCCTGGATTACAAAGGGGACACGTGTATTTAGCATTGTTGGTGCGTTCTTTTCGCCATGCCCACTCTCAATTATAGCGGCGCGGGTCGCGGACCGTGGTACGGTTTGAGGCGGGCTACGTGAACAACGTCCGTTGTTGAACGGTGGGAAGTTGGCGATGGCATGGCCGGTGTTATTTCGTACGTGACATCGGTGACTTGTCGGATAACACGGTAAGGACCAGAATAGGGAAAGAGGAGTTTTTCAGAAGGTCCCACGCGGCGCGATGGCGACCACATTTTTGATCTCCGGCGACCACATTGTTGATCTCCTCGGTCCGTTTCCGGTGTCTACCTCAGGCAACAATTGGGTAGCAGTCGCCACCGATTACGCGACACGCTATGCCATTACCCGTGCTCTCCCCACCAGCTGCGCATCCGACGTTGCCGACTTCCTTCTACGCGATGTAATTCTTCATCATGGAGCACCTCGCCAGCTTCTTACTGATCGAGGCCGCTATTTCTTGTCCCGAGTTGTTGAGGACCTTCTTCGTGCGTGCGCAACACAACACAAGGTCACCACTGCTTACCACCCGTAGACCAACGGCCTCACGGAGAGGCTCAACAGGACGCTTACAGACATGTTGTCGATGTACGTCTCCACCGACCATCGCGACTGGGACACTGCAGGCTCGTCCCCATTCTACTTGCTCTACGGCCGCGAGCCATCTTTGCCGCTTGACACCCTTTTACCGCCTTCTCAGCCCGCAACTGAGTACGCCGAAGCCGCCATCGTTCGTGCCGACCTCGCTCGCCAAGTTGCCCGCTGTAACCTTCTCTCATCACAAGTCTCCCAAAAGGCGCGCTACGACTCCCGACACCGAAACCTTCACTTCCCGCCGGGATCACTTGTTCTGGTGTGGTCGCCGTCACGCCGCGTGGGACCTTCTGAAAAACTCCTCTTTCCCTATTCTGGTCCTTACCGTGTTATCCGACAAGTCACCGATGTCACGTACGAAATAACACCGGCCATGCCATCGCCAACTTCCCACCGTTCAACAACGGACGTTGTTCACGTAGCCCGCCTCAAACCGTATGTGCACGGTCCGCGACCCGCGTCGCTATAATTAGCACCGAGACGGCGCTTCCCGCCGCGGGGGTTATGCTACGGTACGTGCATAGCCTATGCATCACATTGGAACATGTGCCAGATACTAGCCGAAAGAAGATGACGGTAGCGCACGCGGACTCGGAAAACGAGCTAGATGTCGAAGTAGAAGAGGATCTTGCGCCTGGCCTGCGGGGTGCTCTCGCGATTGTAAATACACTGTGCGGATACCTCTTGTACCGCTTGGCTACACGTCTTCCTTCACGTCACCGTAACAATCTTATTGGGAAAAAGTGTGCCGCTTCTGGAGTGAGGTAACATGCGCAAGTGTTAACAGGAGCAGCACACTCCCTACCGGGTAATTAACATTGAAGGCAAATAAAGGTTTTGCTGACGTAGGGAGGTCAGGTCTCACGCAGCCTATGGTCCGGTAGAGAAATTTGATCCTTCTTAAAGGCCACAACCGTCACCCTGCAGTCAAGGTTCTTATCAAAAGCGCAGTCTTTTATTGGGCCACAAGCCAATCTATGCGACCATCCAGCAGCTAAATGCGACAGTAGAACGGCCGTTCGTATGGAGGTGCAGTACACTAAGACAACGCAAGCAATAGCGGAGTAGGACGTGCACTTGATATTGGCGTGCTCTCAATTATTTCCGGGCTATCATAAAAGTTCACGTATTTTCCATCCATTTTTCTACGTCCTTCGGGCAAGTTATCCCTCTTCTGCTTCTACTCGGTGAGGCACGTACCTTTCCTTGAAAGCCCGGAAAGAATATAGTCATAACGACATTCGCATGATCGGTGCGCATCAATTTTCCAATTGCAGGCAGGCTATAAATTACCACTATATTGTAATCGTTGTCGTCATTTTAATTGCCGCGCCATCGTTGTCTTTCTTGCATTCACTATCATCATCACTGCCCCGCCTCACGTGCAACGAGCGCGCCAGTGAGGGATCGCCACATCACAGAACACCCGTCACCCTTGCAGAACGGGCCACGACGAAGATGCTGGAGACACTGGACGAGGTCAACTTGACCGGCGCAAGCTGATACCACTGGAGTAGTTCAGCGATCGCCTCTGGTTCGGCGGGAATGGGAGGCTGCGGTTACAAGGCGCCAGGACTGCAGACTTTATGTCGCCGTGGTGCTCATACGGTAAGTGTGCAATGCCCTCATGGCGTCCTCTGAACGCGAAGGTTTTTGACAATTGGTCACTGGCGCTGTATATTGTCATGTAAGCGAAATGTGCCGCTATTATAGCAGGGTTTATATCTGTTAAAGCTGCCACAGAGCGAGAGCGCTGACATATGCAAATCGTAGGGATTTTGCTGCAGAGCAGTATACCACTAACCAGCCAAGGATGTTCTCGCGTCAGAAGAAAGCTCCCAGGCTACTACTACTGGTTACTGGCTACAGCCAGGCTGCACAAACTAATGGCACCGCCAGGAATCGAACCTGGGCCCGGAGAGAAGCGACGCGAGAGTCCGTCGGCTTGCCGACTAAGCTACGCCCACACGTGGAGATGGGGGGAGGGACAGAGGGTTGTTCCGTATTCGGCGTCTGGTGAGGAAGAAAGTGCTGATGGGAGGCGGCACATGAAACAAAGAGTCAGGGGAGGCAGTAAGAGAGGTGACCCCCTAGTCGCGCGTGCCTCTCTCTCCCTCACCTGTGGAAGACGTTCCTCTCCGTTTCGTTTTCTGGGACACGGCAGGGCTAGAGCGGCGGAGTCCGCCGCTCTCGCCCGGCCATGTCCCGGCAAAAAAAGAAAAAACGCTCTCGCACGGCCGTGGCCGACGCTGTTGGCTTTCGGGACGCCGCCCCTGCGAATCCAAGTAACGGCTGGCAGAGTCGCTCGTTTCACTCTTTCTAGGGCCACGTGAGGGAATTTGACGGGCGCCAAATGCGTAATTGCTGTGGGTGTGGTTTACAGCTCCGAAGTCAAACCACCTTCACAGTGTGGATTCGAGCCAATTTTTTTGTTGAATCAGTGAAAATTAGGGTTGAATCTGAGCGAAGCAGCTTGGCGTAGCAATTTTTGATGAAAAGCGCGGTGGTGTCCTGTAATGTTGACTTAAAGGGCTGGTGAAGAGCTTTTAAAAAAAATTGTTGGTGCCATTACATAATGGTTTTCCTCACGCTGAATTCTAAAAACATGTTTATTTTATGTGTAAATACAGCCACACCATCTTTTTTCGTCAAAACAAAAGACCCCTGCCCGCAGGCGCGGTGAGAGCCCTTCTTCTTCTTAGGTGGTTGCGGTGAGAGCCCTGGCTGTCTTTCGCGATTGGCTGCCGGCAGATGACGTCATATTCGGAAGTGCCGGCGCTGCGGGGACCGCTCGGCCTGAAGATCTCATTCTGTTCCCGTTCAGATACGGGCTAGAAGGTCCTCTGGTGAATGGAGGGCTCACACAATCTTTCCTTAGAATAGGAGAGCCTGAGGGAAGTATAAACGCAACAGATTCGCTCGCAGCGAGCTTTAGAAAGGGGTTCACCCCCGACGACTCATGGCCGACTTGTTTCTCGGGTGCAGGGAAGTTGCGCAGATATTGGTTCGCCGCTTTCACTACCAGCGCTAGTCACAATTCCTAGCACAATTTTTCAACCCACCATCATCCCCATCCTCGAATGTTGAATTTGTTTTTACATTTGGACAGGCGGCAACAAGCTCTGTGCAGCGGCCTGCGATGCGCACAGCAGCGCGGCCGCCGCCGGTCGCCGCGTCGCGCAGAGGTGGTGCCGGGTCGCTGCTCGGCCGGTCAGCGGAAGGTGACATTGCTGCACATACGCATGTTTTAGAATAGGGGAGCCGAACGTTGGTCGCCCCCCAAAGGGTAGAGGAACCCAAGCGCAGCACGCTGGTCCCAGACGAGCTTTAGAACGCCTTCCCCAACAGCTCCAGCCGGCTCAGGTTGCACGGATCGCCGCTGATGTTGGGAACTTTTACTTAGCACCAAGGGAGCTAGTTGGTCGCCGCTATCTGTACAATTGCGAATGACTATCCTTAACACAATTTTTCACCACGCTATCATACCCTTTCTCGCATGTGGAACCTTACTCCTACGTTGATAGTCCTTCTAGCAATCGGTGCTGTGCATGCATTCTTGCGCGCAGGTAACGCCATCCATCGGCCTCTCGCCGTATATCTCGTGCTCGGGCAGGTTCGTTTGCTGCCGTCGACGAGCCTCCGCGACCGGTCCCGGCTTCGCATCGCGATACAAATTCGATCACCTCTTTCGAAATCACCTTGGATGACAATCCCTAGCACAATTTTTCACCGCACAATCATCCTCTCTTGCACGCTTACCTTGCTTTTCGCGACGGCCTTGATTCTGGACGGCAGCGAAGGGCGGTCGCTGCCGCGGCATGTGTGGTGCGAGCCGTTTCGTGCGCCGTACGGGCATGCACGACCGGCGAGTGTGCGGAGCCCTTCCGCGCGCAGAAAACGCTTCATGCTTTCAGCTTGCTTGATTTCTTCTTAAAATCTAGCTATTCAGCAGCCAACAACGTTGATCGGGAAAACGAGCAAGAATTTCGGGAAGCCCAGAGCGCTGTGGTCCCACAAATTTCCTAATTCCCTTATAATAATGGATCAGGAACTTGGAGTACCTCTGTATTTATTTGAGCCCGTCGCTTCGCGTATGAAGCACATGTAGAGCACCCGACGACACGGCCTGCCCCGCGACTACTCGTGAATGCAATGTAGTAGCCACGCGTGCGCTCGGGTGGGAAATCTATGGTATCTATAGGAGTCGCTTTAGGGAATCACGCAGTAGAGTTCCTGTATATAGCTCCCGCTATATACAGGAACTCTATCACGCAGTAGCCTTACGGTTAAAAATCGACGCGGAAGCAACTTTAGAAAATGATGATTAATAAAGCGCAGATTACACGCCTGCTTAATTCGGAACTTCGCCCAGAAAACTGGGACACAGCGAAGTGACGGCGCACGTCGCTGGCCGTCTTCCGAATATGATGCTACTTCCGGTCGCTGCCGCTCAGTTTCTCGCTCTTCCGGCGATGCGGCAGGGAGCGGTGGGCGGGGCGTAGGGTCAACTTTAACGACGAATACCGCTGTCCCCAAGCTAAAAATGACGAAAAAAACTTTACAGGCATAAACTGACCAATGTAATAATTGTAAAAAGTAGAGTTTTGCCCGGTTTTAAAAGCACTTCAGTATCCCTTTAATGTGAAGTAATTTGAAAGCGCAGTGCTGACGCGCTGCGGTGGCTCAGTGACTATGGCGTTGTGCTGCTGAGCCCAAGAACGCGGGTACGATACCGGCAGCGGCGGCCGCTTTTCTGATGGAGGCGAAAAGCAAAAACGCCCGTGTGTTCGATATTTCGGCGCACGTTAAATATCCCCAGGTGGTTAAAATCTGTCCGGAGTCCTCCGCTACGGCGCCCCTCATAGCCCAGGTGTACCTTCGGCGTGTTAAACCCCACAATCGTACGTACAGGGCTTGACATCAATGAAAATTACGTTGGACATCACTAACGCAGGTTGCGTGCGGGCGCGCCGATCGTGCGCAAGGGGCGCGTTTTTTTTTTGTAATCTGGTTTGGTGATTGGCGATGACTAAGGGTTCTGTCGACTCGCGCTCGCCCTGGCGCCGCTTGCGTCCCTGCTCCGCCTTCGTCGCCCAGAGCTCGGCCTGTCGATCACGAGACGAATCGGATGCATACTTATAGTTCCCGGGTACACTATCCCGCCTTGAGCTGAGGGTTCTCTGCACGTGCCGTGGCCGCCCCTAGTCGGTGTTCTCTCACGCGCTGTGCTCCAAAAGAGGCAGCGTTCTCCTTACTCGCTCTTGTGCCCGTGTTCTCGGCATGCGCCGAGGCCGGCCGCAGGTAACCGAGAGCGGCTTCAGACGCTGTGCCGCTTATTTCACAGAATGAGCATTTAAGATTGCGCGTAGAAGCTCCAACACAAGTTGCCCCCATTAGTTCACTTCTACAAACCTTTTCAACAGAATCCGAAATTTTACTGCGCGCTGGTATGTCACCGGCTCACCCAGTGCATGGCGGTGGAATGTTTGAGCGGCGCCGTTGTCGTGTGCTACACTCCGCTTTTTTGCGCGGCAGCATTTTGTGTTCAAATTCGCCCGTTTGGCTGCTTGATTGCATTGAAGAGCGTCGTTGCTTTGCTTCCATAGTATATTGAGTGCGTCTGGCGCCTCTAAATACCGTCAAGTTGCAGCTGTGGCTTTCTTCAAAGCGGCTCGATTGTGTTTATTGCTGCAATTGAAGGAAAGCCGTCCAATAGCCGCTCTATGTCGCCGTAATGCCGTAATTCGAAGGGTTTCATTGATTGTAGGGCTTAACGCGCCGGCGCAACGCAGGCGATGAGGCGCGCCGTGGTGGAGGGCTCCGGATTCATTTTTACCACTTGGGGATCTTTAACGTGCGCCGAAATCTCGTACACACGGGCGTTTTGCTTTTCTACTCCATCAGAAAAGCGGCGCCGCCGCAGCCGGGAACCGAACCCACGTCCCCGTGCTCAGCAGCGTTACGCCTTAGCCACTGAGTCACCACGGCGGGTAATTCGAAGGGTCGAATAACGCCAAGACCGGGAAAGAGAGTAAAAATTTTAACAGCGAAGCTCTTGAGGAAATGGTTTGTGGATGGTGTCCGCAGTTTTAAAAAAATTCACAGCATATCCACGGGGTGAATGATGATGAGTGGGCGAAGCTCCTGAGGGGAAATCATCGGTAAAACCATGACTCTTCAGTGAAAGTTCGCCCACTACATCTGTGTCCGAACGTAACGTCTAGAAAGTCTCGCTTAAACCGCGCGTCGGCACCTTGGGGCTGAGCTCGCCTGATGCGTTTTGCAGACGCCTCACGAGCTCTCACTGGATCGGGGTCTGCCTGCCGATACGCGCGCTTTCTCGCCGCTTCCCGTTCTCTGACGTTTTGGAGATCCTCTTCGCGCCGCAGCCGTGCCGCTTCGCGTACGGCAGGGTCCTCGCGCCGTGGCCGTGACGCTTGGGCCTCTCGTTCTCGAACGCTGGGATCTTGGCGGCGTCGTCGCGCAGCCAGACGACACGCTTAGGCCTCCCGCTCTCGTACGGCAGGATCTTGGCGGCGGCGTCGCGCAGCTTCACGGAGCGCTTCTGCCTCGCGGGCTCGCACCCGCCGCGGTGGCTCAGTGGCTAAGGCGTTGCGCTGCTGAGCACGAGGTCGCGGGTTCGATTCCCGGCCGCGGCGGCCGCTTTTCTGATGGAGGCGAAAAGCAAAAACGCCCGTGTGTACGAGATTTCGGCGCACGATAAAGATCCCCAGGTGGTCAAAATTAATCCGGAGCCCTCCACTACGGCGCGCCTCATCGCCTGCGTTGCGTCGGCGCGTTAAAACCCTACAATCAATCAATCAAATCAATCGCGGGCTCGCACATCTGCAGCTTTATCCATCGGGCGACTCCGAGCGCGCGCCAACAGCGAACGGATTTTATTACAACGCTCCCCGCCATCTAGTAAACAATCCAAGAACTAAACTAGAGGTAGCCACGCCATCTAGTAAACAATCCAAGCGCATCTTTTCATCATATACAAGTACCGCCATCTAGTAAACAATCCAAGAACTAAACTAGAGGTGGCTACATACATACGTCGAGGATGGACAGACCCACGCCCTAAGGAGCTCCGCCCCTAAAATACCAAGACTCCCCTTCTAGCCACCATACCAAGAGAATGTCATGCGCTCGTGCACGCTTGCCTCGAGCGCACGTTCGTCAATCTAAGCATACCCATTTAAGAAGATTGGCTAATATCGCCCCCCCCAAAAAAAAGAAACTCCAGCTTTCACCACGTGCCTCGAGCGCACGTTCGTCAAACCAACCATACCCTCTTAAAAAGATTTTCCAAAATTGACCCCCGAAAAAACTCCAGCGTTCGCTGTTTTGTGGCAACATTTTGCTCGGAAGGAGAATGACACGTCATAGCGTACGCCCATCGTTCGTGTGTCTTGGTGTCGTCGTGCGCATGTGCTCTGTATCGTAGAAGAGCCGCGACATGAATATCGAAGCTGCTGTAGGTTATCATTGACTCCACGTGGCCCGGCCGCAGATAGTTCGCACGACCCAGGAAGAGGCCGCGCTTCGAGATGCTTGGCGCGCAAATAATCCGCTAGAGGCGGCGAGTCGCGCTTGCCGAGTGACGTATACGTAAACGTCGACCAAAACGACGTGCTCACTGTGGCCTTAAACAACATAAGTTCATTGAAATTCCATGCCGCCGACGTCAACCACGACACCACAACGACACTACAACTCAATTTTGTGTCCATCAATGTTTACCCAGAACCACTTCGCCATTCAAGTCTTGCGCGTGAGGGCAAGCTTTCCTGATTTTTTTGACGAAGTTTCTAAGTCATCTGATTGGCATAGAGTGTCGTAATTTTAGGCTGAGGTACTTTGCGACCCCCTGATTCAAGTACTGGATGTGTTGGTTGACTGTATTCTGCAAACATTTTGGATTTCGAAAAAAGTTGATAAAAGTGTTGCAGGGTCCCTTTAAAAACCGGCTTACATTAGGACTGCGTGCGAGGAGGGTGCATATCCGCAATGTGGGTTAACTGCTTATTTATTTGCAAATACACTGAGAACGTTTGGGTTACGCCACCTCAAAATGACGCAGACAGCTTTGTCCAGAGCACTCGGAGGTGGCTTTTGTGCCCTGAATTCCTATCGTATACCCATCGTAAAATAACGAACTTGTTCTTTAAATTCTAACGGTTATGACAGGATTAAAGTGTTAAAGGCCTGAAATACTCGCTGAAAATTCAAGAAACACTATACTGGTTCTTGCCCGAATCATGAGAAGGAAAATGGATGAATTAAACAAGAGGAAACTGTGGAAAAAATATTATGCGACGCAGCGGCCGAAATGATACAAATCGACTAGCACTATAGCTTCACCGTATTAACGTTTTGTAAAAATACAAAAGCAATAATGAAAACAAAACTGCGCTATTCCTACGCCTCTTTTCTTTGATATACATTTAGAATAATCAGAGGTTGAAATCACGATTGTTTTGTAAACTATGCGTTTTGGTGTGTGGGCCTAGTGCGCGCAAAGCATCCGAGTTTTAACAGACCACATTATTAATATCGCGCTAAAGTGCAAAGGCTGACCCCAATAAACATTGTGAGCTAACGTCTACGGGATAACAGAAGACCCCGGCCAGCTTCACTAAAGAAAGGGCTACCAGCCATACACTAGCCCCAACGAAATGCGACACGCACGGTTTCAAGTACTCTCATGCGTGCGGTAGACAGACTCCGGTAATCCAAGTAAGGCTTTATTGCCTGGCAAGTACAGGGTATAGTAGAACCACGTTGAAACATTTAAATAAATGCGAGCGAGAAACGTACTATACAAAAAACGTATGATCTGACGCAGCAAAAAAAAAAAAAAAAAAAAAAAAAAATTGGGGGGCGAACATGAGCATTTAATGGCCTTGTTCACTTGTACAAGTTTGTCAATGTCTGCTTGCGCATGCTGAGGCCCTTTGAGAGCAAGAGCTCTTGTTCTAAACATTGCAGTCTTTTGTCCGCACTGGGATTGTCCTTCGCGCGAAATAACTCCGCACCGCTTCCAAGCCGACTACGGCCTGCGCAGACGCCACCTCTTCCTCCCCGTCGGCGCCGCCATCTTTCTTGGAGGCTTCGTCCAGCGCTGGCGCTGCTTCGTGGCGTGATTCCGGCACGATTTTTACCAAGGTAAGCGTTTCGCACGTTGGGATGCCGTTATATATACAGGCGACGTTGTCTAGGGGAATCCGCTATACCGAGTGACTCCGGCAAGCCTAGCACGGCGGGAAAGCCGCTAGGAGACGCGGGGTTGCCAGTTATGGCGAGTTGTCGCCAAACTAGTGGCGAAGGAAATTTTGTAGTGGCGACTTGGCTACTTTCTGGATCCTTTGAGCATTGCTGATTTTATATATTTCTGGGCTCTTTCGATGCCCCACTTTCCACAAAAAAGATAATCTTTATGTGCATTTCTGTAGTTGAGACAAACCTAACAAACAGAAGAGAACAAACTTTTAGGCAAACGACGGTTACCAGGCAAAGTCTAGATATATACGTCCCAACAAAGCAGTCTCTCAAACGCACCACCATACAGCGCTACTTACCGGCACAAACCGAAATTTTTCTTGATCTTTTTAATATCCTGAACCTGATGTCGTATGAATAGCGTCAGAGCCTGCAAGCAACGCCATTGGTTTATAGTGTAATGCTTCAGTAGTTTACGGGAGCTTGAATTTCTATGCAGGGTGGTTGGAAGTGTGTATGATGTTGTATAATTGGCACGGGAGTGTAAAAAGGCAGCGAAAGTGGCGAAGCATGGTCTGCAGAAAACGCACATTCTAAGTCATTCATATCCCTTGAATGCTTTACCTAAACTTGCATAGTCTAACTTTTTTTGTAGACAGTAGTCAACGGTTGCCGCTTTCCAGCACCACAGCAAACTAATACAATTTGCAATGCGGTAAGTTGCATCTTTTCCGCAAATGTATTTTTAAAGTACTTACTAGCATCGCCTTGATGAAAATGGCGACTTTCCTGGCTCCTTTTCAAACAATCACTTTAAAGTGGCTACTTGTTTTGGGTACTTTCGGCAATTGCCCGATGGCTTTTACTTCTGAGGACTGGTAGCCCAGACACACGCGGCCTGACCGCCGTTCGGAGCGTTCTTATTGCGCCGCGCGCGATGAGGCTCGTTCCGACCCGCACGTCAGCGCGTTTTTGTTCACCGCAAACGTATCTTCCGGTCATAGTTGGATAAAAAACATAAATTTTAACGCACTTACCGGGAAATTGTGTTATCCAGGAACGTAGTAACCGGGAAAAAAACACCATAACACTATGGGGCATGGGCGTCGGCAGGGAGGGTGTAAAAGGGGCACTGCCCCCCTAAGCCACACCAGCCTTTGCCCGCTCCCCCCTGCCTTCTCTCTATCCACCCTGCAATGCAACGGGTTTGCCCCCCTCAAGGCAAAATCCGGCTGGCGCCCATGCTACGAGGTATTTTTAGAGTTAACAATGGAGAGCGTAGTAACCGTGAAATCGTATGTACCGGAAAAGTATCAACGGGGTTCCACTGTATACACCAGACAACATGACTATCGCTTGGGGGCAGACAAGGGCTGCGTTCGCTCGCTCAAGCCGCGGGCGGGGAAGGGGGGGGGGGGTTGAAATTACGACAACCCTGGGCGCGGTGGTCGTGGCTGTGGATATTTCTGGGAGTGTCGAAATCCCTCTGGGGGAGTGGGTTTTGGGGGGTGTATAAATCCCTGGCCGCGTGGACTCAGACTCCGATATCTGTCATCGCAGCAGCGTGGAGGGGGCTTCCCTTGCGAACGGCAGGACCGAATCTCCGAGCAGAGTACCGGCGGAACGCTCGTGCGTGCCGCTCGGCGGTGAGGAGGTCTCCTCCATCCGTCGGGGAGAGGGCGCACGTAGGAAGGCGACAAGCTGGTCCTCCTACCCCGAACCCTCGCTCACACGTTCACGGCAAGCCGGTTGGGCGTGTCGCATGGGAAAACGAAGAGGTCACCACTCACGTGACGCGCCAGCTGCCCAAAATGGCGGTTCCCAGCTCGCCAAAACATGTGCGGACGAGGCGTAGGAAACAATGGTCCTCACAACATCGATACAAGCGTGGACGTTATATGAGCTCCACCCACTTTTGGCGATAGTCTTTCTTGGGCTACTCAAACGCGAAAATTTTGGTTAGTCTATGCCTGTCTGTCCATCAATTCCGCCGCCAAGCCAAAAGTTTAAAGGACTGTAGAACAAGTTTATATAGGCAAAACCTTCCCAAACTACTAAATCTGGAAGTGTACTGCATACTTGTCAACAGAAAGAAAACACTGGCATATATCAGGTTACACATAAATAAAACTGGTAGTAGCATGCATTTTAATTAAAAATAGACTTGGACATGATCTTTGCGATAAAAAACAAAAGAACCTCAGCAAAAACAACAAATGGTTCGAGAACCCCCAAAAGCGGGAAAATTCAATTACAGAAAATTCCACCTCATTTACAATGGGAGCAGAGAGAGACGAGATGAGATGAGCACAAGAAATGGGCGGGGGAAAGAGGCGAGGCAGCTACGTTGCAGCGGCGGCAGAAGACTGCCGTCTTTCAACGACATTTGCAGCAAAGACACACAGATCTACACGCGGCCAAATTTCTTTTCGCGGCCCTAGCGATTTGTTCATGCCGGCATACTCAGTTGCCATAACAACGGGAAATGATGTGATACAATACTATCGAGTATTTTAGAAGTTACAAAAACTGTTTTACACTCTGCTGGCAAACGGTTACCAAACCTTGCAATGCCTTTTGGCAAAGTTGACAACCGTGCTACTAAAAGGCCTGGAATTTATTTTGATGGCGCACTTTCTCGGTTGTCGGTCATTAGCAGCTCGCTTTTTCTCTGTGCTTGATAGATTGCAAGATATGGGATCTGACGCCCTGAATATTATTAGCAATAAGAAGTTGTGACTCGGCGTTTCGCACGGGATCAGCTTCGTAAGGGTCGGTATAAAGTTGAAGTTCTTCCCCCGCACCAGTAATAGGGAGTTTTAGCATACCGGCTGGCCTACGCTACGACCGGAGGGTACCGGGAACTGACTGGGCAGGTGCAAATTCGTTCCGCGCGCCGCGGGGGCAAGCGGGCCGCCTCGCCGAGCCCGCGCATTCGTTTTGGTGAGGGATCGTCCTCCTGGCCATGCCCGCGCGCGCATGCGCAGGCGGGTCCCGCTACCCGCTATGCTAAAACTCTTTGATAAACCAACAACCCTATTTGAACTCATGCCTTGAGCGTGTCTGTAAGCCAACGTCGCGCGGACGCGTTTCGC
The DNA here is from genome assembly GCF_048455015.1 of Haemaphysalis longicornis. Taxonomy (NCBI): domain Eukaryota; kingdom Metazoa; phylum Arthropoda; class Arachnida; order Ixodida; family Ixodidae; genus Haemaphysalis; species Haemaphysalis longicornis. The sequence goes on from NW_027526203.1 coordinate 3,820,629, forward strand.
AGCGCCGCCATGGTCGCGCTCACCGCCAATAGGGACATTGCCAAACTTTAAAAATAGTGGGTGTGCCTTTGTAATAGGCCGAAATGAGACAACAGAAAGTGACATTAGAAGTAGGATCGCGACCATCAGGAATGTCAGTTGTGGGGCCCCATTTTGTAGAACGATGGTCGGAATTGTTAAACTATGCAGCACTGGCGGGAAAATGCATCCATTTTTTGGTTCGGCACTCGTCGGGAGAGGTTGGAAGCGGCGGAAATCATACGAGTTGTCCCCTTTGCGACCACCTCGTTAACAGTACAAAAAGACGCGAACACAACGCGCCGAGTAAGCGTCGGTTCGCGCATCGTTCTTGGCTGCGGTTTCCGTCCTTAAGAGAAAGGACAGACCTAGGTCCGCGTAATTTCGAAGTTGTTGCGCTTTTTTTCAGCAAAAATTACTATCGTATCAAATGCTCGTGCTTCTGTCTACTTTCTAATTAAGCGCTCAAAGAAAAAAATTGGCGGAATCCACTAATAGGTGTACATTGAAAGCAGTGGTGAGTGCTTCTAGAAGTGCGAGATGCAACAGGGAACGTTCAATGTCTCAATACCCTAGCGAACATGTGGTCAGTCCGACGGCCAGTTCTTGGTGTTGTCAGTGATGAGTGGGAAGGGTGCCAGCTAAAAAATCACGCGCCGTAGACATCCTCTTCGAAGGTAGGTGACCAATTGGTGCCTTTCGAAGATCGACGTTAAAGTGCCCGATAAAAGATAAGTGTTGTCTTCTTGTCCGGGCGGTTTGTAACCAGAAATCACAGCCCTTGGTGCGCACTCAACGCAGCGTAGGGCGAGGAAGAGGTTCATTTACGTTTGAGTTGCTGCCGTTCTGACGTAAGGGGTGGCCAAAGGTGGACACACGTCGTCCACAACATTAGCGAGAATGAGCTCGGCCTCTCTGTTGAATGGCAACGTCCACGCCGGCTGCGCAATGCTGCATAGGGCCTGGGCGTGCCGATACTCAATGAGCCGCTTGATTGATTGTTAGTGGAACACACGTCATGCTCCCTGTAACGGGGTGAGGACGTGTGTCCCCTAACAAAATATGACGCGATGCGGGAGTGGGCGTGAATTGGTGGTGGAAACCCGACGGTCCGCCCGGGCACGCCACAGCAGTAGCGCCCTAAAAGCTGCGAGGCGAGAGAAATAAAATTTTGCTTTAAAACAGCGTTCGGTCTGCAGCTTCTCAACTGGCTGAGAAGAAATGTTTTCATGTTAGCGAATTGCCCACGATTTGTTGCGCTTTTAATTATTTTAAGTTTGGGCTTCGGAATGTCCTCAACGTACGTCTATTGCTCACGCGCCGTCCAGCAAGCTCTTCAGGCTTGCAGTCCATGCAGCGCTGTCTCTGCTCCTCAGTGTTCCGCTGTCGACTTAAATCAAAGGGACAGAAAAGGCCGTATACTTTTACCACTTGGAATATAACACATTTCGTAGGTCTTTCGCCGTTCCGCGAAGAACAGGGCTTCGTTTTGTTTCCCAGCTGTACTTTCTGACACGAAAGTGTAGACGTGGGCCTCAGAGAGCACTGAGTGAACTCCCAGTCAAAACCGTAAAGTCTCCAGTCGATCGCGCTAATAATCTAAGACTGGTGGCTTCCTAATATGCACACAGGCTCTGGACAGTAAGAATAGATAATACCTTTAGGTTCACCAAAGAAATTGTTTGGCGGCACTTATCACTCGAGGCGACACATTTCCACATATGTTAAATGGGCTTTTGCAGTCGGGAGCAAGATACAACCAATATGCACCATATTGCAGTTACACTAACTACTGGCGGATATGCGTAATATAAATTACTCAATTGCTTGTCATGAATCCTTAACATTAAATATCCAAATTACATAAATACTGCAACCAATATGCGTAATTTGCATACTCGATCTCTCCGGATCTGACTGCCCCTCAAACTTACCGCCTGGTATTGACTCCCTGGATCGGATTTTGCCTCTCCCTCCGACCGGCCTCTCTTCTAATACCTTTCCTCGTTCTTCTCCTCCTCCAGCACCGCAATGACTGCTGTCGCCTCGTCTCCGGGGAGGGGGGCGGGCATAATGAGCCACTTAGGTTGTCACAAAAGGAGTTCTTATCGGGGTGTTCTAGAGAGTACCAAGGTGCCCTTTGCACTGTGACCCATTTCTGCCCCGGTGACGCCGTCCCCGTGTGGCGCGCTCGACCGTTTTCGGAAGGGTCCCTTCGCTGATCCTTAGAAGTTCAATGCACACACGCCCACACATGCACGGGCCAGTACAAGATTAGAACAAGCGATAGTCTCTTTTAGCGCCAGTTCCCGGGATTGGTGATGCTGCCGGATGACACAGTACCAGTATGGCGCCATGCACAGTTTGTTGGGGCCAACCACCTGCCGAAGTCTTCTCGGCGAACACGAGCCGTCACAACTGTCGCGGCGCCTGCTTCGGTATCGGAGCATCCGGTGCAGCAGAAATCGAGGCGGGACGCACTTGCGCGTCACGTGAGTCTGTTCCGGAAGAAGACGCTGATCGACCTCAGAAGGACTCTGTGCGTAGTCTGTTTCATTATTTAAAGTGTTGTGCGAAAACAATGATGAGGCCAGTGCAACGCATGCATGAATACAGAAGGCAATTCTACGAAATTAAGTATGTCTGTTCGGTTATATTGTTGGATGAAAAAGAGTGGTTTCGCGTCGCAGCTAATGATTTCCAAAGAGGAGGTTTGGTGGGCCCCGCCCTTCAAAGCCTACCCGCCACAGGGATAACACTAATAACAGAGTCCTGGAATGGTTTAAACGCTCGTCGTAAATTTTGAGCAGCTACGGAGCAGCTCACACGCTTTTGTCTGTGTCTGTTCACAGCCAACGGGACCAGGTGAACCTGGAGTGTTCCAACCGGACACTTACGCGGCACCAACTGTCGCGGCGCCTACTTCGGTCTCGGAGCGTCCGGAGTAGCAGCAACCGAGGCGGGACGCAATTGCGCGTCACGTGAGTCTGTTCCGGAAGAGGACGCTGATCGGCCTCAGGAGGACGCTGTGCGTAGATTGTTTCATTACTTAAAGTGTTGTGCGAAAACAATGATGAGGCCAGTGCAACGCATGCATGAATGCAGAAGGCAATTCTCCGAAATTAAGTATGTCTTTTCGGTTTCATTGTTGGATGAAAAAGAGTGGTTTCGCGTCGCAGCTAATGATTTCCAAAGAGGAGGTTTGGTGGGCCCCGCCCTTCAAAGCCTACCCGCAACAGGGATAACACTAATAACAGAGTCCTGGAATGGTTTAAACGCTCGTCGTAAATTTTGAGCAGCTACGGAGCAGCTCACACGCTTTTGTCTGTGTCTGTTCACAGCCAACGGGACCAGGTGAACCTGGAGTGTTCCAACCGGACACTTACGTGGCACCAACTGTCGCGGCGCCTCCTTCGGTCACGGAGCAGTAGCAATCGAGGCGGGACACACTTGCGCGTCACGTGAGTCTGTACTGGAAGAGGACGCTGTGCGTAGATTGTTTCATTACTTAAAGTGTTGTGCGAAAACAATGATGAGGCCAGTGCAACGCATGCATGAATGCAGAACGCAATTCTCCGAAATTAAGTATGTCTTTTCGGTTTCATTCTTGGATGAAAAAGAGTGGTTTCGCGTCGCAGCTAATGATTTCCAAAGAGGAGGTTTGGTGGGCCCCGCCCTTCAAAGCCTACCCGCAACAGGGATAACACTAATAAAAGAGTCCTGGAAGGGTTTAAACGCTCGTCGTAAATTTTGAGCAGCTACGGAGCAGCTCACACGCTTTTGTCTGTGTCTGTTCACAGCCAACGGGACGAGGTGAACCTGGAGTGTTCCAACCGGACACTTACGCGGCACCAACTGTCGCGGCGCCTACTTCGGTCTCGGAGCGTCCGGAGAAGCAGCAATCGAGGCGGGACGCAATTGCGCGTCACGTGAGTCTGTTCCGCAAGAGAACGCTGACCGGCCTCAGGAGGACGCTGTGCGTAGATTGTTTCATTATTTAAAGTGTTGTGCGAAAACAATGATGAGGCCAGGGCAACGCATGCATGAATGCAGAAGGCAATTCTCCGAAATTAAGTATGTCTTTTCGGTTATATTGTTCGATGAAAAAGAGTGGTTTCGCGTCGCAGCTAATGATTTCCAAAGAGGAGGTTTGGTGGGCCCCGCCCTTCAAAGCGTATACCCGCCATAGGGATAACACTAATAACAGAGTCCGGGAATGGTTTAAACGCTCGTCGTAAATTTTGAGCAGCTACGGAGCAGCTCACACGCGTTTGTCTGTCTCTGTTCACAGCCAACGGGACGAGGTGAACCTGGAGTGTTCCAACCGGACACTTACGTGGCAGCAACTGTCGCGGCGCCTACTTCGGTCTCGGAGTAGCAGCAATCGAGGCGGGACGCACTTGCGCGTCACGTGAGTCTGTACCGCAAGAGAACGCTGACCGGCCTCAGGAGGACGCTGTGCGTAGATTGTTTCATTACTTAAAGTGTTGTGCGAAAACAATGATGAGGCCAGGGCAACGCATGCATGAATGCAGAAGGCAATTCTCCGAAATTAAGTATGTCTTTTGGGTTATATTTTTGGATGAAAAAGAGTTGTTTCGCGTCGCAGCTAATGATTTCCAAAGAGGAGGTTTGGTAGGCCCCGCCCTTCAAAGCCTACCCGCAACAGGGATAACACTAATAACAGAGTCCTGGACTGGTTTAAACGCTCGTCGTAAATTTTGAGCAGCTACGGAGCAGCTCACACGCTTCTGTCTGTGTCTGTTCACAGCCAACGAGACCAGGAGAGCCTGGAGTGTTCCAACCGGACACTTACGCGGCACCAACTGTCGCGGCGCCTACTTCGGTCTCGGAGCGTCCGGAGTAGCAGCAACCGAGGCGGGACGCAATTGCGCGTCACGTGAGTCTGTTCCGGAAGAGGACGCTGATCGGCCTCAGGAGGACGCTGTGCGTAGATTGTTTCATTATTTAAAGTGTTGTGCGAAAACAATGATGAGGCCAGTGCAACGCATGCATGAATACAGAAGGCAATTCTCCGAAATTAAGTATGTCTTTTCGGTTTCATTGTTGGATGAAAAAGAGTGGTTTCGCGTCGCAGCTAATGATTTCCAAAGAGGAGGTTTGGTGGGCCCCGCTCTTCAAAGCCTACCCGCCACAGGGATACCACTAATAACAGAGTCCTGGAATGGTTTAAACGCTCGTCGTAAATTTTGAGCAGCTACGGAGCAGCTCACACGCTTCTGTCTGTGTCTGTTCCCAGCCAACGAGACCAGGAGAGCCTGGAGTGTTCCAACCGGACACTTACGCGGCACCAACTGTCGCGGCGCCTACTTCGGTCTCGGAGCGTCCGGAGTAGCAGCAACCGAGGCGGGACGCAATTGCGCGTCACGTGAGTCTGTTCCGGAAGTGGATGCTGATCGCCCTCAGGAGGACGCTGTGCGTAGATTGTTTCAATATTTAAAGTGTTGTGCGAATACAATGATGAGACCATTGCAACGCATGCACGAATGCAGAAGGCAATTCTCTGAAAGTATGTTTTCTGGGCTTCATTGTTGGAAGAAAAAGAGTAAAAAGAGTGTTTTCGCGTCGCAGCTAATGATTTCCAAAGAGGAGGTTTGGTTGGCCCCGCCCTTTCAAAGCCTACCCGCAACAGGGATAACACTAATAACAGAGTCCTGGACTGGTTTAAACGCTCGTCGTAAATTTTGAGCTGCTATGGAGCAGCTCACGCGCTTTTGTCTGTGCTTGTTCACAGATAACGGGACCAGGTGAACCTGGAGTGTTCCAACCGGACACTTACGTGGAACCAACTGTCGCGGCGCCTACTTCGGTCTCGGAGCAGTAGCAAGATAGGTGGGACGCACTTGCGCGTCACGTGAGTCTGTTCCAGAAGAGGATGCTGACCGGCCTCAAGAGGACGCTGTGCGTAGATGTTTCATTACTTAAAGTGTTGTGCGAAAACAATGATGAGGCCAGTGCAACGCATGCATGAATGCAGAAGGCAATTCTCCGAAATTAAGTATGTCTTTTGGGTTATATTGTTGGATGAAAAAGAGTTGTTTCGCGTCGCAGCTAATGATTTCCAAAGAGGAGGTTTGGTGGGCCCCGCCCTTCAAAGCCTACCCGCAACAGGGATAACACTAATAACAGAGTCCAGGAATGGTTTAAACGCTAGTCGTAAATTTTGAGCGGCTACGGAGCAGCTCACGCGCTTTTGTCTGTGCTTGTTCACAGATAATGGGACCAGGTGAACCTGGAGTGTTCCAACCGGACACTTACGTGGAAGCAACTGTCGCGGCGCCTACTTCGGTCTCGGAGCAGTAGCAATGTAGGTGGGACGCACTTGCGCGTCACGTGAGTCTGTTCCGGAAGAGGACGCTGATCGGCCTCAGGAGGACGCTGTGCGTAGATTGTTTCATTATTTAAAGTGTTGTGCGAATACAATGATGAGACCATTGCAACGCATGCACGAATGCAGAAGGCAATTCTCTGAAAGTATGTTTTCTGGGCTTCATTGTTGGAAGAAAAAGAGTAAAAAGAGTGTTTTCGCGTCGCAGCTAATGATTTCCAAAGAGGAGGTTTGGTTGGCCCCGCCCTTTCAAAGCCTACCCGCAACAGGGATAACACTAATAACAGAGTCCTGGACTGGTTTAAACGCTCGTCGTAAATTTTGAGCTGCTATGGAGCAGCTCACGCGCTTTTGTCTGTGCTTGTTCACAGATAACGGGACCAGGTGAACCTGGAGTGTTCCAACCGGACACTTACGTGGAACCAACTGTCGCGGCGCCTACTTCGGTCTCGGAGCAGTAGCAAGATAGGTGGGACGCACTTGCGCGTCACGTGAGTCTGTTCCAGAAGAGGATGCTGACCGGCCTCAAGAGGACGCTGTGCGTAGATGTTTCATTACTTAAAGTGTTGTGCGAAAACAATGATGAGGCCAGTGCAACGCATGCATGAATGCAGAAGGCAATTCTCCGAAATTAAGTATGTCTTTTGGGTTATATTGTTGGATGAAAAAGAGTTGTTTCGCGTCGCAGCTAATGATTTCCAAAGAGGAGGTTTGGTGGGCCCCGCCCTTCAAAGCCTACCCGCAACAGGGATAACACTAATAACAGAGTCCTGGAATGGTTTAAACGCTAGTCGTAAATTTTGAGCGGCTACGGAGCAGCTCACGCGCTTTTGCCTGTGCGTGTTCGCAGCCAATGGGACCAGGTGAACCTGGATTGTTCCAACCGGACACTTACGCGGCACCAACTGTCGCGGCGCCTGCTTCTGTGTCAGAGCGTCCGAAGTAGCAGAAATCGAGGCGGGGCGCACTTCCTCGTCACGTGAGTCTGTTCCGAAAGATGACGCTGATCGGCCTCAGGAGGACGCTGTTCGTAGATTGTTTCATTATTGAAAGTGCTGTGCAAAGGCACTGATGAAGCCAGTGCAACGCATGCACGAATGCATACACGAATGCACGAATGAGCTTTTGTCTCCGCCTGTTCACAGCCAACGTGACCAGATGAACCTGGAGTGTTCCAGCCGGATCCTCACGTGCCACCAACTGTCACTGCGCCTTCTTTGATCTCGGAGCATCCGGAGCAGCAGGCATCTCAGGCGGGATTCAATTGCGTGTTACGAGAGTCTGTTCTGGAAGACGATTCTCGTCGGTCTCACGAGGATGGTGTGCGTAGATTGTTTCATTATTGAAATTTCTCTGGGAAGGGAATGATGAGGACAATCGAAACGCCCGTTTTCTTTGAAAGTACGTCTTTTGGTTTTCACTTTTGGATGAAAAAGAATACATGATTGGTTTTATGTCACACATGATGATTCCTACAAAAAAAAATTCAATAAGATAGCACAGGCTATCTTAGGGAGAGTGTTTTGCGTGGTCCTCACTGGACTAGAATGTTTGGTCTCCAGTGCTTTAAATATAATTCTATGGTTCCAGAAGGATAACGCGTATAGATAAATGCTCGCCCGGGAAGCTCCAGGGCATTCGATTTGCCGAACTGGTGTGTGCGCATCACTTCGTTGACTGTTTGTACGCACTTGTGTTTCCTGCGTAGTGCGGGTTCGCTCCGATCAGCGTCCATTTCTGCAGGAACCTCCATTCCTTCTTCACGACGTGACACCTGGGGGAATGCTGGGTTCATAAACCCTCAGCCCTAAGCAAATCGCCAAGCCAGCCAAAGTTGTGCCACCGCCTAAAGCAAGATCTGCAACCCGAGTTTGGACTACTGCTGCAGAAGGTGGAGAAAGAAGCCGTTGGAACCTGTGAATTGAACAACACAGCCATCATGACCGACATTGCCAGCGCTCCCGTAGTTCAGCAGCAACCCGCTGTGTCAATAAAATATTGATGTATAGGACAAGGATATGAAGATTATTTACGATGTTTCTTGCAGAACGGCACGTACCCACACTATCAAACTGTTGACCATTCATCAGTGAAAGATTTCTTCAGTCATTAATTAAGCAAGGGAAGGCATTACTAAAAAAAGGTGTAAAGGAGGAGAGGAGTGGATTAGCCGAGTACTGTAGAATGAGTTCGCAATGCCAGAGCAGGTACTGCAGTGAGCGGAGCCAGGGTTCGTTGTCAGATGAGAACAGTAGGACCGGGCACTGGCCTGCATAATCTTGGTAGACCCCTCTATGCCGAGCAACGTAAGTTCTGAGAGAAAATTGGAATCAACAGATAGGCGGTCGTCTTGAAAATCATCGGGAGGCATCGTAGTGGAGAGGATATACAGGGCAGTATGTTGCAACATTCGCAGAAAGCCAGTTTTTGTGGTCGATGGTTGCGGATACTGAAATCTGACAATAGCGACAGTAGCGAGTGACAATCCTGTCGGGGGAAATAATTTTCCAGTGATTTGAGGTGCGACTTATTTTGGGGGGCTAGGGTTCACGACGATGTTTGCAGAGCATGACATGGCAGGATCCAGAGCCAAGTAGCCGGGAGCGGGAGGGAGGGTGTGTAGTGCAGGCGAGATGAACTCTCGTTTCCTGCCCTGCGCCGTCAAGTTGAAGGCGAGTGTCCGAGGTGGAGCGCAACTCGAAATCATCCAGCGGAGGGAAAGGGTCTCAGGTGCTGGGCCAGGCACCTCAGGCAACGCTCTCATAGCGCAACATCTCTGCAGGACTACTCTCACAAATCGCCCTCAAAATCCTCACCCGCAGTACACCCCGGCCCACACGGGAACAGATGCCAATGAGGCGGCCCAATATACAGCTCGAGCTCTTGTCACATGAGCAGGCGCTTCTTTTGTTTCTAATACAGTATATTCTAGGCACTATAGTTATACCCACGGCACCCCCAGCTTCCGGGATGCTCTAGTCTCGTACCAGGACATTGCCCAGAACTTCCCGCCTCCTCCGCAGGATAAATCCTCCCCCACACCCTTCCCTCACCCACAAAGCCGCTCGCCACTGGCGGCTACTTCAAACCCGCACAACCCCGTGCCGAAATATCCTTCACAGCATCCACCCAAATCTCTACCCTTCGCCTCTTTACCCTCAATGTCTCGAACCGGATACCCGCTACAATTCCCTCTGTGAGTGTCCCCACGACCCATTTCCCCTTTTCCTTCCCCCTTACACTGAGAGCAGGCACTGGAGAGCTACGACCCGGAAGTGCAGTTGGCATTAACCAATCGGGCCGTTCAGGTCGCGGAGAACATCGCATCCTCCGCCACCCCTCTTCCCTAGACCTTGCAAGTGTTTCTCCTCCTCCCCCTAATGGGCCAAAATGGCGGTAATGTGTTGGGTTGAGTACACTATTCGAAGATGGATGAAGGTCTTGCTCAGTTCTGCAAGTTGTTGAGAATACGAATACATACGTGGAGGGTGAGGGGTAGTAAAGTATAGGCGAAGAAAAAAATTCTTAGCTGGCACGCACAAAAAACCCTTCTTTTTTGTTGCCACTTCTGTATTCATTTACACATCCTTTCAAGATTTTTTTTTATTTACTGCCCGGAAGCGTCCTTTTTGAGCACGCCTTCACATCGGATCCCCCTAAAACGATGTACGATACTTTATGACACTCCTGTCCTAACCGGACGTGTGGGTGTCATACGCTACTGGTGACCGGAAAAGAAACACTGGGATTCTCGACCGAGCCCCTCCACTTCTCTCTGGACAGCTTCTACACTCTAAGGTAATCCTGCAATATAGCTACCCCGCTATGAAATCGAGCAATAAAGTCATGTTCTCAGCAAAATAAATTCGGCGCATGAGAGTAACGTGCGTGTCATTTGACCCAAAAATGTGATCTGCACTGGCACTGTGCAATGCAGAACGTCATGCTTGCATTGCGGGATGCCACAGCGCAGACAGGTCTTCTAAGCCGAACCGTATGCTCGCCATTGTCCTTTGCCAAAATTTCATTTCTGGCTGCTCGTATTCGTCACTCGTGTGCATGGTGGTGAAGCCGAGCCACCGGACTGTCTTACGGCGTCATAGGGTTTCTTAGTAAGAAACTCTATGTACGGCGTATTGTGATAATGATGATGATGATGATTGGGTTTTTAAGGCGCAAGGACGACGAAGGGCAAAGAGCGCCAAGGAAACTTAACGTCATATTGTGGGTCCACAGGCGGTGGCTGAACATAGGCGTCGCCGGCGTCCGCGATACCAATTTAACAGCTACGTCCCAGGGCCAATAGTCGCACAGTATCCGGTACAGTTCTGGATCCCATCCTCACGACACGGGTACGAGCCCGCAAAATCCGGAATTTAATGTTTCGTGAAATTATGGATCCACTCTTTTATGACACAGTGTTCTCTTACCCGTTCATGAATAAAGATGCGTTGAGCGTATTTTGTCACTTGAAATGTAAGGAGCAACCAATCACATGCGTGTACGGACGTTCCGCTCCGTGAAAAAAAATCTTGCTTTTTCTCGGTGTCAGGCAGTTACCGAAAAAAAACGTTTCGAGATTACATTATTTAGAAAACTCCGTGTTAAAGGCGTCCCCATTGCAACTCGTCTACCAGCCGACAAGTGGGGCTGGAGTCGCGTTGAGATTTGCGGAGAGAGCCACCGGAGCGTGCCTTTCTATAAGTTGATTTTGAAAGCTGTGTCATGTTCATCCCATTTCATTTGTGGCAGGCAAAGCGGCATGCACCATCAATATGCCTACCTGGAGCGCGCCTGGCTGCGGAAGTCGGTACGTTTCTGAAGAAAAATATTGTGTTCGGAAGCACTTGTACAAATCCCCGGATTACCCCGAAGTTTTTTGCTCGTGGTCTGCCGCCATCCCGCGAACATACTGCTAGGTAACAACATAGACATTCTTCATGGACATGCATTTCCAGTCATCGCACCTCGTCAGTTACTACGATACGTCATCAACGGCAGCACTGCTCACACCCCGCGAGAAAATGGGGCAATTAAGCCAGGGGCGGTTTCCCGAATTTTCCCAGATATTTCTGCGCACTTGTAAAAACCAAAAGCATTGAAACCCGCAGGAAACCGCCAAAGCCAAGAGCGGCAGTGAATAGGGATGTTTCTGCGAGAAAAATAACAGGAGCAGTTATGGAAACAGCGAAAACGGGGCTCCCGACGAAACGGAGAAGCCATCTGATTATAAGTTGCGTTGTCGTTAATCAACCTAGTTTCCTACCTTTCTAGGGCGCTCGAAGTTTGAATCGTGTGAGGGGGAGCTCACGACTAAAAAAATATTTTTAGGAGATCGCCGCTAGGGGGCCAACACAGGCGCTTGCGGCTCGTTTTGACTCCCGTTTCTGCCTTTGTATCTGCGATCACTCGATGTGCACGACCAGCTGGATACTTCCAACGACTTCCTGAACGCCGGAGGAACATTTTGACCCCTCAATCGACGTGATCGGACCAGCGGGTGCCACAACAAACCATCCAGACTCTGCGACCACGCCGACGCCCCGCTAGGCCTACAGTTCAGGCCTAGCGTACACGGCGGCCTCCCCATCTCGCCGCCGCTGAGCGCGCGCCTCTGTGCCACGCCAGCCATGTCTGACGAGAGCTGCGATGCGACCAACAACACCGGGTCAGCGCCAGAGCCTTCCCTGCAACATGATGCAAGCGATAACAACGAAACTGTCACCTCCGACATGGATTTCGACCCTCAAAGTGGCCGTGCCCTTCCAGCCCCCAATCCCTGGCTCACTGTCATAAACTCCCCGAAGCAAAAGTACGTACCTTCTAACCAAGACTCTACCATGCTATCCAGCAAGCCCCAGGCTCCCAAGCGCATTATCCCGCCGCCCCGGTTCCCACCTACCCACTACACCACCGTTCTGCGACCACACGAGGGTCTACGTGTCGACGTGTGGCCCATCCAAGAACTGGCGCGAAGCATCTCGGCTGCGAGCCACATAACCGACCACCAATTCCGGTGCCTCGTCACCCTCCAGCCACAGTCTAAAACGAATCTCATCGTGGTCGGCACCCCTGACCCTGCGATTGCCGACCGGCTCACCCACATAACGACTTTAACCCTCCGCGATGCCCAATATCAAGTCACGGCGTATATGAAACCCCCTCCTGGAACTTCCCGAGGTGTCATCCACGGCCTACCAGAAGATATTACGCAAGACCACCTTGCAGAATACACTGCCACCAACCGAACCTACCTGATTCACGCCAGGCTCATGGGATGGACCCGCTCCGCCCTGCTGACATTCAATGGCACACGGGTACTTTACTATGTCAAATTCGACTGCGAAATGGTGCGCTGTAGACCCTACCGCCGTGCCATCCAAACGTGCAAGTGCTGCGGTCACATAGGACACCGTCAGGATGTGTGCCCCCACCCAGAACAGCCCCACTACCCTGTCTGTGGCACCGCAACTCCCGCTCCTGATCACCTGTGCACCCCCCACTGTAAACTCTGCGAAGGACCTCACCCAACTGCTCATAAGGACTGTCCTAAACGCTTTCTCCCCACACCGCCGCGGAAACCCTCCCAGTCCAATTTGCCTGGGACATCCAACCTGCCGACCTCTCCCAGCCAGGACTACCCACCGCTGCCCAGTCTTGGGCAGTAACTAGTTACTAGTAACGCGTTACCGGTAACTAGTTACTTTTTTCAGTAACTCGTAACTGTAACTAGTTACTTTTAAGTTAGAGGAACTTGTAACTGTAACACTGGTACTTTTTTGTGGAGTAACTGTAACAATAAATATCGTTACAGTTACTTTGTTTCTATAAAAAATTATCCAACAGCAACACTCATTAACGACCGTTGTACAGTTTGCGCGTTTCACTTTTTCGGCTTTTACTCCCGAGAACCTTCGTCTACTTCATCTATGCCAGCTCAGTCCCTTTGCATGGGTGCAAAAATCTGGACTAGAAATGTTTAGGTATGCACGTGTGCGTGGTGTTCCACGTGGTCTACTAAGGGCTCGAAGTTTCTAAGCTGCAGTATTTTCCTCAGCAGCGCGACATCGCTCTCACCCATACCCTGCGACACGCGCCCGTTGACGCTCCAGAACCTTTAGTCCGATGCGCGGCTGCACCATTTTCGCCACATCTGGAGTGCAGTGAACAGGAAAACAAAGGCGAACCGGAATACAAAGGCGAACAGGAAAACAAACACCCACAAACGCCGCACAGCGCACTGAAACCTCTGCACTTTCGCGGAAGCCTGGAAAACTCCGGTGAGGGCGTCTCGTTCTCATTAGCGACGTGCAGCCCCGCTTGCAGGGTCAAGTCTAGTCTGTTTAAGTACAGCTTCTTCCCGCGAACAATTGAAAAATGGAACCTAGTACCAGGTGAAATTAGGTCATTGCCTTTGGAAAAATTTTTGCAGAATTTAAATTGATTCTGTTATGTCAGTTTTGCATAATTTTAATGTCTTGCTGTACTTATTATCTATTATGTTTAAACTTTATGAATAAGTAAATTTAAATGTGTTGTGTTTTTATATGTGTTATTCTGTGCAGGAAATTGTTTTGCATTCTATGTACCAACCCACTCCTGCGATAGCCCAGTTGGGCTGCAGTATGTATAAATAAATAAATAAATAAATAAATAAATAAATAAATAAATAAATAAATAAATAAATAAATAAATAAATAAATAAATAAATAAATAAATAAATAAATAAATAAATAAAAAACAAATAAATAAATAAATGAATAAATAAATAAATAAATAAATAAATAAAACGACGCGGGGTGTCTTTCGGCGGCCTCGCGCTCGTCCAGCCCTAAGCGCACTCTAGAGTGTTCGATTCACAAGTCGCACTTGCTTGCGACCATTGTGCGAGACCCCTGGCCGTATTTGGGACCACGCGTTTGGGACCCCTGGTCTGGAGGCTTCATAGAGCTGTCAACAGAGCTCAAACGAGGTCGAGGAAGTAATAAATTTTATGCCCCTCCACACATACGACGACCCCAACAATGGTGGCCCCCGGCTGCCCTCACACCAGCCAGCATCTTGGCCGGCAGACGTCTGACCACACTGCCACTGCACGAAGAAATGTTCTTGGAAAGCCTCGCGACTTCGTTTAGAGGGCTGTGGCCGAAACGAAAACAGTAGCTACAACTGCTCCTGAAGGTTGGGTGCAAGGAGTACTTCGGCGCATACCTCGGCAAAGTTTGAGCGGCTCACTTAAACTCACTCACAAATTTTGTTTTCGAATCACCACTCACTCAAACTCAGAGTCAATGCTTAGCAGTACCAGTTTTGGGCTTGCAGTTGTTTGGCGTATTTAAGAGCCTCTTCTGTAATCTGGGCGATACGACGTTTAAGCTTGCGATTGTGTTTATTTCGGCGCCATCGGTTGAGTAGGCTACGTCGTGCCGTCCATAGATGGTCGAGATGGTTGTCTACTGCCGGTAGATCCTGCGTGAGCGGGATTTTCTTGGTGTGTGAGTTTTGTAGATCAATGAGTTGCTGCGTCCATAGTTCTAGGTTATCGGTCGGCAGTATGCTTGGAAGTGGAGCTTCGCGGAAGGCTTGCCAGTCAGTGAGCTGCGCCGTGCCCATCTTGCGACGGATACTCGTGAGTGGGACAGTGAGAGCAATGATGTAGTGGTCACTGCCTAAAGTATCTGGCAGCAGATCCCATACAAGGTCGGTGGTGTTGCGACTGAATGTCAAATCCGGTATGGTGTCTCGGGTCACGCTAGTGCCTAGACGTGTTGGCCGAGTCAAATCGTTCTGCAGGGTGAAGTGGTGGTGCTGTGTTGCTTGTAGCAGAGCCGTGCCTTTTTTGGACGCGTGGGGATAGCCCCATGTAACGTGAGGTGCGTTAAAATCGCCCAGGAGTAAGCATGGGTTGTTGCGAGTGTGCCGCACCACCGCGCTTGGTGCTTGTGGCTTATGAGGAAGGATTTCAACGAGGACGTGATCGATGGGTGACGTAATCGGTATTACCTGGGCTGTCAGTGACCGGGCAATAACGATGGCGTGCGCTTGTGAGGGGGATTGGTGTAAGTATCATAACCGCGAAGGCTGGGGATGTCAGTTTCTTGTAATACAATGACATCCGGCGGGTTTGGGGAAACGTATAGTTCGAGGGCTGCTTTTTTGCTTTTAAACGATCGGCAATTCCATTGGTAGATGGTAAGGGGCACTTGCGTTGTGGGTCTATTGGACATCAGGTTTAGACTTTTTGGCTTGAGGTGGGTTTTCCGGGAGTAGGGCGCGTTCAAGCAAGGAAATGCGCTCTGAAAGCAGATCGAAGATACTTTTGGTGGAGTCGGTGATCATTTTGCTTAGGTATTCTGTAGACTGCTGTACCAGCTGCTGAACTTGTGGGATGCTGCGGGCCGTAAATTGTGCGTCGATGATTTCCTCTACGTCGGCTCGTGTGAGAGGAGGGGTAACCACGGGGACGGGCGGGGGTGGTTCGGGCTGGGGGGCTCGCTCTGCTTCAAGGGCTTCTACCCGGCGTAGTAGGTCGGCATTTTGTTGTTGCAGGTTTTTGATCAGGTCGAGGAGTGCGGGGGGAATGGTGGCGGGAAGTGGCGTGAGTGGGGATAGCGGGGGATAGGTTTGTGTGTCGCGTTGGGGAGGGAGTCGAGCAGTGGGAGCGCGAGAGGCAAGAGCAGACCAGCTTACCTTGTCGGCGGCTTGCGTGGACGTCTTGCTGGTCGGCGAGTTGGGGATGAAGCGGCGTGGACAGTCTTTACCCGCCGTGGTATGGGGTTGGGAGCACAATCGGCATTTAGCGATACACACATGGTCTGCTGACGGAGTCGGTTGTCCGCAGTGGAGGCATTTTGGGCTGTCAGGGTTAGGGCACACGTCCATGCGGTGCCCCAATTCCCCGCAGACGCGGCACACTTGCACGGAGCGGCGAAAAGGCCGGCAGCGGAGAAGCATACTGCCCCCCTTCACGTAGAACGGCACGCGAGTCCCTTGGAATGTGAGAAGCGCGGAGCGGGTGTTGCCCATGATGCGCGCGTGGAGGAGGGTGGGGTAGTTGCCTTGAAGGTAGGCGCCTAGGTTGTCCTTGTTTATCGAAGAGTCAAGGCCATGGATGACCCCGCGACAAGTTCCCGGTGGTGGCTTCATGTACGTAGAAAATTCGTAGGTCAAAGTTGAAATTTGCAGTTGCTGTATCTCACTCAGCCTTACGGCCAGCTCGGGATCCGCGGTGCTTGCGACGAGTACATTGGGAGTAGGCTGTACCAAGAGAGTGACGGCTCGGTAGAAAGTCGGAAGCGGCAGCTCACATTTGGTTGACAGAGCTTCGGTCAGTGCAGCGGTGGTCAGGGTAGCAACGTTGAGGCCGGCTCGTGGGCGGAAGATGACCGTGTAGTTGGTAGGCGGTAGACGTGGCGGAGGCTCCCGGGGTGGGGGCTTGGGGGTCGGCGCTTTGGGTACCTGGGGTTGGCCCACGGCCGCTCGATGGAAACTAGGTCCGGCCTGCCGAACGCGCCTCTCCGCCGGTGACGGCGTTAGTTTCCCTTTCCGCCGCAGCGTCAGGCGTGGCGCTAATCATCGGTGAAAGATGAGCGGCAGCTGCCGGCTGCGGTCACGGTTTCAATACGGTGTAAGTTGTTCATAACTGCCCCGACGGCCGAAGTCAGCATCCTTATAATTTATAATATTACGCGGTGATAAGTGAGGCGGAAACTCACAATATAGGCGTCACGGACTTGTATACTGTATACTGTATCAAGCTCCAAGTCCAGGTCACTCCATACAAGCGCTGCACAAGCGCACATGCGACGCTTCGCTGACTGGTAACTAGTATTTCAGAAGTAGGCACAGCGCTACATTTGTTTTCCTTTTAGCGCGCCGCATGCGACGTTAGCAGGTGGCGTATTGCTAACGTCGAGCGCAATAGGCGGATTTCTTTCTAAAGACTTTCCCAAGGCTTTCAGGAATAATATTTAGCATGGCAAGCTAGTCTGAGCAACCGCATTTGTTTATTACAAAACAGCTTACAACTTGAGCGTACGTAAAAATTACATGAACGTTTCGTGCTGTGTCGTACACGCCCATTTCTCAATGCGCGTTTGACAAATGTGACTGGATATTTTCACACCTTGCTTTAACTGTGTTTTCAAAGAAAACTGGAATAATCTAATACCTTTTAGGATCGATTGGTCCATTTGCTTTGGAAATATTGTTCGACGGCGCGTTATGTTACCGGGTACACAAAATTATGGAAGACACACGAATGAAATGGACAGATCGAACGCAACTATGAACTGATTTATTGCAACCAGAACACTATTTACATGGGAACCAAAACACGGAAATGAGTACAGGATGCAGTAGAATGCTGTAAAACTTCGGCAGTCGTTCTTTGATTTACACTAGTTGCACAACGTAATATACAGTTGGAAAATAAATTAAACTGTATTAAATCCATGTGACATCAAAGGTAAATTTAATACAACATTTAAAGAGGGATTTACTGGGTTTGTGAGAAAATATGCAATTCATCTTCGCCTATGGTTCACCAGCAATCAGCTTTACAAGCGGAAAACTTTTGGCGAGAAATGTTTTCCTGAAAGCTTCAGTAGATTCTCTAAAGAGCTATTAACGTCGCCAGCCCAGGTGGCAAGAAGCAGCCTCAATAGCTTTTTTAAGAACATTTCGCAAAGCTCATGACAGGGTACGGGTCCCTGTTGCTGGCGCACCACATCAGCGGACAGTCTGCGAGGTGTGGGAATACGGTGTTTGAAAGGAGCTTACAAATTTGTCCGCTGTGTCGAACTGCCTGTACAGCGCGATTCCCCTCGAACTTCTTCACTTGTTCACGAAATTCGTCGCAGCGTTTTTGCAGTTTTTGTAGTTTTTCGTTTAGTCTGTTGTCTTTCATATTAAGGCGGCGGGCATTTCTCTTGGTGTTATCGAAAAAGCCTGTCAGATCGAACGAAGTCTGGCATTCTCGAGTCTCAAAATTACGTTGGCCGCATGATTGCATGTCCGTGAGAGAGTACAGGATTGGGTCTAACCTCTTTCGGTGAGTGCGGTTGACCTCTTTCTTCATTATCCGTTAGGCCCAGAATTGAACGCTCAATCGTTCCATGTTCTGCAACCATTGTGCTCACTTGCCCTTGATTGCGTACTTGAGATGCCGACGAACACGCCTCGAGCAGCGGCCGAACAAGCGCCCTCCTCCTTTTCGGGCTTTCCGGCAGCACGTACGTTGGGTACGGCGGAAATCTTGTCGACACAGCTGTTGGGAGCAACTTGCCCTACAATCCCACCGTGTAGTCATCCTCTTTGAAGTGCAGCGACCAAACGACCGATCTGGGGCTTGGCTTCCGTTGGCTGCCCTTGTTGATCCCTTGACGGGAGATGTTGTGCAGCCAGGCGTCTCGGAGTCGTTCTTTGGAGGGAACTCGTGGCAGCAGACGCCCGGGGTTTTCGAGGAATTCGACTTGCAGCGCGGCACGCAGCAGTTTTGGGCATTTCATAACGAGGAGCACACTCGTACGATATATTGCACGAGCAGTGCGCGGAATTCGGCGGAACGAATAGCTCAAAACGCTCACGCGTGCTTCAACATTCCCGCCGCTGCTGCTCTTCGCGCCCAAGCCGGAGTCTGCGCCGATACGTGGCACCCAACCGCGAGTACAAGCGGCAACCGTAAACTTCGCTTCCATGCCCTCGCCCGTCGCCGACGCGCGATGCTGCAAGCCGCATTCATCCTTCCAACCGTGTTGCTTGCCCGCGTTAATTCCGATTCCACCCTCACGAAGTTAACATGTACAGATTATTAAAACTGGAAGCTGAGCTAATTCGGTTCCGTTCATAATGAAAAATGACAAGCAGCGTAAATGCTATACAACATAGAATCACGCAAAAATACACAAGTTATCACTGCCAAGAAGTTCTTATTAAATCTATTAATATCCACGCAAGCGGCCTATCAGACTTCACAGGTAAGATTTCACACATACGGGAAACTCGACCGCACATGCTAAATCAAACCACGATTCAAACGAAATACGGAAAGAAGAAAGCAAACCACAAACACATTACCGATAGTACACAGGTGTTTCCCTCAGGCAAAGCAGCGCATCTACGTACGCCACGCATCGTACACAGCGCATCTAAGCATTTTATGTCCCTGTTTAACGAGTAAATATCCGGTTTACTAATAAATGTGACCTTCTGCAATTTCTCAGCATTTGGGGACATTTGGCTGGGATTAAAATTACCGTGCCTGAATTCAAACATGAGACTGCCCTGGGGCTGCTGAGCCTGTGTTTGGCAAGGTTAAAACACGGCCGTTTTAGAATTGTCCTTCAGTTAGCATGGTGCATGGGAGCAGTAATGGAGTTTTATATTCCAACACAAACGCGCTGCTGTGTTAAAGCGAATTAGCATTGTAACATGCTGCACAGTCATATTCCCGAACATCGCGGGAACTGGGTTGCGGGAGCGGCCGCATCGCACTCGTCTTTTTAAACCGCGAACAAGAATTACCGTCATCAAACAGATGAAATTCTTAGGCATTGAAGATATATCTTTGCCGTAAATTGTGGTGTCATTATTTTCCAGATACGTGTGTTAGAACGCGAGTAAACGACGTTTAAAGGGGCGATGATCGTCGATATTCCGTAGGCGCTCCGAAGCGAGGGCCGCGGGAGCCGTCACCGATGTGTGGCGCCCCCGCTGAAAGTAGCGGCGGCAACTGACAACTCCGCTGTCACGCGCCTGCCCATAGGTGACCGGTAAAAAGCGCAAAGGCTCATGGGTGCATTGTTTTCTTCCGCGGAGAGCTGCCACTTCCGGTTCGGGAGCTCTCCTGACCTACCGTCGCCGTCGGCTTTCACGCGCGTGTGTGCTTGTTGTTTATCTGTTTCCACCGGGTAAAAAAAAACGCTCATGCATCGGGAATTCCATAAATAACAACGATTGACCCTACTAGGGGTTTATCTGACAGGTAAGCACCCTGTGACAAATAAACAACACGCACACGCGCGCCTGAAAGCCGCCGGCGCACGCAGGCGTACGGGAGGGCCGGAGAGATTTCGAACCGGAAGTGGCGGTAGCAGACGACGTACCCATGAGCCTTTGCGCTTTTTACCGGTCACCTATTGGCGGCGCGTGAATGGGCAGGCCGGACCTAGTTTCCATCGAGCGGCCGTGGTTGGCCGGTGGCTTGGCTTGACGTCGTGGCGGTAGCAGTGGTCGTCTCTGCGCGTTTCTTCAGAACAGTAATCCATGGGTTGTCTGGCGGGTGGGTTCGCCCGCTGTCAGGGTCAGTATCCATGTCGGTGCTTGGCGATGCGTGTGGAGGAAGCGCGTCGTTCATCTCGGGCCCGAGGGCGCCGGCGCTGGTTCGAAACGATGTAGCTAGGCCTACAATGTAGGCCTAGCGGAGTCGGCGAGGTCGCGAATCGCGGTCGGTGATAATTTGGGCAGCAGGGGTCTAATGCGGCTCACCTAGGTGTCGAGTGGTTCCTTTCGTCGTTGTACAGACGCTGGTGACAGTGCTTAGGCTGGATACTGTTGTCAATCCGCGTTTTGGCAGCATAAATCGGGAGCTGAAGCGAGGCGCGGGCGACTGCGTCAGCCCCCTCCACCATGGAACAGCACAAACCACCATTCTTTCTTTTGCACCATGGAACACCATTTGCACCATTTCTTTTGCACCATGGAACAGCACAAAAGAAATCTTCGTGTCTGAGAGAAACGAAACAGAGAGCAAAAAGACGAAACCACCCTGACCAAAGGCTTCAAGATCGAAAAACTGAAGGATTCATAAGGCTAAGATTGGCCCAATTTTAGTGAAAATACCCAGGCAGAAATTCGTGAGTGACGGTGCATGTTTTAAGAGATAGCAGTGAAGCAACGTCAGCGAGAGTAAAACCTCATGAATCCGAATGATTGATGACGTGCCTCCTACTCATGAGCTAAGCTTTATAGGGTAACATCAAAGATGACTTTATTGCCTCTGCCTATCTCTTCACAGCATAAATTATCAAGAGAATGCTTTGCGCGCATTTTGCTTCGTTTCGATTGTCAGCATTGGCGTATTCATGCAACAACAAGGGGTCTGCCATTATGAAACGCTCACACTATAATAGACTAATAGACGAGATGAATGGGCGTCGAAATCTAACATTCAACAATGAAGCCTTTTGTTTCCTTGGTCATTCTAATATACCAAGAATCAGCCGCAGTGGCACATCGTGCAATCGTTCTTAGATTTGTTTGCGTCCTTAAATAATTAAAAAAAAAATCAATAAATACTTCATAAAGTATACAGTTCCTTCGATGTCCCTCGCAGGATTGTATCGGAAGCCAACATCAAGGTGAATTTGATGCAGAGGAGGTGGGAACTGACTTCAGTGATAAATAAAAGCACCCATGGCGCTTGCAACTCGTACGCAGTAAATGCTTTGCTGTCTGTATGTGACGTTGAATGAGGTGGTTTTAAATGAGATCGTCACTCACCTTTATTTTTTTCGGGGAGAGAGTTTTAGCATAGCGGCTAGCGGACGCTACGCTTCAGGCGGCGGGTATACCGGGACCCGAGGGCGCACGCTCGCGCGGGCATGGCGAGGCGGGCACCGGCATGGGCACCGGCATGAATGCACACATGCCCAGTCGCGACCCGGTACCCATGGAGTTTCTCAACATCACCTAGTGAGAAACTCTATGCCGGTACCCGCCGGGAGAGGTCTTTATCCCCACTGCTTACAGGACGCCGCCCCGCGTGCCGCGGCCCCGAAGTGGGCGCTGTACGCCGCTCGGCCAAACGCGACGTCTGCAGCGAGAAGCGTTCCCGGTGTTGAGGAACTGGGCCCCAGGCCATGGCACCGCTCGAACGCCCTTTATTCCACTTCTTCCTCTCTAACCGATGATGGTGATAATCGTATGTCCTTCCTCGTCCTCTTTCCTCAACATACTCCCGCCCGCGACAACGGTTCTTGTGCAGACATTCAGAGAATCTGTAGAGGAAACACCATTAAACTAAATGAGGGCCAGTTCAGCATTCTAGTTGTGATCGTTTCGTCCGGTCGGTCTCAGCTCGTCCGTCACTTCCTTCTCCAACGATGCTTTGAGCTGTGGTGTCGCTTCCTAGTAACTGCTCTGTTGAACGCGGGCAACGGAAGCCCATCAAAGCTCTGTCCGGCGGTATCGGCCAAATAGTGGGCTATCCTGGGGCCATGTTTCTTGCAACACCAGGTTGACTGGGGTACCCGGTGTCTCGGTCGCCATCTTTGTCGCCTCCCGCTCGGTTCCTGGTTATACGGTCGCCGTTTCCTTCGGTAAAAGTAAGCAGCAGCCGACATCCCACTCCTTCGAGGGAATGAGTGCCCTTTTCGTTGTTTGGATTCAGCTGTGGTTACCGTCTGAACCTCAAGTCGGCCAGTCCTACGTTGTCTTCTGTCCCTGCGATTAAGCTTTTCTGTCCTGCGACGATTTGACACGGTGTTCACGAGGGAACCTTTCCCACCCAGTGGAGCCAGAGCTGAATGCTCCTTCACACACTCGACGGGTTCTGTTCCTAGATTGTCGGCCTCTTCATTTCCCTGTGGTATGCGCTCGCTCAGCGGCTTCAGAGCGACACAAGACGCTGAGTTTGCGACGCATACCGAAGACTTAGTGGCTGCCTCCAGGGTCGCTCCTGTCAGCGATTCGTTGGCAGGGGCAAAGGGTTCTACAAAGGTAACTGAAGAGGCGAGTGGAACGCTGCGTGTCGTTTGAAGGGATCCACCTTTGATGATGGTTTCAGGGGGTATCAACGAAGTCTTGCCTTTGCTGTCTTGCGGGGTTGTACAAACGTAGCCATTTTTTGTTAACGTGTCTCGAAGCAGGAAAATAATTCGAAAAATCATTCCGAGGTATAAATCAGATTCTTCATATTCGTTTGTGTAATCACCAATATCCAACAGGTTTCTGATCTGATTGTCGAGCTGTACGAGGGTGATCTGTTTTTGCTGTGCGGATTCGTAGAGTGTTTTCAGCGTACCGAGTTTCACAGGGCGCTGCTCCAATGCGCGGTCTGCGGCCTTGACGAGGTGTAAAATCTGTACTCGGAGGGTTTCTCTGAGTCGTAGCAGTTGGGCCCCGTCCTCTGCGTCGTGTCCGGGTTCAGTGTGGGTGGTATGGAGCGTCGAGCAGCCGGCCATGGCGGGCATCGCCCAAGGGCAAGGCCTCCGAGATGAAGGAATCACGAAGTATTCCAACCAGGAGTTTCCCAGGCCTCGCGAGCCTCGTAGATGCTCTACGCCGTCATGCAGTCCACTGGGCCGTTCCTCCCGGGTTTCACGGCACCAAATGTTGAGGAACTGGGCCCCAGGCCATGGCACCGCTCGAACGCCCTTTATTCCACTTCTTCCTCTCTAACCGATGATGGTGATAATCGTATGTCCTTCCTCGTCCTCTTTCCTCAACACCCGGCGCATACCCGATCGAGAGGGAAAAAAGCTCCAACATACAGCGCCAGGCATTTGGCGCATTTTGCTCAGCCCTGCGACGAACGGCTGATCTGACGATATGCGCAGGCTGTGTCTAGGCTAATAGGCGCTAGCATGGGCTCTCATCGCGACCATTGACGCCCTTGTCTGTGCACCATAATGCCGCGAACCATGCACTGGATTTGCTTATTTATGTTTTTGCTTTTATCTCCCCTGCGCCGGGCTGTGTTATCTGTGTCGCAAATAAAGCGCACGTTCCATTCTTTTTTTTATTACGCTGCACGGATTATCTCATTTAATAGGGAGAATGTTTCGCCCTAACGCCACTAGCCTAGAACAGCCTTCTTTTCTATATACAGCGTTGTCGATATAATTCGACGGTTCGAGAAACACCCGCGCCGAAAGATAAATTCCCTCACAGAAAACGCCTCGACATATCGATTCGCCCACACTCGCCTGCGCCCGTCACTTTGTTGGTGCTCCTTCTCCGCCTCTGTATTCTTTGAGTTGTTATGGGAGCACAAGTTCGCTCCAATAAACTTGTATTTCCTTCAAGACAATTGCGTCATCTTTGGCTTCGTGACAATATATTTGTAGCGCCTGTTTCCGAAACCGACTCCACTATGCAATTACGGTATTGTTTGTGGAAATGATGCAGTTTGATGTATTCTGATGCATTTTGTGTGCTTCCCGCTGTGTCGGAAACGATGCTAGTCTCGTGTTGCTTAGTTTTTTTATTGTTGTTTCTCCTACCTGGGCATAAATAGTGGCCTGGTGTACAAACAAATCAAACAAATAAGTAAATAAATAGATTGATCAACAGATCAATAAAATAGATAGATCGAGCGATAAATAAATAATATGAAACACAAAACCCGAATGAAAAAGGCAAATGTATACCCGCTACTGCAGGGTTCAAGACCTTGGGGGCGTTCGTCGCCACACACGCATTCTTTCTTTCTTTCATTCAACCAGAAAAGATGCTTGTGGGAAGCGAAATAATTTTGTTGTTGTTGCCAAGATACACTTGCCCCCGCGGTTCTTCGGCTCATTCATGAACTCCACCAGGAAGCATGCGGCAGCAATTAACGCGAACGCTCTCAAACAGGCGCGTCCACGCACCGCACAACGCGCGTTTACGTCGTAAATATGATGATGTCAAAATCACCGCAGTCATAAAAATAGTACACGTAGTAAATGTTGGTTCGTTGATGTTGATGATCTGCGTTGGTGCCTGATGGTTGCGGCACTGATGACACGACGATGATAGCTGATAGAGGGTTTTCAAACTGTATGTTTAAGGGAAAGACATATACAGAATATTTACAGACTGAAGATAGAGTTAACGAAGTAAGAAATAAAGTGAGAGTCTTAATTCAGCTACAACTTTGTGCGCGTGGCAACCCCGTCAGCAACGGACCCTGACCTAAGACTACCCAAGTGGTGAGATCCTCCCTAGCCGAACCTGGCTAGCCCGGCAATACGCCGGCCGTGCATAGCACATTAAAACCCTTAGGATTCGACCCCGAGACATCGTGTCTCGTGGTTATGATGGGTTACTTAGGCTCCACCCCTGATACACAGGCCAATCAGTATTTACTGGCGGCCTGATTGAATGTATTACCAAATCCGGGTCTAAACCGTGGTGGGCAACGCCCCCCGCCTCCCTGAAATGCTGGTCACTCTCGCTCTCACCCAAAAAAAGAGAAAGAGACCAAAAGCAAACAAAACAAATACAATAAACACTCAGAAACCCGCGGAGACACGTGCGAGGGACCGGGAGAGCTTCTACGAACGCGGCCTGCGTCGCCGGTTCCCACGCCTCGTCCAAGACCGGAAAGCCATTCCGAGCAGCTGGGACCCATAGCCGTTCATCTTAACAAAACGCGGCACGCCTCGAAGATTGTCCGCCGTTGACAGGTGATGTTCCGCTAATTGGTCCCCGCGCCAGAATCAACACGTAGAGAACACAGGATGCGGCGGCCGCCGCAGGCGTCGCATCTGCCGCATCCACCCCAGGCCGCTACACGAACACCCCCGCACGCCCTCACTGCGCGCGTTGACGGACCAACAAAGAGAGAACTATCGCCACAAATCGGTCACTGTCTAACCAGTTGACAGCTCCAATATGGTCCCTAGAATATCCCCCGTCTTTGGCGGCGCGACGGGCCGAATGGCTTTACAATCGGCAATTCCGCTAAACGTACACGCAGTGGGCCACAGAACCAGCTGCCGCCAAATTCCCGGAATGTCATTCGAGCCGCCGGGCTACCAATTTTTTCCCACAGTCGCACCACGCGCACCGACCAAAACAGCGCGACAATGCGGTTGAGGCCCCAGACATAGTGTCCTCACGCGGGCGGCCAGGGGCACAGCCAGGGGTGGGCACACCGGGCCCGTGCCCCCGCCCCCGAAATGTTTCGTGTCAGGCTGGGATGCGGTTCAAGTAGCCTGAAAAACCGCCTGAAGTCGCCTGCAGGCGCGGAACCTGCAGTTTTAAGGACAGGAAGAGGAGGAGCAAACTTTAACAGTGAAGTCGAGCGGGACCGTGGGCGGGGTCCTCAGTCCAGGGCTCTGTTGGTGCGGCCTGCCGTCTTCGCCCTCTCGGCGAGCCAAAGCTGCTTTCTCAGGTCTGAGCTGGCAAGCTCACTCTCCCACTGCTCGTGAGTTGCATTAGGGATTTTATCAAGGTCTGGGTTTCACTGGCAGGCCCAAACCATATGGGGTGGATGGTGTGTAGCCGCGTGGAGTGTGGAAATGTGTTAGTTTGAAGCCGTCGAAGGGTGACTTGTTGTTGTTTTGTTAGCTGACCGGCCGGCGGCGGGAAGGTGCGTCGTGTGAGCATGTAGTGTTGGGTGATGCCGTTGTATGTGATGAGTGAGTGACGGGTCCTCTCATCATCCTCTTGCGGTGCCCGGCGAGCAAGTTCTCGGGCGTAAGCGTGCGCCGCTTGATTGCCGTGAAGATACGAGTGAGCAGGTGTCCAGATGATCTTGACTGTTCTCTTGGAGAGGGGTGGGGGAGAGGGGGGGGGGGGGTTGGTTGATAATTCGCGCGGCCACCTTAGAAATTCTTCCAGCCGTGTATGTTCGACACGCCGCTTCTGTAATGATGGTTGTGGCTTGGGTCTGGGTTATGGCGAGTGCGAGCGCCACTTCTTCTTCTTCGAGGATGGTGCACTTGCAAAGGGTGACACTTGTAATGAGAGCAGTGGGGGTTGCGACGACTGCTGTTTTGGTGTTTGCGCGCGCGTAGTCCGCCGCGTCCGTGAAGGCTGTCGTACTCGATTCGCCGTATTGTCTTTCGAGGGCCAGTGCTCTGGCCGTTCTTCTGCCTTCGTGATATTGGGGGCTCATGTTTCTTGGCAGTGGGGGAACGTCTAGCTTGGATCTTATATTCCATGGTATGTCTACCGCAGTATCTGTTCCCGTTGGCGACATGAACCCCACGTTCGAGAGTACATGGCGTCCTGTGGGCGTAGTACTTAGTCGCGCTTTTTGGGCATTCAGGTGCGCCTCCATAAGTTCGTCTAGGGTGTTATGTAGTATGATGGTGTCAATCTTCCGGTGTACTGTTGCCAGGAGGGCGGCGTAGGGAGCGATGTACGTTATTCTTGAAATTATGAAGGCTTGGACCAGACGCAGCATGTCCTGTTCCTTCATGCCATGATTTTGGCTGGCAATGCGGCGAAGCATCTTGACGATTTGGGCGGCGGACAAGTCCAGTTTTTTTATTAGTAGGGTGTTTTTGCAATCTACCTGATTTATCATGCCGAGTATTTTGATGGTTGGGGGAATGGATTTTGGTCCCATCCAACGTGATATAAATGTCCGTGGTTGTATCCCGGTGGCGTTTTTGCACCATGACAAGCTCCGATTTCTTAGGCGCGCAGGTGAGACCACACCCTTTGGCGTAGGCATTCACCACGTCTGCAGCCTGTTGAAGGCGATTCTGAACCTGCCGACCCTTTGCTTACCCAGATAGTTATATCGCCGGCGTAAATGCCGTGCTTGATGTCCGGGATTTTGTTCAACTCTTTTGGAAGGTTTATCAGGGCTATATTGAAAAGTATTGGAGACAGGACAGCGCCTTGCGGCGTACCCCTACTTCCGCATGTCAAGGGGTCCGATCGCAGGTCACCCACCTTAATGACAGCTTGACGGTCCGTAAGAAAGTCGCGGACGTATCCGTAGATTTTTTCGCCACAGCCGAGGTGGCTGAGGTTCGTTAGGATGGCGGAATGAACCACGTTGTCGAAGGCCCCTTTGAGGTCTAACGTAAGTATGACCTTGGGCGTGGTCTTACTGGCGGATTCGAAGATGTCGATGTTCAGTTGCAGAAGGATGTCTTCTGTTGAAAGGTGCGGACGAAACCCGAACATCGTATGTGGCATTTGTTCAGTTCTTTCTAAATATCTTTCCAGCCTGGCTAGAACAACGAGCTCCATAACCTTCCTGACGCAGGAGGTGAGGGAGATTTGGCGGAGGTTGTCGACGCATGGCGTCTTGCCCGGTTTTGGTATAAATCTCACCTCTGCCTCCTTCAATGCAGTCGGGAGGACGCTGGCAGTCCAGCACTCATTCATGTAGGAGGTCAGAGCACCGATGAAAGCGTCGTCTGGGTTTGCCAGGGCCGTGTTGGTAATTTTGTCCATATCCGGTGAGGTGTTCCGCCGAATCTTAGCCAGGGCCGCCCGCACCTCAGCGGTTGTTATTGGCTGATCAAGAGATCCAGAGATCCAGTTCGGAGATCCAGTGTATGGCGGTGCAGGATCTTTGGGGGAGGCTGGGAAATATTTATTCTTCAGAGTACACATGAGGTCATTTTCAGAGCCTGGGTATTGGTGTATGATAGTCCTAGCTCATCGTCTTGTTAGTTCCTCCCCTGCTCTTGGTGGGGTCTATAAGGCATCTAAGAATGTTCCAGGTCTTGGAAGTGGTGAGTCTTCCGTTATTGAAGCTGTCACACATTCGATTCTGGTGGCTGAGGTCCGCTGCGTACTGGGCCGCTTCCTTGTTTAGTTTGGCGATTCTTAAGCGAAGCCTCCTGTTATGTCTTTGCTTCCCCCATCTCCGGAGCAAGCTGCGCCGGGCTTCCCAGAGATGAAGCGGTTGTCTACCGCCGGTGTTTGATCAGACATTTGAATTTTCTTTGTGTGGTGCATAATTTCGTTGCAAACTTCTTCGGTCCATGCGCGTATGTCTTCTATCGTGTTGGTCTGTGCTTGATTTCTCTTTTTCCTTATCACATCCCAGTCTGTTAATTTCGCTTCTCCTATTTTTCTTCTGTAGTACGGTCCATATACTTTGGTCTCGATGACCATATGATCCCTGCCCAAGTTTTCTTCACGGCTCCTCCAGCTGACATTGGAGAGGTTTGCTGCCACGTGAGATCAAGGCAGGCATCTCTCGTTGTGCTTGTGCCGATTCTAGTAGGCGTGAATGGGTCATTAATAAGGGTGAGATTCTCTTTGTGTAGGATATCTGAAAGTTCTCTGCCTCGTTTGGTTTGATACGTGTAACCCCAGGCTTGGTGCGCGGCGTTAAGGTCCCCTACAGTGACAAAGGGGCTAGAGCCCACTAGACTCTTCGCCCGCCGAATGATATCCGCTAGCCCCGGGGCCTTGCTTTTCGGTCGGCAATAGATGTTCAGAATGAAAATGCTTCGAGATTCTTTCATGTTTTGTGGAAGCACTTCTGTTAGGATATTATGATGAGTGCGTGTTGTCAGAGAGTGTTGAATCGCCCTGATGTCTTTCCTAATTAGAGTGCAGACGTCGTTCCCGTTTGGGGTGATGTGGGTTGTGTAGCCGGGAATGTTTGCATGTTGGTTCGTTTCTTGGAGCGCTATTACGTCGGGGGGATCAGATTGGCTATCTACATATTGTTGTAAGCCCCCTTCTTAAGCTTAAAACTTCGACAATTCCATTGCCAGATTAGTAGTGGGGATCGTGCATTCCGCTTGAAGTTAGTCATCATGAGTGTTGGTGTAGTTGTCGGTCATCGTGTCATTCTGTCCTGGGCGGAGGTATGGTTTCTCCCTTCTTGGGTGTCGGCCGGTGCCTGCCGGGGGCTGACATTCTAGGCGCTCGATTCTGGCTTGTGTGCCCTGCATTTGTCCCGACAGCTGTGCAACTTGACTCCCAACTTGTCCCAGCTGAGTAGAAATAGACTTCAGCTCGTCCTGAACAGGGGTGGTGGGTTGCTCGAGACTGGTCTGTAATTCTTCTTTTGTTATGTAGCTTG
The DNA here is from genome assembly GCF_048455015.1 of Haemaphysalis longicornis. NCBI lineage: Eukaryota > Metazoa > Arthropoda > Arachnida > Ixodida > Ixodidae > Haemaphysalis > Haemaphysalis longicornis. The sequence continues at coordinate 3,850,712 of NW_027526203.1, forward strand.
GGTCATTTTCCTCATGCATGGGTGACGCTTGTTGTCGCCTTCGTTTCTTTTCCGTAACCGGTTGTGTCAGAGGTGTCGTGATGAGTTCTACTGATGCAGCCTCGGGTAGTGTACCCGGTTGTGCTTGTGGGGTTGAGCGGACGTTTTCTTGAGTTGTTGTGCGATGAGGGATTTGAGTGACTGAATTTCGGAACTGAGTGTCCTGGTTTCTTGTTGCAGCTTATCGCATTCGCTACACTGTGGAGTTGACTGGCGAGCAGTGGGAGAGAGAACGGATGCCCAGCTCACCTTGTTGCGGTCAGTGTCGTTGTCCTGCCGCTCTCGCTTCTCCCCTTGCTGTCTGGGCTTTGACCGGGACCGCGAACGGCTCCCCTGGAGTCGAACGGTTGATCTTGACTTTGAGCGCCCGGCTGCTTTACCGTTTCCCCGGGCGGCACTGCGGGACCGGTAGGCGGACGCCGTCTGAGTGGAGGGGTGGTCGCGTGCCCATTTCTTCTTTCGGAGAAGGTACGGCTCCCGGAACCGCATCCTGCATTCCTTGCTGGCGGTGAGGTGGTCCCCCCGGCACAGCTCACATTTGGGGTTGCACAGGTGGTCAGGTAGTGGGTCACGGGCACCACAGCGTTCGCATGTTATGACGTCTGGCGTGTGGCACACGTCGGAGCGGTGGCCTTGCTTGAAGCACTTGAAGCAGTACGGAAGGGTTTTCTTGTAGAGATAATGAGTTTCTACTCCTTTGTAGTAGACGTAGAAGGGGACTCTCTGTTTCAGGATGGTAATCACCACCGAGCCCGATTGTCCAAGTCGTCGGCATATCGCGAATTCGTATCCGGGCATCCATATATCATCGAGAATTTCTTGGGGGGTGTACTCAATCGGTATGTCATGCAAGACGCCTTTACTTGAATCCTGGGGCAAGAGTCCGTAATGATTAACTTTGAAACACTTGCCTTGGATGTTGAGCTGTGTGATGTTGTCAAGTTTCCTTGCTGCGAGTTCGTGAGATGTGCTGACGGTCGCGATTTTTTGGTCGTAGTCTATTCTGATCTTGATGCCTGCTGGCTTCCATGAGAGTTGAGCGGCGTTGAGTGTGCTGTCGGAGGTGGTTTCCGCTTGGTACCTGCGCAAGTCAAGACCCTCCATGCGCCTGATAACCATTTTAATGTCATCTTTCGGTAGCGGCTTCAGGGAGACGCGAGGCTTGGCTTTTATTGCTCCCTGGGATGTAGTTGTGTTGGGACGAAGCTTTGCTTGGTCTCCTGCAGTACATTCTTGTTCTTCTTTCTCTTTGACTTACTATCTCGATCCAGTTGCCTTAGGAAGTCCCTTCGTCGTCGCTCTCTTGGTCATGCTGATTCAACTCCATGCGCGTGTCTTGTAGTCGATCGGTCTCCACCGCCATGGAAGCTGCTGCGTCCCCGACAAGAGCTGGCGGCGCCATCGGGAGCCACGCCTGTGCCGGCCTGTTCCAAAGTAGGCTTAGCTCGTGAGCTCCCGCTTCGAAAGTTAAAGGAGCCCTGACACCAATTTTCGGCGTTAATATTATGGCACAGTTCGCTTCCTTCACTCAACAGAATGCCCTGGGTGAAATATGAGCGGCCTGCGAAGCGAAGAACATAGTTTAATTGGATCTCATTTATCGCGCCGACGGAACAGCGCGCGGAGCGGCACTCAGCAGATCGACATCAGCGTGACATCATCCAGGGAGAGCCAAAAGAAGTGATGCGGCAGGGCTCGTCAAAAGCTCGTGACCTCACTTCATGCGCGCGGCCCCACGAGCGGCGAGCGGGCGCAACACCCTCTCAAGCGGGCGCCGGTGACTTCCGCACAAAGCGGTGAGGTCAGGCAGGGAGTCTGTCATATGCGCCGTTCGGGATGAAAGCGCGGGAATTTGAAAAAAAAAAAAAAAAAAAAACGATTTTCAGGCCGTTCAATGTAAAGAACTATCGCGCGCTGAAGTATTTGAAGTGCTGTTTCAGGTTCGCCAGGCCATTAGGGATCGATAAAAGCAATAAAAGTGTAACATAAAATTTTCGTGTCAGTGCTCCTTTAAGATGCCTGTAAGTTCATGAAATGTTGACTTACAGCAACAATTTGGGGTTCCCCGAGGTCCGCGCGAAGTGGGGCGGGTGGGTAGATGGTTTTTTCGAGGATATGAGGACTTTTCCGCGATTTTGATACGTTCTTCGCCGAGTCTGAACGAAGCCAGGCTCATCGACGACGACGACGATGATGATTCTCCGTTTTAAGGGCATTCTTGCTCATATAAAGCTGAAAACAAGGGCTACGTCAACGTCTGATCCTTGTGCTAGGTTTGACCTTCCGGACTTAATAAAGTTCAATGTCTGTCTGTCTGCCTTGTGCCCGCTCCAATGCTGTACATGTCAACATATACAGCCCGGCTGCATTTCGCACCGGATACAGCAGCGCAGGGAACCTGCCGCGAGCCGATCGAGGCTGTCCCGCTGTTTCGCTGGCGGAACAGCATGGCTGGGAAATGGCGGAACATAAGGAAAAGCCTCATATAGACCGTTCCAACGAGGGTGCCGCCATCTTGCGTGCGCAGCGCCCTCTATACTCGGTTACAAAGAACGGCAACGGAACTTGCCGCTGTGCCTCATCCCCGCAGCCGGATGTTACTCCGTGCGGCGCAAGTAGTGCGTTACTGTGAGTATTTTGAACATGGCACGAGCCGTTTCCCTCATTTTACGGATTAATATGCTTATAAATTACTGCAGTGACGACAAATAAACTACGCTAGAAAAGGCAGGCAATATCACGCATTCATACCAATCTCCTTTCAAAACGCGCGCGCCCGTTGACATCCGGGTCCGTCGCTTTGGCGGAGTGATACCATACATGAGCTATTGCCGTTCTTAACTTGTTCCCGAGTATAGTAGCTGGCGGATTAGCTGGCTTGGGCGTTTTCTCCGCGGCGCATGGGCGCCAGCGGCGGCTCGGTGAATTTTTCGTTGTAGAACGTTATACGTTTTCCATCAGTGTTATCATCATCATCATTTATTTACCCTTAAGGGCCCCTGACGGAGTATTACATAAGGGGGGGGGGGGGTAGTTTGAACAAGCATACACAAAGGCAATTGCAGACCAAGAACATAAAGTAGAATACAATTCAAGAATTGGAATTACAGGGCAATATTACAGGGCAATAGCAAATAATACAGGGCAATAACAAAACTCGTTATACAACTAATAGCACGATTTAAAGTGGCATACAAATGTGAAAAAGCAACTGGTTACACAATTAATACACAGATATTACGACGGTGCGGTTGTCAAACGAGTTTCGAGTATGGTTTTAAACTTTAGAGTATTACGCTGATTGGCTATTGAATTTGGAAGCCGATTCCAATCCTCAATTGTTAACGGAAGAAAAGATTTCTTGAAAGCGTTAGTTGAACTTTTTAAATTTTGAACACTCAAAGAATTAAAGAGTCGGCGCGAAGTTCGAAGTTTTCCGTAATGTAATTGATTGAAGGGTTTAACGCGCCGACGCAACGCAGGAAATGAGGCGCGCCGTTGTGCAGGGCTAGGGATTAATTTTGACCACCTGGGGATCTTTAACGCGCGCCGAAATCTCGTACACACGGGCGTTTTTTTTTTTTTTTTTATTTTCGCCTCCATCACAAAAGCGGCCACCGCGGCCGGGAATCGAACCCGCGACCTCGTGCTTAGCAGCGCAACGCCTTCGCCACTGAGCCACCACGGCGGGTTTTTTCCGTAATATACTTTAATTTAGAAAGTTGCTGCATAGGACCATGTTAAGCGATCTGGCTTAAATTGGCGGCGTTTTGGGCAGCGGTGCAGCTGAAATTCGCCTCGAGGTAGCTGGTCCACTGTGGGTAAACGATGCCGTGTCGAACATATGTTCGCAATACTTCGTCACAATTTTTGTTTGCTTGCGTGTGGGGGCCGTCAGGGATAGCGTATAGCGGGTATTTTGATCGCTTTACTGCAAAAACAGATGTTTCTTAAAACGATCTAACCGTGATACCTTTGGTGCCCATGGGCAACAAGCACAAGCGCGTGTCAGTGTAACAGACTTCTGGCTTCATATCCCTGCAGGGTGTAATACAGGTAGTTTTGGGTGAACTTAGTAAGTTTTTTGCTTATTACATAATGTATATTAAATATTATGATATATCAGCACCTCACCCTCAGCCACAATGGCCTCCAACTAAACAAACCTTTCTCTCTCTCGAATTTCAAGCTGCTCTGCAGCACAATTGAGCCGTGCAACTAATGTACAACATAAATAAAATAAACAACACAGCTCCTGGAGAGTGTCATGTAAGGACTTATTAAGCGTCTGCCGTTCGGCGTCCAGTTAAGCGTTCGCTTTTGCGTTGCTTAGTTTGATGTTGCTGACAAAGAGACATCACATTTGGGTAATAGACTGAATACTTGGCTCGAGTGAGGAAGTGGACAACTTTATTTTGCCCGAGTCGGGGATGGGGAAAGAAGGGAGGTGGAATCCCCTTGTATCACCCCCTACCCCCTTCCCCTCAGATTGTATGGGGAAAGGGACAACCCAGGGAGGTAGTAGTCACTGTGAAATTCGCCAAGGCCAGCCCACGTAATACTTGGAGCTGGGTATGCCGCAATATGACCGCAGCAACGGTGGAGATGGAACTAATACCATCTGCGGCACAGGCAAGTTTCTGGAACCCATTTTAGTTTGGAAAGAAGGTAGAAGAAGTTTCTGCCACTACTCCAAAGTAAGTGCACAGAAAGAGCTCAGCAGAACAAAATTGCGAAAATCTTGTGTGCTTTAATGTGTGAAACTCACAAGCTGCTAGTCTGGCTTAATTATTAGCAACATTTGATTAAAATATCGCGTAAATTAGTGGTAAACCCGCATGGGCGATGCCTACTAAGCGTAGTCAAGGCAAAGGAGCAGCCGCGCCAGGTCCGTCGTGATCGGCGCGCTCACTCCAGAGAGGGGGAAAGGCGGCCCGCGCGCCGCGACCGCTGAGTGCGACAGTACGTTTCCCCCTCGCCCGATGGAATGGTCTGGACTTTAGCGTGTCATTTCTTGTCTTTACACTGGTACAAAGTATAATCACATGACATAGCATGTCACTGTATTTTGTTCAGTCAACTATCAATCCTTGATATGTTTATTTTTCTACCGACATCGCATTTCATTGACTATTGCAGTTCCATAATTTCTGCTGTCTGAAAAGAATTGCTCTGCCCATCTTGTATTTCGTCCACATCAACAAAACTAAAATTTTCTGTATTGCGGAACTTTGTCTTTTTGGCACTATTCCATATTGTTTCCTTGACCTCCCTCTTGGTTAGAATCAGCATTCTGTATTTGCTTAACCGGAATTTTACTGAAGCCATGTCTGTTCGATTTAACGAATAGAAATAGAATGAAATTTAAGAAACGTGCAACAAGCTCGATCAACATTAAACAGCAGTGCAATAAGGCGTTCCGCCAAGCGTAAGGTTACTATTAATGTTACTAGGTCAAAAAATAACAAAAAGGCGATTACTTAATAAGGACAAATACGCACGTGTGCAAGCTTCACCGCCATAATATACGAATGTGCCGCACGTACAGTCCACTGCGATTCGAACTTCATGGTTATCGCGGGAAAGCTACTCTTTCAAATGAAGCAGACAGAACACCAGCTTTAGCAAATCTTCCATGTCAATTTCGTTATCGTCAGCGTTGATAAAAGGCAACCAAGTCTGTGCTTGATAACAACGAATGTAAAACTTGAAACCCAAAGGGTGGCCAGTCAGTCGTGCGGGCCATTGTTGTAGCCCGGAACAGCCAACAAGAGAGAGAAGAGTGCGAAATCTTGATTTTCATGGTTCCGAAACGAAGCCGTAGGACGGTGGCACGCGTGGCCGCTCGATGCTAGAGCGATAACCTTCAAATCGTGCTCGAATGTACTTCATAGCTGATAAGAAAGCTTATTAGTCCCTTTGTAAAAGGAAAATCTAAAAGACGCGAATCTTGATAGTAAACACCCAATGTTGGCCTCCACTTCCGCCTGACGAACTTCGGGGACCACCCGCCACTCATGAGCACACTTATGATCACGCTCACGAGCGCGTGCCCGCATAACCGCCTGCTCTGCGGACGAACGAATCACCCGTGGCCTACCCATAGACAGGCGAACGCGAATTCAGGTCATCATCATCATCATCACATAGGCTCATTAAGGTGGGCTTTACTGTTAGCATTCAGCATACACCAATCGCATGTTAGTCGGTTATTTCAAGCTTAGTTTGAAGCCTTGCCTACATATTTTGCCGTCCCATCTTTGGGTCGACCGCGGTACCCCCCCCCCCCCCCCCCCCGCCCCCGGAAAAAAATTCCTGGCTACGCGCCTGGAACGTTTCACCCATTACGTAGCCCCATCGCATTCTTCAGTTACCTTTGTTACGAATCGGCCAGCGCCGCCGTACTTTCCCGCAACACTCCACGGCTGTGCGGCGAAGCCACCTCGTGCGCCTTTCTGCCGTCAGGCGCCACCATGTCGGTGACAAGTTGCGACAAGCCGCGTCAGACGCTTCGCTTTGGGCGCATTTCAAAACTTCGGCGGCTACCGGCGAGGCTCGTCTCCACGCTCTCCAAGGACACAGAGGCCCCGTCGATCGCAACGGAGTCCTCCTCTCTCCCCTCTCTCGGACTCAACGTGCGCGGAGGCTACCGACGACTAACGAACACTGGAAAGAGCGTTGTGTGTGTCTGTGACATTCGTGGCGTGTTGCAGCTTGTTGCGTTTTGACCGTTACCGCTTTTGGGTATAAATAGACCCCCGCAAGCGTTGTAAACCATTCCTGTTTGAGCAGCGAATCGATGTTGTCGCTCTGCTCGAGTCCTGTATTGTAACCTCGCCCGTCGGGGCATTGTTCTTTGGCTTCGGCTCACCTCTCGCTATGAAGTAAACAAGTACGTTAGCCTTCAGCTCTGGACCTCTTCCCGGCTGCAGTCGGCCTTCGCGGTCGCAACAACTGGTTGGCAGCGGTGGGATGGCAACTTCGTAACACCTGAAGCCAGCGGTGCGAGACCCAACACCACGGACATCAAGGCGGCTTCGGACTGAGTGCGGGACTTTTCTTGGGTGAGTGCGGGACTTTTCTTCACTGAGTTTTACCAGGCTTCTGAGGTTAGCTGGTAGGGCGTGTGTTTTTGTCGCGTGGGTTATTCGCGCAAAACGTTATTGGAGCAGTGGCAAAGCAGTACTCTAGACCGGCCATGAATTTGAAGGCGTTGAAAAAACCGCAGTTGTTGGAGCTTGCAAAAGAGTTGCGCTTGGATGTTACGGACGCGCTGAGAAAGCCAGAGCTGATACAGGCTATACTCGCTGTCGGGGCTGACGATGAGGAGCTGTCGCAATGCATTGAGCTGATCAATATGGCAGGGAAACCGCGAAACGTCAGGCCGCCGAGGCAGAGGCTGAGCGCCAGCGTGAGGAACGCGAGGAGAAAAAGCGAGAACATGAGAAATTCCTACGGGAACACGAGGAAAGAATGCGAGAGCAGAAACTCAAACACGAGGAAAAGATGCGAGAGTACGACCTCGATATCGAGCGAATCCGAACGGAAAGAAAGAAGCTCGAAAGAGAGAGACTCCAACGGGAGAACAAGCACCTAGAGCATGAAATTCAACTCGAGCAGGAAGAAGTGGAGCGCGAGTTGGAATTGTTGCTCGAAAAAGACCTCGTTGTCGAGGAAAGCACCGTGCCAGCGCTGCCAGTAGCAGACGCTCGGGAGCGCGAGTCGGAGGCGACGGTTGCGGCCCAGCAGCGTGACAAGGTTGCTGAGAGAGATAACGAAGGCGCATTAGCTCAGACTGTCGGCAGAGGCGGCAGAGGGCAGTGCGTGTCCACTGAGTGCGATAATGTGGCGGCGTTTGTTTTGGAGATTTCGGCGGAGTGTTCGGACGGTTCAAATTCGTGGGAGGCCTTGGCAACGGCTACCTACTTGAACGTGAACACTTGGCGAGATAGCGACGTTTAGCAGGAATGCGTAAACGATGAGGTTACCGAGAGCCCGCACGAGTCCGCTGAAACGGAGGTTGTTCCTTCGGACGGTAGTACAGAAACGAGCGATGTGGTGGCAAAGCCTGCAGTCGAGGCAGCGAAAGGTTTGCACGGTAGAGTTGGGAGTAATGACGATCTCGCCACTCAGCAAACCGATTCCGTTCTGACACCAGCTCAGGTAGCTGACCTCGGGCAACGGCCAGCCGAGCTCGTACAGATTCAGGTGTCTGGGGCGGCTGAGCCGTCTTTTGAGACAGGACAGCTTGGATCTAGTGTAGCCTTGACAGCCGCAAAACAGAACGAAAACACCCATCGGTGTTCGCTTGCTGAGGGTGTTGCGAAAAAGGCAATGGACGCCGAGATAGGGTCTGTTGGAAGCTACGAGGTGTCTAATGAGCACGTCGTTCCCTTGTCACTCCCAGCTGATGCTCCCGACGATAGGCCAACATCGGCTAAGCTAGTTGAGGTTCCGGTGTCGCATGTGGCTGAGCCGAAGTCGGGAACCGATCAGCCTAGAGGAGAGAACGTAAACGCGTTCCGACGTTTGCTTGCCGAACGCGTTGCTGAAAAGGCGAGCAAGAAGGATAGAGGAAAAACTTCCGCGTGTTCTTGTGGCGCGTGTTTCAGTGCGGGCACGCCCAGGGGCAAAGCAGTGAGCTCGCTTCGCGCCAAGGGAACGCCGCCTCCAGGAAAGAGTGCGCGCCTTACGTTCGAACGCTGGAAAATCTCGCTCGCTCCTCCGCGCGCTCGACCTGTGTGGAACAAGACGACCGGTGTCATTTCACGCGGTCGCAGCACCGTTCCGAGAACGCGTGCACCTAAAGTGCGGTACAAAAGGGGAAAAGCTCAAGGCAATGACGAGAGCTCAAATTGCAGTTCTCAGCGCGGGAAGTGGCGTGTAGACGCCTGACTTTCTCAAGTTCCTTGTTTTTCCTGACGCAGGTTTCGCCCTCTACGATTACATTTCTTTTTGTGTGGGACATTTTCCAATCACGCGAAATGTCACCTTTCAGGTTTGTGCTCGTGTCTAAAGTACTGCTGGGCTAAAATATAACTAGAGTAGTTAGTTATTAGCGTATTTTTTTGCAACTAAAAGCCTGGTGGATCTTGAGTGTGGATTTGTCTTCGCACTTGCCGGCGATGCGGTTGTGTCTTCCTGTGTTGTTCTGTTGCTTGCCTAACCAAGCCAGAGGCGTTCTTGGAGAGCCTCCCGTGACCGGCCCGGTGAAGCTCCAGCACAGTGTCGTACAGTCCAGGCCTGGAGTCGAGCGTCTGCCGAACACTTCACTTCGACAGCATCCCTCCGGACAACGGTTGAAGACCCTTATCCATCGGGATCACGGACCCCCGGCGGGGAAGCTGTTACGAATCGGCCAGCGCCGCCGTACTTTCCCGCAACACTCCACGGCTGTGCGGCGAAGCCACCTCGTGCGCCTTTCTGCCGTCAGGCGCCACCATGTCGGTGACAAGTTGCGACAAGCCGCGTCAGACGCTTCGCTTTGGGCGCATTTCAAAACTTCGGCGGCTACCGGCGAGGCTCGTCTCCACGCTCTCCAAGGACACAGAGGCCCCGTCGATCGCAACGGAGTCCTCCTCTCTCCCCTCTCTCGGACTCAACGTGCGCGGAGGCTACCGACGACTAACGAACACTGGAAAGAGCGTTGTGTGTGTCTGTGACATTCGTGGCGTGTTGCAGCTTGTTGCGTTTTGACCGTTACCGCTTTTGGGTATAAATAGACCCCCGCAAGCGTTGTAAACCATTCCTGTTTGAGCAGCGAATCGATGCTGTCGCTCTGCTCGAGTCCTGTATTGTAACCTCGCCCGTCGGGGCATTGTTCTTTGGATTCGGCTCACCTCTCGCTATGAAGTAAACAGTTTACGTTGGCCTATCAGCTCTGGACCTCTTCCCGGCTGCAGTCGGCCTTCCCGGTCATCCCGGTCGGCCTTGGCGTCCCATGCGCTGAGCTTACCCGAAGGCGCCGTCGCTTTTGGGGCTGCACCCCTCCGCAATCATCCCTCAGCGATTCGCACCCTCCAGGCCCTTCGTTTCGTGTAAGCACCCATGTGTAGGGCAGACATTGAGTCGTGAATTCCTGAATGTTTCTAATAGCAGCACTTTCGAAGGATAGGCAGCTTTGTTCACAGGTGACGTACCAGGCATAACAGGCAGCGCGGCGCTGGCCGGAAAAATTTCGGGGGTGGGGGAGGGGGGGGCTGAAGGCCGATCAGCCCCCCCCCCCCTCTCCCTGGCTACGCCACTGATTAACGTGCAGTTTAGCTGGATGAATGTCGTGCGTGGGCAGAGGGCGTGAATGAGGGGCACAGCAAAGTACGCCCCTCTTCCTCGCGTCACCCCTCCATTCTTCATTTTCACGTTTTTGTCGAAACCGAGGGGGTTTCATTGGAGAGGGATATTGTATGGGCTCAGATTGCGCGCTCTGAGTGTCGCCTCCCGAAGGCGATGTTGGGACAGTCATTTCAACCCCCGCGATCAGGCAGATTTGTTCGGCGGTATTTTTCCCTAACCTAGGAAGCTGGAGAACAGCGGGTCGACAAAAAGGCGCGCTGTGGCTCGCAGAGCCAGTCCCGGACTTTATCCTAAATGTGATGGCACAATGGTCACGAGCCCTGCCACAGGCAGACGGCATCGCGACAGTAACAAAGACCCGATGGCCATATTCGACCTCGATCACAACTAAAGCCTCTCCATTGCGTCCACGGCCGCTTTTTCCCTGGACGGCGGCTGACCAGAGCAGTGTATATTCAAGGGCCTGAAACACAACAACAATATGCCGCAAGGATAGAACCACCCCTGGCTTTGAGAAGCTCAGGTTCCAACTGCCAACACCCCAAAAGAGGCCTCGAATTGTAAGTAATTTTCTTCCAGTGATTAATCCTTGCATGATCACTGATGTCTTTTGGCGATGGAGGTTGCGTTGTGCGTTAAGTTGTGCAGCGTAGATAAATTATGAATTGTTTGATATTTAAATAATCACTTCCAAATATTTACACGATGTCACAGTACCTTGTGTCTGCGAGCTAAAAATGTGTATCTCATTTTGATTCGAATGCAGTATTTGCGTTTGAATTCGTCGTTGAAAGCACCCACGGTAGTGCAGATAGGTGACTTTTAATGAGGGAAAACATAAATTCAACTCGTGCAAACGTCTAAATATTTTATTATGCACAAAGTTGGAGAGGGTTACTCAGAGTGTATCGGGACAGCGTTAGTATCAGTATATGAAGAGTGAAAAATATATTTGTTATGGCTGCAGCTTTGACAGTTTGCTTTTGCTGGGATGCAACTCCACGTAAGGTATACCCGCTGTCGTATGGTGTGCCCGTTATCGGGACTTTTGTTACCGCGTTTCATACCGACGTGTTCATACACTGCTACACCCAATTTTAAAATCATCATAGCAGCGTGCGCAAGTGAAGGACCTTCGTACTGGGGGCGAAGGAACGAACGTGCCTTTCTGGTAGAATTTTCCTTTAACTCTTCCTGGCCTTCCTTGAAGTTCTGTGGGCGCAGGATTATCGTTCTTTCAAGGCTGAATCGGTCGTGCATGACAACAGAATTTCCTAATTAAATAAACGGGCTACAGGCCACAGGCCCTCTCAAGAGCGCCAGCACACCTCGGCCCTCTTCTGCCCCCCCTCCCCCCACATGCGGGTGCGGACTGATGGAATTCTGCCTGGATGCACAACTGCTACGTAACATGCGACATTCTAAAATGTCGTATGAAGTACATTTTGAGCAATCGTCACCATTTCTTAAGTAACCGAAATGACCGAGGAATTATCACGGTAAACAACTTTGATATTTTTAGCCAATGTATCATGTTTTAGCCGGAAACCATGCTTCAGTTTGAACATCATGGTCGCTGTCAGCCCAGGGAATACTGTAACTGTGTCATTACTGTCCGCTTTGTGCTGAAGCGTGGTAGTCTTTGGCCTTTATGTATGCGGGGCCATGCCAATACGCATGGTTTCGTGGTGCACTCCGGGAAACAAAAGGCTGACTTGTTTCGAGCATGGCACCATGCCCGAAGGTCATGCTGGCTCTGCACAGCTGCCCGATCCTCCGTTTTGTGGTGGACCAAGGAGGTTCCCAAGATAATTTCCATTTCCCGTGTCTCTAACAAAAACTACAGAACTCCTGTGCGCCCTATACATTCCAGAGAAATACTCTTTTATCGTTTAGCTTTAAAACTGGCAGTGACGGTACTCGGCTATAAAATGGCAGCGCACGCGTCATCAAAAAGTGTGTCATTTCATTAGTTTGAAACCAAAATGGTAGGAGCTCATTATAACTTCTTTCTCAGATCTCGCGGCAAAATTCAAAACGCAGCAATATTTTGATCAACTTCCACAGAACATGCTTAACCGCCAAACTATGGTCAGACATCGCCGTCTTCGCGTTATTATTTTTCCTTGCTAAATTTAAAGTTCGATACAGCATTGAATGCTGAACTTTGCAGTGGCTTGCCTCATCTGGGAGTGGTAACAACACCTAAGGGGGGTGGCAGCTCCAGAAAAGTTACTGGATAGTACACGCCTCCAGGCAGACTATAGGGTATTTATGCACGAAGCATTGAAAACTTGACAGAGAATAATGCAACTGTTTGAGAACACCAAGGGGGAACTCATAACAGCAGACTGGACATTTGGGCTGTGCCGAAATGTCAACCAGATGAAAAAATGCTAACTGGTTTCAAGTGGTCCCAGCTGAACTGGTTTGTCAACCAAATCCCACTTAGGACCAGTTGCTATTGGTCCCAGTTGGGACCAGCTGCTATTGGTCCCAGTCTGGACCAGTTGCTATTGGTCCCAGTTGAAACCACATGCTTTTGGTTCCACTAGCATACCAGCAGCAACTTATACCCCGGCTACACTAGGCTCCGAATGTCATTTGAACCAAATGTCGTTTGACTCAAATGGGGTGCTTCGAATGCCATTCAGAATCCGGCGTGCTACACTGCGATTTTGATGGCATTTGAAAGCTTTCACAATTGCTTGCCGTGCTCTAGTGGCGCTGTTGTCGCCCCGTTCCGTTTTCGTACAATAATACAACAAGCAAATTTATGAGCAGTCTAAGGCAGTAAAATGATATCAAATTAGAAGAAACACCAGTTTTGCCTCCAATGGGGTGGCTGTTTGCGTAGTTTTATTGTTTTTTTACGACTGACCCACTGGTTTTGAGAGTATGAAAATTAAATATGTTGATTTCATATTTTAAGTAAATGAACAGTGAACAAAGTTCCACAAACAAAAATATTTTGTTTGTTTTACGTACGCACGTTTTGTTTTTTTTATTGCAGATCGAAGACGCCGCGTGCGAGAGTGCTAGAAATGGCATTTGAAATCCCAAATGTCTCTCTCGGTGTTCATTTGGCTCGAATGTCACTTGAGCCGAATGGCATTTCAAAACCTAGTGTAGCAGCAGAACTTGGCATTTGAGTCAAATGACATTTGGTTCAAATGACATTCGGACGCTAGTGTAGCAGGGGTATTATTCTAGCTGCTGCTGGTCCAAAGTCCCCAGTGGTTTCATTGGCTAATAACTGCACAAAGGCCGGTCGGTTCTTGTTTCTGCACACATTTATTGCACCTAGAACAGATCAGGGTTTGCTGGATGCCTCTGATGACGTTGGAAGGAGACTGCGCCCCTTTGCGTGACATAATCACATCCTGGATCTTCTCGGCCAGGACCTCCATAAGGATTGACAGGGTGGGCTGAACGTCTAGTCCTTTTACCTACCCCGAGTGCTTCAGAGTTGCTGCAAGAGTTAAAATAATGGCTATGCCTCGTGCCACGCGCGTGGTACGAGAACGCCCCCTTCGCGGTGGCTGCTGCCACGCAGAAGGGACGTCAAGCTAAAATAATCACGTGACTTCCTGTGACGTCACAAAATAAACGTCATTATTACGTCATTTGACTATGTCGCTTTTTTGTGCTAACGGCGAAGGCAGCACGGTGTTTACGTCTTGTGTTCCGATGTTCTCCGCCCGCGGTTCGAATTGCAGGCCTGACGCATCGTTACGTCCTCGGCTGCCTCGGGGCGCTTTTTTTCTTGTTTGCAGGTGTGCTTGTAATTGTTTAGAGTGGGTATTTTTCGTGAACTTGCTGTTGCACACCTTGGTAAGCCTAACGCATCCTTTTCTGCACGCTGCTTCGCCCCGCTTTTTACATGCTCCTAGAACTGTACTGTTGTCGTTTAATATTTTGTAAGCTTCACGTTGTTTTGCAGTTCGCGTGCTATCGGCTTTACGCGCCTGCATTTGTTGTCTACGTGTGCCTCGCTTCTTCCACGCCAAGCCTTGTGTTCTGATTCTGGAGTGGTGGCTCAATTATAAAACGTAGGGATCAGTATTTTCCATCGCGTCGCGCCGTGGCGAGCGACGTAGTGTCAGCGTGTGCACGAATCGAGTGTCGTCAGGTAGCGCACGGCATCATCGAACGCAATCCGATCTCGCATGTAGCTTCTGCAATTTTTCCCCCGGGGCAGTAGTACTGTCGCCGAAAAATGTATCCTGACTATTCCGCAGAAACGATCTGTGCACGTGGCGCTGCAGAATCCGTGCAGGGAGCGCAGCTTCACTTCCGTGGGTGGAGCCCAACTGCTCGTCCAAGGACATCTACTCAAGATACCGCTGAAACCATTCGCTGACTGGCTGGCTTCTTGTGCAAGGAGGCGCAAGCTCCGACTGTGCAGGCATGGGAGAAGTGCAGCCGATAAGATCGCCGTGTGGCAAGTTTGGCACTTCTGCTAAATAGTCCTTTTAAGTCTGGTGTGCATAAGGTTAACAAGTGACAGTTCAGTTATTGTTCATCTATGTTCACATTTGTTGCTTCGAGTACCATTGTGCTTTCAACTTGAAAAGTCTTAATGAAATGATAGAAGACTTAAACTGAGCTGCGAATTTTAAGCAACCTGTAAGCAGTCACTATTGAAAGCACACGAAACAGATTTGTAACGTTTTGTCTACCATGAAATTGTCCACAGACGGTACGCGGAACTGCCAGCTAGCAAGTTTGATAGAAAGTTCTTATCTGCTCAAATGGATGTAAAAAAGTGGCAAAGGATGGATAGGATAACCCTTCACCCTGGCCAGTCGATTGCCGGCTAGCACCACAGGATTTCGTACACAATTACTGCTTGGCTTTTGTTTCCCTTTCCTTTGCTCCAGTGCCTTTTGCCTTCTCTAACCTGGTTAGGCAACAAAACTTCGTCCTACATCTGCTTTGAATATGTATTTTATAGGCTCGTTCCATCTTGTGTTTGGCTTGGTTGGAATTGAACATAACCAGCCACAATACTTTCACTCACTCTCAGCAGGATGGGCTAATGATGATGAGAGCTTATCTCAGAGGCTTGCAGTCTATCCACAAATTCCAAGTGGCTGCGACATCAATATGCCCATCCCAAGTACCCTGTGGATTCAACTTGACACTAATGCTTGTATTCGCAACTGGTGAAGCGTGCTTAAGTGTCTACTGTCCAAGCCTTTGGGATATGAACAGGAAGAGTTTCCAATTGTGAGGGGATGTTTCACATTCTATTGCTTTTTAACTCCGCACTTTTGAACTGTTTTGGAAAATTGCTCAAGTGAATTTACTTAGTGGTAAGGGGCATAACAAAATGTCCCACATTTCGTTCACAATGGTGCAAGTCTCGTCAAAAGCCAGCTGCTAGAAAACACATTCACGGGTTGTGTGTTATGTGCCCATTAGCTGATTTTTTTTCTTCCACTAAATGGGCATTTAAACAATCCTTTAAGCCAACCGGCTTAAAACTAGTTTATCAAGTACAACTTTGGGGAAATCGTTGGTGTCGAGCTTGACATTGCCCGCTCCAGAGAGTACTTCTTTATAACTTGTGCAAGAACTGGAGCCAAGGCCACGTGCGTGAATGTGATTGTCTGTCGGTGTTTGTGAAAGTTGCAGTACAGCTGGAAGGTGTATGGATCATGGGTGGCTTTAACAATAAAATGACTGCTGAACGTACTTTTGCTCTGGTATCAATGAGCAGCATGTGAGCATTGATAAGTCCTTCACTGTTGACATTCTTGTTACACAAAAACAGGCCACGTTAAGGCACCCTGGCAAATATTCATGAAAAACACTGGACAAAAAAGCTGCCAACACATTGAAACCATGTGGATAACGGCACCTTTCCTGGTACTTCACTACCATTTATCAGCGCTATCAACTATCCCAGCGTTGCACCTTAAGCCAGAAATCAAACACTTGCTAGTCAATGACAAGTGATCTGCCAAACTTCCGTGGCTATGCAAAAAGTGAGTAGCTCTACTTTCTGTGCACTGTCTGTGGTGTGAAGCTCCATTTCCAAACAAAATGCCAGGGTTTTTATGGAAGATGCACAGCATTAGAATTACAAAAAAGGAATACGCAAGTGATACTTCCTTGCACTACACTAGAGTCCTGCAGGAAAGGCAAACCACCAAGTGATATTTTTGCTTGACTACAAAGCGCTGCAGATGATGATGATGAATAAATATTTATTTGTCAAGCTGGTGCAGATAGGGCACCCGCCCGGTGGGGGGCTTCTCTACTCCGGGATACCCTGAGCTCGGCTGGTGGTCCAGGCCCTCTTCACCAGTTCACGCTGGACCCCAGGTCCAGGCTCGTCAGGCGGTTCGCCCACTGCTTGTAAGAGGGGGAGGTTATTGGGGCAAGGCCTGGGGTCTTCTTGGACTTTCAAATCTGGTGGTACAGTGTACCGGGCGTTGGACAGAAATTGCAGGTATACGGGCATTGGGGGAGGGGGGTAAATCGCATGGAGTAGGGTTCTGTGGGGGTATGTATTTGTCTGTAGTCTTCGAAGGGTGGTGGCTTCTGCTCTTGTTAACTGGGAATGCGGAGTCGGGAAGGTTCTTCGGCCTCGACGGTAGTATACATGAGAATGTCAGCATACCTGACGAGCGGTTCTGTTTTGGGGGCCGCAAGCGGTGTTTGTCCCTCTAGGGTAATAGTCTGGTGTATAAGCGCGCGGGCAGCGGCGTGAGCCGCCTCATTACCTTCGACAGATTCGTGACCAGGTATCCAGATGAGCCGCGTTTCAGGTATACGTACATACCTGAAACGCGGCTGAAAGAATACTTCCCACGTGGCCAGTATTCTTAAAGGGACACTGAAGTGATATGTAAACATTGCGGGATTACTAGCGCAAATTGTAGTCCGGAGTCCCCAGGCCATGTTTCTACCACTCTGGGCGTGTTTACGTGATTTTGCTTAGTTGAAAAATTAATTCGAAAATGCTGTCCTCCTCTCTTTAAGCTCGCCCATTTTCTGTGGCGTTTTCATGTGACGTCGGGAGGAGCCGAGCTCGCAATTGGCTGCGCTACTTCACGGCTGCCCGGCCTTCAGACAGAGTCAGTCGGCCCAGCGTTTCGTCCGCCGACGGGTCGTCGCGGTCGTCGCAACTCGTTCGGTCAGTTGAAACGAAGCCAGGACACGTTTGTGAATGGAAGAATGTGCCTTTCTTTACTTGGTTAGTTTGTACACTGTATCTAGCTCCAAGTCAAGGTCGCTTCACACACGCGCACATGCGACGCTTCGCTGGTACGCCAGCAGGAAAATAAAAGGCCCCTTGAAGGCGGGAGAAGAGTCAGCGAAGTCAATATAGGTACTAAGGAAATAAAATCAACTGATATGTTTACCGTACCGCGTAAAACTAGGGTGCGGGAAGCACTTTTTTGCGCTGGGCGAACAAGCACAGCGGCCAGCAGCACGACTACGCATCTGCGAACGCTTTTCCGTCTAAGAAATGCAATTGCTAGACGAGAGATATTGTGGAAACTTGGGGGATGCTTACTGCACGAGCGCAAAACAACATAGTCACCTAAGCTGCTTGGAATGCTAAAACTAAATAAAAGTGTAAACCATGGTTATACATTATATACCTTATATTTCCAAGGTCGGCAGCGCATGGGGTTTTCTAAAAGAAGTTGTGGATACTTTTCATTTCCTTACTGCGCGGTTTTCTCTTGAGTACCTGTTTAGTCTTTCAAGGACGGATATGACGAACACTTTAATGCATAATCTATTCCCCGTGCCTCTTTATCGTCAGCCATACTTGCGGGACCATACGAATAATGTTTTAGACCGTGTCAAGCGTAAGTTCGTGCCGCCAAATGCCAAAACGTTTTTCTTTAAGCTTCATTCGCAAACGCTTCCAGTTAAAACATGGCTGCGAGACAAAGGAATGTCGATCCCTTGGTCTGGCAATTGCCGCTTGTGCAACCAACCAGAAACTATTGACCACTGTTTTGCGCTGTGCCGTGACGCGGTATTTTTCTGGGACGTTTTGCAACGGACACTAAAAAAGGACATTGGCATCAGCCCATACACCATTCGCTTCTTGCCATTTGAGGACGTTAATCGGGTGCCATATGACGTTTTTGTGCTCCTAGGCTTGTTTAGCTTCTGGAAGTGCCGCATGACTGATCGGCATGCTGAACCCCCTAGGCCGACCAAGGTCATTTCTCGGGAACAGGCGGCGTTGGTACGGAGCGTTTATGTTGCGCACAGTGATCCACCAGAGTGGCTGCATCTTTTGGATGCGTGCGTTTGCTGGCCTGAGTTTTGAATTGGTGCCTACCTTTGTTAGACTGACCTGCTTACCCTTTGCTGTCTGTTAGTGTTTATACTGTGTGTCAATTGTCTTGGCTGACTTCTCTCTAAAACTTCCATGTATTAAAGAAAAAAAAAGTCTCTTTTAGAAAACCCCATGGCGGCTTTTGGTTCACCTCACCCGTAGAAACAAGGAGAAACGGTAAATGGTAACTTACGCGCTCTTGAATTACAGTACGTAAAAATAAGAAGTTGTAGATACTTTTCATTTCCTTACTGCGCGGTTTTCTCTGGAGTACCTGTTTAGTCTTTCAAGGACGGCTATGACGAACACTTTAATTCATAATCTATTCCCCGTGCCTCTTTATCGCCAGCCATACTTGCGGGACCATACGAATAATGTTTTAGACCGTGTTAAGCGTATGTGCGTGCCGCCAAATGCCAAAACCACGCTTCCAGTTAAAACATGGCTGCAAGACAAAGGAATGCCGATCCCTTGGTCAGACAATTGCCGCTTGTGCAACCATGCAACCAGAAACTATTGACCACTGTTTTGTGCTGTGCCGTGACGCGGTGTGTTTCTGGGACGTTTTGCAACGGACACTAAAAAATGACATTGACATCAGCCCATACACCATTCGCTTCTTGCCATTTGAGGACGTTAATCGGGTGCCATATGACGTTTTTGTGCTCCTAGGCTTGTTTAGCTTGTGGAAGTGCCGCATGACTGATCGGCATGCTGAACCCCCTAGGCCGACCAAGGTCATTTTTCGGGAACAGGCGGCGTTGGTACGGAGCGTTTATGTTGCGCAGAGTGATCCACCAGAGTGGCTGCATCTTTTGGATGCGTGCGTCTGCTTGCCTGAGTTTTGAATTAGTTCCGACCTTTGTTAGACTTACGTGCTTACCCTTTGCTGTCTGTTAGTGTATATATTGTGTGTCAATTGTCTTGGCTGACTTCTCTCTAGAATTTCCATGTATTAAAGAAAAAAAAGGAAAAAACAGAAAAAAAAGCCCTTGGCCGAGTGGTTTGGCGCGCTAGGTATGTCAGCGCAAGTGTTCTGCAAGTCACAAGTTCGAATCCCCGCGAGTACGTGTTTTTTTTATAAGTTAACTTTTTCGTTTTCCGTCGATGTTTTCTTTGAGTTCACCTTTTTTTGGGCCGCAACGTTCATTGCTCCACGAACTAGTTTACAGAACGCGCGCAGGCTGGCACTGGCGCGCTAGCGAGTTCTCGTTGGCGTGCTGCTGCCATAAGCACCGACTGCTTGCGGACAGTGGGCACAGGCCAGAATCAACAGACCCTTGGCCTGGTGCGAACACGCTTTTTACGATACAGGCATGAGTGAGGCAAGCTCCAAATATAGGGGAAAAGCGAAATTTTTTGAGCGTCTGCGGGGACGCGGAGGGCGTTCATGCACTGCGCAGGCCTCGGCTAGTGAATGCTACGATTCCAAGCAGCCGTGGGAGGCTTATCTTACGCATTTTACAGCCGAAAACATGGCAGAAGCTCGGTACGATGATTACTGAGATATTGAGAATGCCCATCCAACAACGCCATTGGTTGTGTTTTACAGAACCGAAACCAAAACCGAAACTGTTTGATTGCTAACCTTGGGCATCGTACAATCACGGTGCCCCCTCCTCCCAACGTCGCAGACTTAGTTGGTGCGGCCGCCGCAAATCGCGCATGGTAGTTTTAAATGCAGAGCATTTCAGTAACTCACGATGTCACCCGCGTTGACGTCCGTAGTCGTAGTCCGCACCCCTCCCCCTACACTATATAAAAAAAATGCTATCCGGCGCCTGGTTTCGATCCCTCGACCCTGCGGGCGGAACGCAATGTACATGATGCTCTACCTACTGCGCCACAAAGCCGACACAGAATGGGACGCTACGAACACGCCTTATATCCTTGACTCATTCAAACTACGTCAAGAAGCTGCTGATACAACGCATTCACTACCACCAACTCCCCAAACACTAAACGTTAACGCAATACACCCACCCCCTATGCGACGCATTTACTCGAGTCCCCCTCGCGGGGAGATGGGCCCAATTTTCAGGGGCGAAGCTCCTTAAGTCATGGGTCTGTCTATCCCTTGTGTCTCGTGGTACGTGACCGCCGCATGCTTTCGGAGATGTCGCAAAGTGGGCCGCGTTGCACGCGCAAGAACCGGCTGCAACCGGCAGCGCAAACTCGGCACCGGGAGCGCGAGCTTGTCTGTGTTCGCCAACGGAGGCGCGAGCGCACGTGCACTGCGAGGGGGAGATCACGCAAGAGATCACGCCACGAACGCAGGCAGTCGTTCTCGGAGATCGAACGAGACGCAAGGACCTTTGCTCGTTTCCTCTCGTCTTGTTCGGGCACAAGTTCGCCCTAAATAAAAGTTCTTTCTTTACCGTTGTGTCCCATCCTACGTGACAAATTGTGGTGGAGGTGCGGGGTAGTCCTCGATGGCGCGGGGTCTTTCACCAGGTCTGGGCCTGGGAGCATTGACTCCGAAAATAAAAGTTGATTTGTACAATGTACGCACACAGTCTTACGTCTTTCTTAATGATGTAATGGGCGAACTTTCACGGGAGAGTTACGGTTACCGATGATCTCCCCCTCTCGAGCTTCGCCCCACTTATCATCATTCATTCCGTGGATATGGCGTGATTTTTTCCCTTCTTTCGCGCTTTGTAAAATATTTACCGATTTGTCAACCGGATAAACGATGAAAAGTGTGCTAATTTGACAGTCTACGCAGTGCAAGCCAAAACGGGAGCTTGACAAATTTACTTCAGGGTCCCTTTAAGAATTTGAAGTGCCGTTTTGCTGATGCGGCCTCGTTGGTAACTGCGGCACGCCGCCTGCGAATCCGTCAAAATTGTAATTGCATTTTTCCCCGTCGTGATGACCAGGGCAATAGCGGCTTCTTCGGCAGCTTCCGTTGATGTTGCGCGGACGGTGAGGGCGGTTGTTACTTGCCCTGCTGCATTGGTGACACACACGACGTGGGCTGGCTTGTTTCTGTATTGGCGGTGAGCGCGAACACGGGCGGCACTGCTAAGCGCGCCTCCGTGACGTCAACTTAGATTCTCGCATATGTCGTCTGATTCCCTCAGGCTCGCTCTCCCTGCTGTTTCTTTGCGCTCGGTCAACATCTGATGCTTGTTCGCACCAGAATTGGCGTGTGGGTAACTTTTTAACATAATAATAGGCTTGAAATCGCATACACTAGCTCACGGTGTCAGTTAAAGTATAGTTTTGGATACCGCTATGGAAGAAACATTGCCGGCGTCGCCTCATTCCTTGCGAAGCTGGTCCTCTGCGGAGCGCGAAGAGACGGAGCTAGGGGTCAGCTTCTCCATTAAGCAATCTTTCGAACAAAGGGAACAGTCAGCTGCTAATTACCGACAAAAGCGAAAATGGAAGACCAAAACATATTCTAGGCCTTCAGCGCTGTTGGCTTTGGCAGAAGGCATTACGATTCCCGGTAATCATATGTGAGAAAACAGTTTTTGAAACCTTGCCGAACGCTTGAACGTATTGTGTCACATCACTTTACGGTGTCAAGGCATGAAGGTTTGCCGACATGCACTATGGGCCACAAGAACTGTAGGCTCAGTTCCAAATAACCCACCGTGTTTATAGGCGCGTGCTGATTTTATACCAGGCATCTAACCAGTATGGAGGTTTATTGAGCAAATCGAGTCACGCCTGCGTTAAAGATACAGTAACACTATTATTGTTCAGACCTGGAGGAATATTTCGGTACATTTTCCACAGCCATATCTTCCCGCTATTCAGATATGCGTTTATTGAAAAACTGCACTCAAGAGGAGGAGGAGGAGATGGAGAAGGAGGAGAAAACTTTATTTAAAATTAAATCGAGCTGGTTAGTGGGCCGGGTTCTCAGTCCAGGACAAGAGAGTAAAGTGATTTTCTTCAATTCATAGAACGCCATCCCGAGTGGAATAGGATTTGTTCTTTGCGCCTGGAAGGGTTGGAAAGCAATAAAGAGCATCGGTTTCGATTCTTGTAATATATGCAGGTATACTATTTAATACGTTAGTTAGCGAGTTTATCATGCCTCCAACACCGTGATCATGTCATCATTGTTCGAGTGGAGAGTAAGTTCGTTATGATAACGATATAATTACGATAGAAATTCGGAGCACAAAAGCCGCCTTCGAGTACTGTGGACCACGTTGTTTAGGGCGCGATCGCGGTGGCGTAGCACAAACCTTCTCATTGTATTTGCATGTGAATAAACAAAGCACGCTGCCGATATGCACCTTCTTGCACGCAGCCGTAATGAAAGCCAATTTGTGAAGAACGGAATATATGCCATACAACATGAAGGAAATATCCACACGATCTTTGTGAGCTTCCAAACATCCCCAAACCTCCTAATAACCCAAGCAGCATTGGCCGATAGCCAATAACCCAAGCAGCATTGGCCGATAGCCAATCATTGGACGCCCCTTGGCTTCCCTTTGGCTTCCGATAGCTTGGCCACACGCCGGCCTGTACGCAAAAGCCATTCGTGGACAACGCGCGCTATACGACCGGCCTTGAGGACACGCATTGGCCGGTGCGCGAAAAATCGCACTGGACAGCGCGCTCATTCAGACGTAATTTTTGATCATAAAATTTTATGAAGACTAGTAGCCTATATGCGACGCAGGTATTTATGAGTGCCTTTACACACGTCTTGGCATGTTCTTGTTAGTTGAATGACCACTCAAGTTCACTCAAACTATTACTGAAGTTGCCGTGTTTTTGAATTTGTTTTCACGCGCAGCGCACAACAAAAAATTACCACACTTTTAACTTAACGAGAAAAAGCAAAATTAATCCTAAGCCCTCCAATGCGGCGCGCCTCATCGCCTGCGTTGCGTCGGCGCGATAAAACCCTACAATCAATCAAAATGTAGCGATTTAAAGACGCATTATGCAAACATCCCCCTCGCGAGGGGCACGATCAAATGCAGAGCATTTCCGCGGGGTGCGCGCCTGCAAGTCGTATGGATTACGTATTGGTTGTTGTTGTTGTTGTAATTGTTGTCTTCCAGCGTAGACATTGTCGATGAAGTCGATGGTGAAACGTGAAACGTGCCGTGAACCCCCTGCCGCGGCTATGACGCAACGTGGAGCAGCTATGACGCAACACAATCCAACACAACCCACTTTAATCCAATCCAAATCCAAACCAATCCAAGCCAAGCCAATCCAAGCCAATCCAATCGAATCCAATCCAATGCCCCTCGCGAGAGAGTGTTATAGCGCCGAAATCGCGCCACCACACGAACGCGTGATGTTGACGTCACGATCACGCCACAGATGTTAGCGACCGGAGAGCGCACGAACGACATATGTGGTTTAAGCGCAAACCGACCGCGGCGAGAGAGCGCGATGCGAGCGCCCCCACCTGTTCTTGCGCGCGAACCGAACGCGGCGAGAGAGGGCGTTGCGAGCGCAGAGAAGGCGAGGAGGACGCGGGGAGAGGGCGCACCTGTGGCCGGCTGTTGAATGAGTCAAGGATATAAAGCGCGTTCGTAACGTTCTACTCTGTGTCGGCTTTGTGGCGCAGTGGTTAGAGCGACGTGCACCTTGCGTTCCGCCCGCAGAGTCGTGGGATCGAAACCTGGCGCCGGTAAGTATGATTTCTTTATATAGTGTAGGGGGAGCGATGCGGACTACGGACGCCAACGCGGGTGACATCGTGAGTTACTGAAATGCTCTGCATTTAAAAGTAGTTCCAAATCATTTTCAAGCTTGTGTCAAGTATCACGTTTAAATAAAAAGTATTGGCAGGTGTATATGCCCACAGCCTTACCTGTTGTTGCATACCGCTGCATGAAGTCTCACTGTAGAGCACTCGTGTGCGTTATTTTGCGTGTATACATGCGCACCCGGCGCGCAAGCAGCACAACTCGAGGGCAGCACTGCGGTCGTTGCCCGCGGCGGTTCCCCAACATGACGGATGACGACGGTTAGAGCGCGGTGAACAGGCCAAAACGCAGCAGAAAGTAGTTACCTAAAGAGCCACAGCACCGTGCCACGAAACAAAGCGTACTTAAACTAAAGTGCAGCTTATTCAAAACAGCGTGAGAGAGTGTGTTAAACGTTCAGTAGGAATTGGTCATTTGTGTGTCCTAACGCAACGGTGAACGTCGGACTACTTCAGCGTTGTGCCTTTGCGCGTTCTTTGAATCCGCGGCGGGGCCGGTGGACGGACGCGTTGCACCGACGGCTCCGTCTCTTTTGTGGCATTGAAACTGCGGTAGTACTCCTGTACGTGTCTGTGAGGTGCGTTTTGGTGTCGGTGGCTGTGTGAAGTATACCTGACTGGTGTAATAACATCGTTTGCCTGCTACGGACGCCGCGGAAAACGTAAGTCACCATTTCATTTTTTCGCGGTGCGGGAGTGCTCGCGCTCGTTCCCGCCAAAACTTCAGCTGTCGTTCGCGAGTTCTGGCGCTCACGAACGACAGCACTTGCGAAGAAAAAAGTGGTCACATACATGTGCTTCCAATTGTGTAACGTCAGTTCTAGCTATCCTTTTTCCGGCTTTGTGTTTTCCGAACAAGCAGCCGTGCTCCCACTGCAGGTTCACGACGTTCAGCATGCGTTGAAGCAAGACGATGTATTAAGCTGGCTTAATTAAACTCTAGCTATTAATGAAGCTTTCGTTTCATTATTTTCTTGAGCAACGTAAAGGTATTGTCGAGCGACAAAGTAATTACACTACCGCTGGGCTTCTCCGTCGGTTCCGTTCGCGTCTTGCGCGTCTGACGGGGCAGAAGTGAGCGAAGGCACAACAAAATTTCACGGAACCGCTGGCGTGTTGCTTTGTCTATTGGACTTTTTATATTACCTTGGGCGACTGCAATACGAGTGAAGCCCATTTTCGGTGAAATTCCGGACTGTTTTCTCAAGAACGAGCCAAGTACCTGCTACCGTAAAACGCAGTATTGAAAAATGAATTTACGTTTTATACTTCATAGCGTTTTAGAAGTACGTTTTATATTTCATAGCGAGTGTTAACAAGCTAGAACTTTAGGCTGAATATTTTCACACGGGCATGTGGTAAGGCTTGTATAGGTGCTGTATTTAGTAAGCAGCGTGAATTTAGCATTATAGTGAACTATTTTTTTTTACTTATTACAGGCGCTACGACGCACAGGTGTTTCCCGTGGACAAGTGGCGGGTGCAGCAGTGACAAGCTTTCCAAGCTGGGCTATTCTACAATAGTGCTGTTCAACAACATATTGTGATCTTGGCACGTCGGCGAATTACCGGGAATGAGGGTCCTGTTTTCATTTACCTGAATGCTTCTGTTTTGTAGGCATCTCAAGCGGTTAAACGAATGATAATCGGTTCGCGCTTCATGAGCAGCGCTTTTTAAAAATTTTTCTCGACTGTTGTGTTTGTGTTTGCTTTCATGTGTGTGTTCGTATTCTTGCCACTGTTAAGCCAGGTTTCTCGTATATTTGATGTGCATAATAAAAAAGCTACACAGAGAGACCCGGTGTGTTGTGTTGCTCAATTGTTTTTGGCAACTCACTTATCTATAATTGCTTCGCAAAGTTGATGCAGTTTGCTTATTGTGCCTCGCGGTCCCATTTCTGTTTTATACATGCCATTGTACAGGAAATTATTTAACGAGTGCGCATTAAATAAATAATGCACATTCGTTTAATAATTTCCTGTATACTGGCATGTATAAAGCAGAAATCGGGCCGCGAGGCAACTCATAAAATAAGCATTGGCCATAAGGACTGGCCACAAAGCCAAAAATGTGCATGAAAATAGCGTGGGGTCCACCCATTGGCATTATCATGGCAAGATACTTTGCCAAGCGTTGTCCAATATTGGCCTTCCAGGGCTTGGCCAATTGTTGGCTTGTCACCTTTCCCAAACACCAGCCAATATTGGCGGCCGAGGTATTGCCAAGCTCGGACACATTGGCCACTGATGATTTGCCATGCTTGGGCTCCCATACAAAAATGCCTTATGGGCGTCTATAGAAAAATGTATCGTGAGCTATGGCCGCCTATGGGTCCCTATGGTCACCCATAAAAGTGCATAAATTAGGCTATAGACAACTATTGAAGATTTTATGCATCCTGCACTAAAGAATGTAAACCATACAATTCTCTTTAGACGTATATAGAACATCCTAGTGTGTTTAGTCTATAGAGTCACAGCTATTCAGGCGACTGTAGCCAGCTAAAGAAAAATCTATGGCTTTAGTTCTATAGGCCAGCCGCGACAAAGCTCTTTTGGCTGGCTATAGACCATTGTTTAGCTTTAAGTCTACAGACTTGAAACCATTCAGCTCTCTTTTACCAGCTATTGAAAAGAGTTCGTGCTAAAGCTAAAGAGAGAAAGCCATAAAAGCTCATTTGGCTGGCTATAGGCCGTTGTTTAGCTCTAACTCTACAGACTCAAAACCATTGAGCTGTCTTTTGCCAGCTATTGAAAAGGATTCGTCCTAAAGCTAAAGAGAGAAAGCCATAAAAGCTCATTTGGCTGGATATAGGCCGTTGTCTAGCTCTAAGTCTACATAATTGGAACCATTCAGCTGTCTTCTGCCAGCTATTGTGGACAATCTGCCCTAAAGCTAAAGAGAGGCACCCATAAAAGTTTCTGCGGCTGGCTACAGCGCAATATATAACTGTAAACCTTTAGACGTGTGACAATTAAGCAACATTTAGCCGGAATTAGGAAAGCGTTTGGCGCAGAATTTAGAGGCTTGCATCCATAAAAGCTTCCTTAGCTAACTACATAGTGACATAAGCCTCTAAGTCTCCAGCCGCTAATAAAAAAGTGTTAGCCTATAAAGGTATAATCGAGCGCACCATTAAATTCTATTCCGCTGGTTTCAATATGACTTATGACGCGTAATTTATACACTCATGATTTACCTAGCTACATCTACAACACAGACTGAATAACGATGATGAGGTTGATTGGCCAGTTATATGAAAGTTTTTGTTCAATAACGTTAGGTACCTAATATACCAACAATACGGGAAAAGTACGATTAAAGGCAGCTACAGACAGATTAACGCTCAAATTCAGGTTGCAACTTTGGATACTGTGCGTCGGCAAAGCTTGCGAATGAACGTCGACCGAAAGACGTATAAGTTCAGAGAATTCTTCCTCTGCGGCCCTTCGCTGCCGCGGTCAAGTGAAAAAGCGGGCTTCTCTGAAAACGGCCTTCTCATCGTCGAAGCAAATTGGAAAGAACTTTCGCGGCCCCCGTTCCTGCGGGCGCAGTCAGAAATATGGTGGCATCTGCGAACAACCGCATTCCTTCTCCCGCGGAGCTCACTTTGAAATTAGTCATTGAGAAAGGGGGAGAGCGACCCAAGCTGGACCGAAGGAGGCAGGGAAAGGAAGTTCTGGGAAGCGTTGAAAAGGTAGAGGGGACCACGACCGGCCGGGGAGGTGCGGCGTTAGTGCCGCGCGCGTCAACGCTGTATCCCGGTCGTGCGAAGGGAAGTTTTCGTGGAAAAGAGGGCCACGCGTTCGGTGCTGTGTTAGTATTCGTGCGCGCAGCAATAATAGTGGCAGAAAATTTTCCCTGAGTACTGATAACAGATATAGTTTTTTCGGATGAAGAAAACAAAACGTTAAGCGATGTTGTATTTGCCAAATAAAATCATTACCAGAAAACAAGTTAGAAAAAGGTCGAAAGATGGGCACGTATCTCCGCACTATTTGCTAGCGCGGTGGACCTGCTTATACCAGGATGTACTCAGTCAGCCACATCTCGTCTCCTTGCTCATGTGCGCGGGCATGGCACGTGTTGCCTAAAGTTGGAAATTTACGACTCGACTGCAATGTGTTCGTGTTGATGGTGTGACGCCAAGCAAATGTGCCGCTTTTCGCTGTCGGAAATTTCGGTGTTTACGGTGACAGTGTTACGATTAATTCAACATCAACCCGAAGTCATGCGAAAATGGATACCTGCGACACCGCGACAGGAATTTCACGTACGCAAAACACCAGGGTGAGTGATCTTACGAACTGAAGAGGCTGTATAGTGCGAGAAATGCAGAACTTTTTTTGGTGTTCAAGAATACGTTTCCAAGCTACCCTGCACCACATGGGCATTGCAATGAACACAGAAGTGAAGATTTCGCCGCGGTGATGAGACATATATTTTTTCGCGAACTGAGAAAACGTACAAGGAACTAATTGAACGCACTTAGAAAACGTTTTTTATTATTGCATTATGTGTGACCGTCTTCATTGTTTAATTAAGAGTGCATTTCCATTTTGGCCACCAACCTTGCAACTTCGTGCATTGAGTACTGAGTGAAATGAACGACTTCTGAGTGTTCTATTTTCTGTGGACTACCCAGCACCTGTAGGTATATGTGTCTCGGTGGGCGTTCGTGGAAAATGTGCCGCGTAGTGTGGCTGTCCAGCGAATGACGTAAGCTTGAGCCAGAGTGTTGGAATGCGTGTGCTGTGTGTTTCGATCGGCGTATGTGAACAAGTTTACTGGCGGCGAAGTAGCGTAGATAGTAGCCCTTTATGTAATGAATGGGATGAATAAACCCCTTGTATTTGCTTTTCTTGTTTGCCTTTGTTTAAGCCTTTTGTGAATGAAAACTGGGGACTTGTTTGCAGTCGCAACCTTGCACTCCCCCTATATCGCTGAAGTGTTCATGGAGCATATATTACAGAATGCAGATAGCCACACAACCTAAGTGCCACAGGAGAAGTTCTAGAGATCCACAAGGCTATATGCCGGCATGGCAGCGTGTTAATAATTTCCCAGAGGCTGCTGCTGTCGCTGTGTTTCAAGTAGTGGCGATTCTCTTCTGGCTGCAGCCATGCAAAAATGTCGTATGGTCGGCTATTGAAAATCCTTCTTATGGTTGTCTTTAGCGATTTGGCCCAGTTATCTTTAGACATTTTTATGGCTGTCTTTAGCCATTTCTATGGATATTCCTATGGGTGTCTTTAGCTTCTTCTATAGCCATAACGATATCGAAAGAAGACCTAAAGAAAGCCATAGAACCGGCTATAGAAGAAGCTAAAGACACCCATAGAAATGTCGATACGAATAGCTAAAGGCAACCATAGAACCGGCTATAGAAGAAGCTAAAAACACCCATAGGAATGTCGATACGAATATCTAAAGACAACCACAGAACCGGGTATAGAAGAACCTAAGAAACCCATAGGAATGGCGATACGAATCGCTAAAGACAACCATAGAACTGGCTATAGAAGAACCTAAAGACACCCATAGGAATGTCGATACGAATATCTAAAGACAACCATAGAACTGGCTATAGAAGAACCTAAAGACACCCATAGGAATGTCGATACGAATATCTAAAGACAATCACAGAACTGGCTATAGAAGAAGCTAAAGACACCCATAGAAACATCTAAAGAATATTGGGCCAAATAGCTAAAGCTGACCATAAAAAGGATTTTCTATAGCCGACCATACAATATTTTTGTATTGGCAATTTCTGCTGCTTGGGAAGACGTTTGTGACGGTGCAGAAAAATTAATGCGTTGGGCAGAAAAAAAGCAAGAAACAGTCATCTGATACAAAACAACCACAACTAAATAAATAGAAGACAGCCGTTTTATTTCCTGCTGTGCGATGCGCGTGTAGGGGCCGCTGCTTGGTACGTAGCATTAGACAGTTGAGTCTTCATAAGAGCATCTAAAAAATACTGCAGGGAAGCCTACGCAGTTTGAATACTTATCGAGAAGCTCTGATCGCTGATCCCCGAGAAAAAGCTAGGAAAGACGAGTTACACACGATATTCTGACCGATTCCCTGAGAAAAGTTGTTCTCCATCTCCTCGTGCGTTGCAAACTTGTGGGGGATACAGCTTCAAATTATTCAGATGCGTCAGAAGCTGGCAAAATAACTAAATCACTAGAAACACGCTCTTTCACGCACTACAGCAACAAAGCGGGCGATTTCTAGCACAGACACTGCTGCCCCTCACAAGCGGAGCGTAGCAGACGACAGCGGCGCGAGTCCCTAAGCCGACGTCAGAGCCAGGGGGCGCCACTCAAACATCTCACCGCCAATGGAGAGCTGAACGGGTGGCGCCACCACTCGGTGCTCCCCTCGTCAGTGGAATGAGCCGGTGCATCGGACTATACAGCCTCCCGTTGTTTTTGTCGTGTTTGCTTCGGTGCTTTGTATCTTTTGGTGGCGTTGTGAGCAGACATGTGAGATGAAACGAAGTCTAGACAGATGTGTTGGGTTCTTATACGCAGTAATGACTACGTAAACTTGTCGGACGCGTCTAAAGTTGGGTATCGGCCGCAATGGCATGAGCGCCTTTTGCAGCGATCTGCGCTTGGCTCCACCCGTTCTGAGTACGAATAAAACTGCTATTATTAGTATTATTTTCTTCTTAAATGCACTAATGGCTACGCAAACTTATTGGATGCTTGTAAAGTTGGGGAAGGGTTACATTGACACGAGCGCTTTTCGCAGCGCTCTGCGCCTGGCTCCGCGCGATCTGAGTAGGAATAAAACTACAGTCAAACGCTTGTATAACGAAGCGTGCGGGACCGTGGTAATTGTTCGTTATACACGTCACTTCGCTATATGCGTCATGCAATAAATTGACACCCTACAAAGCAGATAATCATATATAAGAAGCAGAAGTTTATTCAATCTTACAAGAAGATGAAGGTTACAAAACAAAATTATACAGACGAGGGTCCCATAGTCGAGACTGCACCAGGACCCTCGGGTAAATATTACATAGAAGAATAAAACACAGTGAAAGCCGCTAGAATCATATCATACAGTAGCATATTACAGAGCTATATGCATTGCAGAGGAGTAATATAAATTATAAAAAAAATTGACAATATAGCAATACAAAATAAGTGGTATATTTAGGGCGGACTCGAAGGGGAAGAAAAAAAAGGACAAATAGAAAAACAGGAAACGCAATATTATATATGTAAAACTATAGTAATATTCAAAAGAACACTAAGGAATTTTCACGAGATAGAAAACACTAAACCGCGCATCTATGTGAAATTTCTAAACACCCTATGCCACAAGAAACAAAAGCAGGCATAATTACATTCACTCAGTATGAAAAAACACAATGAAGCAAAAAGGAAAAGAAGGAATTAAAGTGAAATGTAACATAAATGAACAAAACCCAGTGCAGCACTACAAACATACATTCAGCGAGAAAAAACAATACGCAAAAGTGCAACGAATAATACTCAAAAATACACAAAAAATTTCACTGACTGTTATGTACCATTCAGCACTCTAGAAGAAACTTTTTAAGAAGCCTTTTGAATGATGATAAAGATGATAGAGCTTCAATTTCATCGGGCAGGCTGTTGTAGTTTGCAATAACTGAAAAATGCAAATGCATTTTACCGTAGTTAGTGGAATAAAGTAAGCAAATAATTAGAATTAGCAGCGAACCTATATGTTATATTTACATCAGATTTAAGCTCCAATAGGCGCAAAAAAGTCAACAATTTTCTTCTGCACAGTAGTATGACGTACTGAATGCGCAACCACCACCGACCTGATGCTATCGAGGTTCACGGCATGCTGCGGCGCGAGGACAGGGAGTGACGAGATATATATCTGTGGCGCGTCAAATGCCGCTATCACTTAAGCGGGTGGTCGTAACGCTTGGCTCCTCTGCAAGCTCTTCATCGCTACTCGCCGGGTATATTGTTCCGCCCCTTTTCTCTATGACGGCCTCCACGATGTCGTCAGTTGTAAGGTCAGAGCAAATTAGGACCTGGTCGTCCACCGAGACGTAATCGTCAGCCTTCACAACCAATGCGGCGTCGCAACACGCACTGTACATCTTTAAGGACTCCTGCAGCTCCGTGGCCGAAATGGGTGACTCACGATCGTCGGCACATCTATCGGCTGTCTATCGTCGGCACATCTATCGGCACATCTATAAGTGAAGCCAGCACTGCGCCAGCAATTGCGCACAACGTCGGCGGGCACCTTCCACCATGCACCAGTAACCATTTCAATGGCCTGGCGGACGTTGATCCTAGTTGGCCCTTCAATGTTGTGTTGGAGGTTGAGCGGAATTCGCTGCAGCATCGTCGTGCGGTTGCGGGCTTTAACGGACCGTATTATCCCTTGGTCCAATGGCTGCAGCACCGACGTGCAATTCGGCGGCAGAAAAATCACTTCCACGTGATTTAGCACCGGGATATTGTTGTGTGCGGCGCAGTTTTCGATGAGAAGAGCAATCTTGCGATTCTGAAGGCGCATTGTTTTCTCCAGTTGCAAAAGCCAGGTTTGGAAAAAGTCCGCCGTCATCCAGGCCTTTTTGTTCGCAACATGAAGGCTACGCATGCCCTTAAAGCATCGTGGCTTTGCCCACCTCCCAATCACTAGCTTCTTCAGCTTTTCAGTCCCTACTGCATTGCAGCAGAACAGCACAGTCAGACGTTGCTTGGACATTTTTCCCCCTTTGCAGCAATTTGTTTTATCGCACAGGGTCTTCTGAGGCAGCAACTCATAAAAAAGAGCAGTTTCGTCGGCAATAAATGTGTCTTCCGGCCTGTACTCGTGCAGCACTCTCAGCAGTTCGGACTCACGCCAATTGTCGGCGAGATCGTGCGGTGCGTCGGCCTCTTCTCCAGCCACAGTCTTGAAAACAATGCCATGTCGTTGTTTAAAGCTTCTCAGCCAGCCGCTCATCGCTTTGAAGTCCGCTTCATCCACGCCGAGGGCGAAGGCAAACTGTTTGGCCTTGTGACACCGCAACGGCCCGCTGAAAGGAATCTTCCTTGCACGTACATCGGCAAACCACGTGTAGACGGCGGCGTCAACATCCTGAAATGTGGCTGCACGGACCCGCGTCCTTGACGGTTCCGTTTTATGTTGTGCCACTTGCTCCTGTATCTTTTCTTTGTCCTTAAGGAACGTCTACAAGGTCGCTGCGCTGATACCGTACCTCTCGGCTACGTCCTTTTTTTTCCCGGCCGCTCTGCACGGCACTGATGATCTTCATCTTCTCATCGAGGGTGAATTGTCGTCACTTTTTAGTCCCTGCACCTTCACCTGCACTCATCGCGATTCCAAGGCGCTGCAACACGAACAC
Source organism: Haemaphysalis longicornis (assembly GCF_048455015.1). Taxonomy (NCBI): domain Eukaryota; kingdom Metazoa; phylum Arthropoda; class Arachnida; order Ixodida; family Ixodidae; genus Haemaphysalis; species Haemaphysalis longicornis. The sequence goes on from NW_027526203.1 coordinate 3,884,441, forward strand.
GGCACAATCGAACAACCACGCTACAGACCAGATCAGGAAGACTCGCTTCTCTCCACAATCAGGCAGTGCGCGCATGCGCACACTTGGCTGACTCTTCTTACGCCGTTTTTCTGCTGCCACCTCCCCAAGACTAGCCCGAAAACTCTCCTCCAAATCGTTATTGCCCTTTGTCCCTTCCTTCTCGCAACCGCCCTGTCATTCTAAAAAAAAAAATCTCAAATACACGTTTCATCCCAAATTTGCACACCGATCGCCCTTTTTCTTCTTTCTTCTCCCTAAAAAGTTCAAGTGCTTCAGGAACAGCAGAACAGCCAGTCAGGACTTGGGACCACGCCGACGTACCGTGCCTGTTTTTCTCATTTTATTTATTACACTGCAGACCCTGCTGTGACGACGAAACTCGGTCCAGACTGCTTTTCCGCCGGCAGGAAAACAGTGAAGGGAGCGGAAGAAAAGGAAGGCCACCCAACCTGGAAGTTAAGAGGCGACATGGAAATTGTCGATGTCTTCCGCACTCCTATTTTGTCTATTCGGCGTCTGTCGACACAAGAAAGGCCGAAGGTACAGCTGGTTCAGCTCCAGGCCAACGCCTTAAAAAGAGCGAGTAACCGCAGTCGGGCCACGCCGCCATTCTGTGCAGGCGTTTGCGCCCCCGCAGTGATTGTGTTCTTCGCCCCGAGGGCCAAAGGCGCAATTAGGCAACCGTCCCCTCTCTGGCTGCGTAAAAGGAAACATGTGGGCTTCCCGGGGAGGAGCGTTGTGGGAGGAAACACTAGCCCTGGCTTACGCGCGCTGCCTGGAAAATATTTCGGAAGGAGGGGAAAAGGGGGGGGGGGGGTCGAACTCCTTCCTCCCGCTGGCTACATCCCTGAGCAGCAGTGCAGCGGCATTATCGCCCTTTTTAGTTTTGTAGTTCTTTAAAAGATAGCCCGGGGTGACCTTGGTCTGGCAGAGTGCCATCGGCGACGCAGCCCCGAGCCTATACCGAGCAGCCCGGTTGCTCGGATTCGGTTCGCTGCTGCGCGTTACCACGGGTGCGGCTAGCCGTATTCGTTATCAAACCACAATTCAGCGATTCTGAACGCATAATTTTCTTCGTTAAACAGGCAAATTCGCTGTAGTGGTATTCGCTGTAGTGGCGTTCACAATACATAGGAAACACCGGAATCTGGCCAGGCCATATGGCATGCTTCGTTGTACAGGCCATTTCGTAGTAGAAGCGTTCGTTGTAGCGGCGTTTGACTGTATTAACAATATTAGAATTTAATGACTACGGTTTCAATGACTACGGTTTCCACGCCAGCTTAGCGCTGGGATACCTCGGTACGTGTGCTTTAAATAGAAAGGCACCTGCATACGAGATGGATTACCGTGTAGCCGTGGAAATGTTGCGGTAGTTTACACTTTCTGTAACCGTAAGGTTTGTACCTTCGGTTTTGGTGAGCGACACTGTGACAGCATGGGAGCCTGAAAGCCGAAGTGGAAACCCCACGTTTGTGGTGGTCATTTTATCAAGAGCCAAAGTTATTCACCAACTCAAAAGCCCAAGCTACAAACCATCCCTCCTCCCCTTCCCGTTTTACCACCTGCGTAGAATAAAGGCTGGCACCGATAGTTAAAAAAATGTGGCAGTGTTCACGTCAGCAGGCGTTTTTTAATGCTTAAGTATTCTTTACAGAGTACCTAAAAATCATGTAATGCCTGGTGAAGACACAAAAAAACGCGAGGGGGAAACGTACTCTCGTACTCAGCGGTCGCGGCGCGCGGCCGCCTTTCCTCCTTTCTGGAGTGGGCGCGCGATCACGGCGGGCCCGGCGCGGCTGCTCCTTTGCTTTTAGGCATCGCGCGTGCGGGTTTGCCACTAATTTACGCATTCTTCTAATTAAATGTTGCTAATAAATGAGCGAGACTAGCAGCTAGTGAGTTGCACACTTTAAAGCACACAAAAGTTTTGGCAATTTCGTTCTTCTGAGCTCTACTGTCCTACCTTGGAGTAGTGGCACAAAATTCTTCTACCTTCTTTCCAAACTAAAATGGGTCACTGAAACTTGCCTGTGCCGCAGATGGTATTAGTTTCAACCAGCGTTGCTCCGGTCACATTGCGGCATACCCGGCTCCAAGTATTACGTGGGCTGGAGTTAGCGATTTTCACAGTGACTACTACCTCCCTAGGTTGTCCCTTTCCCCAGCCAATCTGAGCGGAAGGAGGGGGGCGGGGAGGCTACTGAAGGGGATTCCACCTGCATTCTTCCCCCATCCCCGACTCGGGCAAAATAAAATTGTTGACTTACTCACTCCAGCAAAGAGTTCAGTGTATTACCCAAATGTGATGTTTCGTTGTCGGCAACAACACACCTAGATAAAAGCAACGCAAAGCGAACGCTTGTCTGGTTCCCCAACGGCGGACGCCTAATAATAAGTTGGCCAACGGCGGACGCTATCCAGGAGCTGTGCTGTTCATTTTATTTATGTTGTACATTAGTTGCACGGCTAAATTGTGCTGCAGAGCAGTTTAAAATTCTAAAGAGAGGAAGTTTTGTTTATAGTTGGCGGCAGTGTTGATATATCGATAATATTTAATACAAACTATGTAATATGCCAAATATTGATTGATTGTAGGGTTTAACGCGCCGACGCAACGCAGGCGATGAGGCGCGCCGTAGTGGAGGGCTCCGGATTAATTTTGACCACCTGGGGATCTTTAACGTGCGCCGAAATCTCGTACACACGGGCGTTTTTGCTTTTCGCCTCCATCAGAAAAGCGGCCGCCGCGGCCGGGAATCGAACCCGCGACCTCGTGCTCAGCAGCGCAACGCCTTAGCCACTGAGCCACCGCGGCGGGTTGCCAAATATTTACTAAGTCCACCCCCAACTACCTGTATTAAACCCTGAAAGGATGTGAAACCAGAAGTCTGTTCCACTGACGTCGACACGCGCTTCTGTACGCTCGGCGCCCATGGGCGCCGAGCGTATCACGGTTAGATCGTTTTAATAAACATTAGTCTTTGCAGTAAAGCGATCAAAATACCCGGTTTACGTGATCCCGGGCACACACACGCAAACAAAAAAATTGTGATGAAGTACTGCAAACGTGTTCGACATGGCATCGTTTACCCACCGTGGACCACGCTACCTCGAAGCGAATTTCAGCTCCACCGCGGCCTTAAAAGCCGCCAATTTAAGCCAGATCGCTTAAACTGGTCCTATGCAACAACTTTCCCATTTAAAGTATATTACGGAAAAGAACGTACAACACGCTACAACAGAAAATTCACCGAGCCGCCGTAGGCGCCCATGCGCCGCGGAGCAAACACCCAAGCCAGCAAACCGGCCCGCTACGAGAGGGCGCTGCGCACGCAAGATGGCGGCGCCCTCGTTGGAACGGTCTATACCTTGTTGTTGGATTGTCGCCGTATTTATTATTCATGGCTCGTACTCTTGCTATCCGTCGAGCTTTGTTGTGTAGGGGGTGCATGTTTCTTGGGATGGGGGCTACCCTGATGGCTTGTCTGAGTTGGAGTGGAACCCGCTCCTTATGGTTTTGCAGTGGCGGTATGGCATATCACAGACGTCGCAGTATAGCTCGTCCCGTTGGTGTTAGGCGTAAGCGTTCCAGTTGAGAGCTATGATCCGCCTCCTGTATTTCCTCCCATGTTGTCTCCAAGTCCAAGATGCAATAATCTCTTCGTCGATGTTTTTTGGTGCAGTCCTAAGGCTGTCTTATATGCTTGAGGAATGATGACATTGAGCCTGGATTTTTCGGATGTTTTCAGGGCCAAATAAGGGGAATTGAGTTTCTTACAGTATAAACTAGAGAGGAATCTGGCGCTAGCGTCTATGCGCCTCACATCAAGGTGTCTGTGTCGTCATGGACCGCCATTATACATCGCGCTCGCCTTAGTTTCATCATTGGCTTCTATTGAAACGTTTTAGTGACCGCAAATTTAAACAAAGTGCCACAAAAACGCGGAGAATAGTTTGCAATTATGTAAGTGGAAAATAAAAACAGGTTGTTTTAAAACTAAGAAAAAAAGAAGTAAAGCGTATTTTTGCCGAAATGGTTGTGTCTGCTATTTCGCAGGCCGAGGTTGTAGTTACGAACAATGTTAATATTTGGGGAGGAAACTCATTAGAGACTGTGATTTTATTAATTTTACCATTATCTCTAATAAGTTGTTTTAAGAGTTTCGAAAGGTTTTTGAGCGTGCCTGCGAAAACGTTGCCTTCGTGGTTTAACAAGAAAAAAGAAAACGTGGCGTTAAAACAGTCGTGGACGATGACAAGATAGGACGCATACACGCGCCCGTATCGGCCGTATCTTGTCTTCGTCGAAGTACGTTTTGCTTTTTCTTTTCGTCGGCTACAAATTTCGCGGCGCCATATTACCCGCTCAGTCATACGTCCTTTGACTGCGGCATGAGCAACGTCAGGTGCGATCACGCATTGCCTGCTCTTTCACTGAACACGGCTACCACAAAAACGGGAGGATTTCGGCTTCCTTGTAGCTTGTAAACGTATTAATGCATAGTGAAGAAAGCAAATCCCGAAAAACGCTTAAGAACGCAATTGTCATGCCAAGCCCGAGCCAGAAAGGAGGTCTTTCCATGAGCCCCATGACGACATGGCTTACGAGGCGCAGTTTCCTCTCTGCTTGTGAGTATGGCTTGGACAATGCGCACTGTGTCTGACTCTTGCAAGCCAAATCGGCGGTTTGACACGCGTCTTATGAGGCGGATTAGCTGACTGAGTGTTTGCTGAAGCGGTGCAAATGTATGAAGGCCTGGGGTGCTATTCCAGAAGGCCCGAGTTTGAGTGAAACTCGGGCAAGGCGGAGCTGTGGTGATAATAATAAGCTCATATTAATATATAGGGGCAGGGTTAAAATGCATTAAAAATGCTATTCATGCCATTTGCTGATTATTGAGGTGACGTAATCGGCCCAGGGCAGCCCGCACCAAGGATGCGCGACTAGGGCGTGGCGCATCTTTCAGTGCTTTCTCTCGCTCCCCTGCTACACTGGTGGCTACTGGGGGCACGCAAATCCAATTACTTCATTTTATTGTACTTTTACTTTATTAATCTGTATTTCACTGAAAAGTCCACTTTATTTTTTAAATGCAGAGCATTTCAGTAACTCACGATGTCACCCGCGTTGGCGTCCGTAGTCCGCATCGCTCCCCCTACACTATATAAAAAAATAATACTTACCGGCGCCAGGTTTCGAACCAACAACTCTGCGGGCGGAACGCAAGGTACATGGCACTCTACCCACTGCACCACAAAGCCGACACAGAATGGAAGGTTACGAACACGCCTTATATCCTCGACTCATTCAACCGTCGGCCACAGGTGCGCCTTCTCCCCGCGTCCTCCTCGCCTTCTCTCCGCTCGCAACGCCCTCTCTCGCCGCGTTCGGTTCGGGCGCACAACAGGTGGGGACGTGCGCAACACCCTCTCTCGCCGCATTGGGTTCGCGCTGATCAACAGTCGGTTCGCGCGCAAGAACAGGTGGGGGCGCTCGCATCGCGCTCTCTCGCCGCGGTCGGTTCGCGCTTAAACCACATATGTCGTTCGCGCGTGCTCTGGTCGCTAACATCTGTGGCGTGATCGTGACGTCAACATCACGCGTTCGTGTGGTGGCGCGATTTTGGCGCTATAACACTCTCTCGCGAGGGGCATTGGATTGGATTCGATTGGATTGGCTTGGCTTGGCTTGGCTTGGCTTGGATTGGATTGGTTTGGATTTGGATTGGATTGGATTGGATTAAAGTGGATTGTGTTGGATTGTGTTGCGTCATAGCCGCGCCACGTTGCGTCATAGCCGCTCCATGTTGCGTCATAGCCGCGGCAGGGGGTTCAAGGCACGTTTCACGTTTCACCAGCGACTTCATCGACAATGTCTACGCTGGAAGACAACAATTACAACAACAACCAATACGTAATCCATACGACTTGCAGGCGCGCCCCCCGCGGAAATGCTCTGCATTTGATCGTGCCCCTCGCGAGGGGGATGTTTTATTTCATGCGTTCAAATGAGCTTTTTGTTTGGAATTTTTCGTCCTAAGAAGTAGTTTCTGCCGTTGGTGGCACACAGTGCAATAACGTGACTATGGCCGACTGGCAAAAAAAGAAAACGGGTGATGAAAGCGTGCCACATTCAAAAAAGTTGCTGCTCGTATTAGGTAATCGAAACCCTCCGATTTTCGACCCAAATATCATCGGCGCGGTCCAGCCTGCTTACGTGCTTTTAAGGCGAAACCCTGGTGAGATTTGTTAGCAACTTCTTTTTTAATTTATTGTATTTGCGCCTTTTTCCTCGCTTTCATTTCTTTTTCTTTTGGCACGAATTACTTTAAACGCTTTTTTCTCTTGTTGCGTGTTTGCGTCAGTTTCTTCTGTTTCATTTGTTCGTCTCAGTGTGCAAGCAGACTGGAACACGCCACAGCCTCCCTGGAATCGGGGTTCTGCGATGGTGGTGTGCACCTGTCCTACTCCCGTGACATCACGTTCAGGCTTCACGCTGCACGCACTATCCTACAAGTGTTACTGTTCGAATCCACAGTGTTACGAATTTTGCGAACCGGGCACGTTAGTTCCTGAAAGGTCCAAATTCCGGGCCCATCCCCCAATGAATAGCAACAAGGAAAAGGACTTTTCAGGTTTGTTTGCTTTATGTCATTTAGCTCTTCACCCCTCTTTTTCGAAGAAACTCTCCACAGGCGTTTTTTTTTCTCGTAGAGTTCAATCCCCTCACAACCCTCTTTTCCTTCGCACCCTTCCCACTACAGCTTACCCTTCCTCTGACGTCACCCGGTTGCTTTAATTCTTAGCTCTCCCCTTTACTCGCTTTCCATGCTCTGCTTTCTACCACACGACGGTGACGCTGAACAAAACCCGTTGAAAGGTGTTAAGATCGCCTCTCACAATAAGCACGCGCCGTTCATTTAATTGTAGAGAGGATAATGAAAGGATGCAACAGGCCATCAAGCTATCGGGGTATTCGCCGTTACAGCCTCGACCATGTGGAAGAAGAAGGCAGGATTATGTCCAATCCAGACACGGGGATATGCACCAAAGACGTGCCAGGGGAAGAAGATGAACCCCAAAGGTGCATGCACGAGAAACGAAAGTTACCCTTGCCAGCTTTCGGTGTGGTGTCCCAAACTTAAATTATTACTTGTATCGCTGCAATCTCGCCCCTTCACCACTCTGTGCATTTTGTAACGAATGAGAAACTGCTGAACATTTTTTCCTCTCCTGCCGACGGTACTCCTCAATACGAAAAAGATACTTAGAAAACAGCTTTAACAAATTGGCCTTCCCACTGTCTGTTCCTCTGATCTTATCGTTCGGGGCGAAGGCACTGGGTTTTAGCCGCGCAGATCTTTGCTCCGCCGTGCACTTGTTCATTTCGGAATCTGGCCGTCTCCCGTGCTAGCCCCAGGCCATGCCGGGCTTCCCTCAAAAAGATCCCTGCGTGTATGATCGCTGCTATCAGTGCCTTCCCGCCCACTGCCTCTCCTTCGCCAGCTTCCCCTCTTGTTTGATTTCTATACATACTTTTCATGTTTCCTTTCCTTTATTTTTTATTTTATTTTATGTTGGTTTCAACATTTCCTGATGCTACGTCTCATGTTTCAGCAGTTTTTTTTTCTGTATATATTTCCCTAATATCTTATTTAATTCCTTAAATGTGTTTCTTTAATTACTTGGTAATTTCTCACTGTGAGCGCCCCTTTCCTGGCCAATCCCCCTGAGTGGGCACAAGCCATCTCTTTTGGCACCACCACCACCACCACCAGCTGGGCTATCTCAACGCTCGGACCTGCGTTCCTATCGGCTTCACCCCTGCGAATACACCACCTCAACCGACTATCGGTGCGTCGACTGTCTCCTTGACAGCAAATGTAATGCGTATAAGCTATCCTGTCAGTAACGTTTTCATAAGAAATGCGCGCTACGCAACCCCTCGAGGGAGACTGTCCGCCGCGCTGATGATAAACAAAACACACGGTCATGCAATGCTTCGTTCGGTAAGCGGGATTCACACGACGGAGAAACCCTCTCACGGAGGCGGACGGATATGTGACGTCAACAGCACGTGACCGGATTATCCGGCCTGGCGGCGCATCCACACGTGCGGAGCTACGCGGAGTGACTAGCAGACGACAGCGCCGAGGAACAGGTTCCATTCCCCGCCGAGGGCCACCGCCATCGAGCGAAAATATGCGGAGGCATTTTCTTTCGCGGAGCCACCGCGGGCTATCCCCACCGAGGGGCGGCGCCTAAAACCGGTCACGAGAGCGGGTCCCGCGGGCCAAAAAGAGAGGGTTTCTCCGTCGTGTGAATCCCGCTGTAGGAACCTGCGGAAGCCATGTCCACCAAACCACCTAAAAGAAAGGCGAGGTCTGCAAAACGCGTCTCCGCTGATTATATTGCGCACACACCCGCTGACAGTCGACTGGTGACGGACGATGGTGCGGTCGCCGCTAAAGGTTCTGTAAAAGCTGCCCGCCGCGTAAAACCGCAGCGCACACTGCACTTGCTCCTCGATCATGGAGCTAAAGCCGCCTCTAAATCATAGCAAACGGGGGTCTGTCGCCAAACGACTGCACAGCCAATGCAAAGCACTTTTCGAGAGAAAGAAACGGGCTCGAAATTTCTATTTCGTTTAAAAGACCTGTCGGGGCAGAAATACGCGTGCTACGGAGACCGTAAATATAAACCACGCTGCAGCGGCGGCCACCACGGGCGTTCCGAGTTGAACTCGGCCGTGCAAAACCATACCCGAGTTTCCTCCGAGTTCTAATGTCAGTTAAACACATCCATCCCCTTCGGGGGCGCGACGTAACAACCGAAGCCACACCGACCCCTGGCGTCCGCATTGTGGGGGCGTAGCGTTGTAGCCACTAAGTCGTCACTTGATGACCCCTAGCAGCGACAAAAACTTAGCACGAAACAAAAATGAAATCCCCAGGCCACCGTCAGCTAACTGTGTCACAGTCGCGAGGGTGTTCGGTCCGAACTGGAGTTCACTATTGTACAAGCCGATAGGAGAGGCAAAAACGACACGATATTCCCATGGGAGCTTTCTATACACCGTGAAAACAAAATTCGGGCCACTCCACCCTGTGAATGTGGTTGGAAAGCAAAGCTCTAAACGGCACCCACAACGATTACCCATGCGACGTCACTTAAATTAACTCACGTCGCTCTACAAATATTGAAACCTGAGAGAAGTGAAATGCACTTACCCAACCCTTTATTACTTCACAGAGATATTCTTGGTAAGGTTAAATCAATGCATGATGCATGGACGATGGTTGGTTGAGTTGTATTGGTGTAGCACATCACTGGAAACTCTTTTCTTATAGTATAATATAAAGGAAGCTCAAACCCGGTGTTAGACAATCTCACTTCCCCGCCTCTGCCGCCGCGGACGGCGGCGATGAGATCGGCGGCAGAGACGGTTGAGGACGAGTAGGAGGAGAAGGATGAGAGGAAGAAGAAGAGGTGGAGGGGGAAAACTTCTATTCATATTTCTGAACGGCCCAGAGTGCGGCTCAGAGGAGTGGTTTCTTCTTCACTGGAGCCCATTTGCAGTCCACGTCACCTGTGCTCTATCCACCAGTTCAAGCTGGGTAGGCAGACAGGGGCTGGACAGTAGCATCTCCCATTGCTCTTGTTGGTTAGTTGACGGAAAGAGAGGAGGGTGCTCAGGGCTAAAGTCGCATGCCCCGACTATATGGCGGAGTGTTCCTACTTCTGAGCAAAATTTAGAATCAGCGTCGTAGCGTTTCTGGTGTATTAAGAGAAGACGCGTCGGGTGTGGGAAGGAGCCGTAGAGTAGTTTGTTGTTCTCTGGAAAGGTCAGGGTAAGGCGAAGGTACTGTCTGTCTCTGAAAGTGAAAATGCTGAGTTATGTCCCTGAACGTGACAAGCGGGTGACTGTCCTCATGCCGCTCCATAACACGGGGGGTGAAAGCGCAGGCTTGTTGGTGGGCGTATTCGTTGCCCTCCATCGAAGCGTAGAGGGCGTCCAAATGAGCTTCAGGATGGAACCGATTAGTGAGTGACCTTTGGGTGGCATTTGAAAACACGCAGGGCAGCTTGGGACACCCACCCCGGCTGGAAATTCCGGTAGGTCATTTGGAAAAGGGTGACGGCCTTTGGAATCCTTGGTTGAGTTAAAGCCAAGGTGATGGCTGCCGCCTGCGCTGCCATCATGTCTTGTGTCTTGAGTGAGGCACACGAAGTGAGGTTAGTTTTGGTGGTAGCCACGATGATAGCGTACTCCTGTAATCGATATTGAAAGGTGTGATCCCCTCCGAGGGTGGTGTTGAGTGCTTGAGGTCGTGGTTGTCAGCGACCCTCGTCGTGTGAGGGGTTCATATTTCTAAGCAAAGGGAGCATCTGTAGTTCTTGCCGCCAAGAGTCCGGGAGTGCATCAAGCAGAGCGGCATTCTGTGCTGCCCAGTCAATCTTGTGAAAGATGCAACGACCCGCTGCGGTTCTGCTCAATCGCAGCTTCTGGTTAGAAAGATGGCCCTCTATCACCTCTTCCACCATGTTGTAGGTTCCTGTGCTAACCAGCCTTCTGTGGACGCACTCATGGGAAGAACAATGGCCTGCTCAAACGCCTTTCTAATCATTATATAAAGCATCTTTATGCCCTCCTTCCCGAAAAGAGAGGGGGTTCACGTAAGTGATTCGCGAGAGAACAAAAGCTTGAATTAATCGAAAGGTATCAAATTCCTTGAGGCCTCTCTTTTTGGTGGCAACTCGCCTGTTCATGTGCATAATTCTATTGCTGGTGCGTTTGAGGCGCTGCAATGATACGTCACTCTTGGTGTTGGCCTGGAGATGTAGGCCCAGGATCTTGATGCTGGGGCTTGGAGTGATGGCCTCGCCATCAAGGAGTACTTGAATGTGTTCCTTGATGTGTCGTTTGGCGTGAGGGCGGACGACAAGGAGGTGTGATTTCTTACGTGAACACCGGAGGCCACTGGCTTTAGCACATTGGCGTACTAGAAGTGAGATGTCATGCGTTGGTGTGAGCTTCCTTTAATTTTTGTAACTACTAGTACATGCGCAAGGCCCGCATAGGGCCGCTAGACGTGCCGTGGGCGGAGCGCACAGCGGCGCGAACGGTCGCGTCACGCTATCGCGTGGCATTTAGCGAGAACCCGTAGAAGTGCTCAATGAGTGCACCACCTGTCTTCCGCGCCACCGCGTGGGCTCGTAGCTAAATCGGTAAGACAACGGGCTCTCGCTTTGTTATTCTATTAGTTCAAAGTTCGATTCCTGGCGGTGCCAGTAAATTATTTTATTTTTTAGCGGGAGTTTTCTGTTGACACCAACGGTCGCGAAAGAACCCTTGGGGGGGGGGGGGGGGTTGAGGTAAAAGGCTTTGCTTTCATAGTCGATGACTAATGGCGCAACTTCAACGCCTAAAACGCACTTGCCAATTCTCAAACACGCTCTTCAATTGACCGGGACGATTTCTGATAAGCGCCCGCCGTGCACACTTAAGCAAGCCGTAAACAAAAGCCATATTTGATGGTCGGGGTCAGGGCGCGTTCCATTCGCTACAGTGGACCCGCTTGATCTCGGTTTGCGCTTGTGCAGAGCTGCACTGGGACTGCCCTCAGGCCACGTTGGAAACATAATTCAGTGGAAGAACAGAACACCGAGAAAAAAATTGCGCCAATCCACCCCGTGAATGTGGTTGGAAAGCAAAGCTGTAAACGGCAGCCATAACGATTACCCATGCGACGTCACTTAAATTCACTCACATCGCTCTACAAACAGGAAAACCAGAGAAAAGTCAAATGCACTTAACCACACCGTTTGTTACTTTAAAGAGATAATCTTGGTAAGGTTAAATCAATGCATGATGCATGACGGTGTTTGGTTGAGTTGTATTGGTGTAGCACAAGAGTTGAAACTTTTTTCGTAAAATTGAAGTAAGCTCCAACCCAGCGTTAGACGATCTGACTTCTCCGTCTCTGTGCCGCAGACGGAGGCGACGAGATTTGCAACAGAGAAGGAGAAGGAGGAAGAAATGCTTCTGTTCATATTTCTGAACAGCCGGGAGTGCAGCCCTGGGGAGTGATCCATTCTTCTGTGGGGCCCATATGCAGTCCGCGCGGCCTGTGTTCTGTCCACCCGCTGAAGCTGGGTAGGTTGAGAGGGCCTGGACAGCAGCATCTCCCATTGCTCGTGTTGGGTAGTTGGCGGAAAGAGAGGAGTGTGCTCGGGGTTAAAGTCGCACATCCCGATTACGGGGTGGAGTGTTCCTACTTCTGAGCAAAATATACATTCAGCGTCGTAGCGATTCGGATGCACTAACTGAACACACGTAGGCTGTGGGAAGGAGCCCGGATTGTATGAGCCGAAGGGTAGTTTGTTGTTCTCTGGAAACGTCAGGGTAAGGAAAAGGTACGGTCTGTCTCAGAAGGCAATAATGCTGGGTTATCTCCCTGAACGTGACAAGCGGGTGACTGTCCTCGTGCAGCTCCATAGCACGGGAGGTGAAAGCACAGGCCTGTTGGGTGGGCGTATTTGTTGCTCTCTATTGAAGCGTGAGGGGGGGGGGGGGTCCAGATGAGCTGAATGGAACCGTTTCGGGAGTGGTTTGTTTAGAACGCGCAGTGCAGGTGAGGACACCCAACCCAACAGTTAATTCCAGTAGGCTGGCTGGGAATCGGTTACTAACCTCCGAACCCCTGGATGAGTCAGAGCCAGGGTGATGGCTGCCTCTCCTGCTGCCGTCATTCCTGGGGTCCTAAGTGAGGCAGACGCAAGTAGGTTGGTTCTGGAGGTAGCCACGATGATGGTGTATTGGTGCCCTCGATGTTTGGAGGCGTCTGTGTAGATAACTGCATGATGCCCACCGATTGTGGTGTTTAGCGCTTGAGCCCGTGCTTTTCGGTGACTCTCGTCATGTGAGGGGTTCATATTTCTAAGCAAAGGGAGCATCTTTAGTTTTAGTCGCCACGAGTCTGGAAGTACGTCAACCGGAGTGACATTCTGGGCTGCCCAGCCAATCTGGTGAAGCATGCGGTTACCCACCGCAGTTGTGAGTCGGATTTTCTGGTTAGAAAGATAGCCTTCTATCAGCTCTCTTCCACCGTGTTGTGGAGCCCCGTGCTAAGCAGCCTCAGTGTGGACGCACTCATGAGAAGACCAATGGCCCGCTCGACCGCCTTTCTACTCATTATATAAAGCATCTCTATGTCTTTCTTGTTGAGAAGAAGACAGGGGGTTGATGTAAGTGACTCTCGAGAGGACAAAAGCTTCAATTAATCGAAAGGTGCCGGATTATTTTAGGCCTCGCTTCTTGGTGGCAACTCGCCTGATCGTGTGTATGGTTTGATTAATGCTGTTTTTGAGGCGCTGCAAGGAGACGTCACTCTTGGTGTTAGCCTCGAGATGTAGGGCCAGGATGTTGACGCTGATGCTTGAAGTGATGGCCTGGCCATCAAGGAGTATTTGAATGTATACCTTGATTTGGCGTGAGGGCGGACGACAAGGAGCTGTGATTTTTTACGTGAACACTGGAGGCCACAGGCTTTAGCACAGTGGCGCACTAGAAGTGAGATGCTATGCACTGGTGTGAGCTTGCTTTAATTTTTGTAACTCTTAGCATATGAGCAGGCTGCGTACAGGGCCGCTAGATGGGCGTGAGTGGTCGCGTGACGCGTGAGTGAGAACGCAGGGGGTAAGCCCGTAGATGTGCTTGGTGAGTACACCAACTGTCGCCCTCGTCTTTGCGTGGGCTCGTAGCTAAATTGGTAAGACAACGGGCTCTCGCTTTGTTAGTCTGTTAGTTCCAGGTTCGATTCCCGGCAGTGGCAGTAAATTCTTTTATTTGTTCGCTGGAGTTTTCTGGTGACACCAACGGTCGCGAAAGAACCCTTGGGGGGTAGAGGTAAAAAGCTTTGCTTTAAAACGGACCGCCCCTTACCGGGCGTGGCCAACAGCCACGCTGGGGATTTCAAAGAAGCAGTGGGATTATCTAGTTTATGCTCGGGAATGAGCATTGCAGAGCGATTTCAGAGGGTGCTACGTGCGGAAGATAGCAGGCGTCGTACTTTATCAACGAAAGCGGCCCCAACGCAACGCGCTGAATATGCCAGGCGTGCTGCGCACGATCCCGGCGGTTTCGCTCGAGGTGCATCGAATGCTCCACTATCTCTACTTTCATAACCCAAGCAGGTGGAAACTCGGGAGTAGGCGAAACTCGGGCCTTCTGGAATAGCGCCCCTGATCCATTTTTTTTTGTAGTATAAGACCTAGGATGCGTAGTTCAGATACATTTGGCACTTTCTGGTCATTGATGGTAACATTGGCGGATCCAGAGGGGGGGGGGGGGGTCCGGATGTCCTGACCCCCCCCCCCCCTCCTCAATTTGGGAATTGGTACCTCCTAGAAAATGACCCCTCAGGTCTTAGAAAAAGTCTAGTTGAATATTTTTTTCTATTTCTTGTATTTGTGGTTTGAAATATTTCAGTGAATAAAAAAAGACTATCCTCATCCTCCTTTTTATCATCATCATCATCATCACTGGTATAGAAGCTGACTCCCCCCTCAGAAAACACCTGGATCCGCCCCTGGATGGTAAGCTCCGGGTCGGGAATGCTGCGCTTTCGTTGGTGCGCCGTCCCGATGCAGAAAGGGAGGAGAGCCGACTTCTCCGGAGCACATTCGAGCCCTTTATCGTGAAGGGCTGCTTGCAGAACATGGTATGCACTGCCGTTTGGCCGCACGGGGCCGCTGCGGTGCTGCGAGGCCGATCTCCACGTTTGTGGTGTTTGTGGTGTTGCGCGCGCATTCACGATGGTCAACTGCGCCGTGTACGGTTGCTGTAACCATTCGAAAAATGGTCGGAACGACGAGAATGTGCGCCAAATTGGGGGTTTTTTTTTTCCATACCGAAGCCTAAGCTTAACGAGTGCCCGAAAACCGCGGAACTTTCATTGAAGCGCAGAGCCCTGTGGCTGCAGCGCATTCACAGGGCTGACCTCGACGTTACAGCGAACCACTACCGTATCGGCGGCGACCACTTTTTAACAGTGAGAGAAGCGTCGTAGAACTTTTCAGTGGACAGGTGTGACACCTTCGCAAGGTCCTTCAAGTCAAGTTTGAAATTTAATTTTAGGGCGACCGTCCTACATCATGGACGAAACTAATCCTGACTGGGCACCTAGCGTGAACTTGGGCCACAGATCGTCGACAGTTGCGGTAGAAACCGCGAGTGACATGCAGGTGCGGAAAAGTCTTGTTCATTGTTAAAGAATCACAGAGCAGTGTACACACTATGAACTAACAAACCGTACACTTTTTTTTTATCTAGGTACAAGCAGCGCCAAGACAAACACGCGCAAAATCAGCAGTTAGACCGTCCGAGCAGGCTCGAGTCTTGGAAACACAAGACACAAACGTGGTGCCACTCGCTGCAGTGTTTACATGCATTTTCTCACCTTTGTGACAACGACAACGCTGCTATCGCCGATAACTTTCACCTTCGGCGGATGAACAAAGCCACTCGTCAGGTAGTTATGCGACTCTAATGATTTGTAGCTTTTTAGTTGCTCCCGCGTAATGAAACTTATCGAGTGTATTAAGTAGTCACTGATGTCAGCGCGGTCGACGCTTGGAAACTTCCACACATCATCAGTCAGCTCATCATCGCGTCGAGACAGGGGGTCCACGCCACCGCAACGACGGACTTTAGTAAAGTACCTGTCCCGGTCGACGCCCGAAATGCACTGAGCGTATTCGCTGTGGGGACCCTTGTTCCCCTACGCCTCGCCTGCACATGTTTTCGCGAGCTGGTAGCCGCCATTTTGGGTAGCCGGCGTGTCACGTAGGTCGTGTCCTCTTCGTGACCCCGTGCGCGCGCCGAACCGGCTCACCGCGAACGTGTGCGCGAGGGCGCAGGGGAAGGAGGACTAGTTTGTCACCTTCACCTTCCTTCGCGCCACCCTCTCACCAACACCACCTAGACTATAAAGCCGAAATTCTCTTTTGCGCGACGCGGCCTACGTCATCGGGCAGGGGCGGGCGGGGGCTAATTGAAAAAGTCGGCTTCTTGGCAAAGCACAGGGTCGTCTTCCCTGCAAAGCCCAAATACTTTTCTGCTGGCGTCACCTGCAAGCTTTTCCGTGGGCCCTGCCACCCCTTCCACTGTCCCCCGTCCCGGCAAGGGTAGGTACGTGCAGGAGCAGAAAGACGGCCATTGTCGCGAGACAGGCTAATTGCCTCCCGATGGGGCCCACAAAAGCCCAACGAGAAGGGGACGAAAAGAAAAGGCGCGCCCAGTCAGCATAACTTCCCGGCTTACGGCTTATCCTTTGTAGTGGCTAGGCGGCAGGGTTCACTAACCACGACTTACCAGAATTTTCATAGCCACCCCTCACAACAAGTTTCCTTTGGGGTAAAGAGGTTCAAGTAGTGCCACACAGCATGCCCGTGTTTGTGTCAGTTCGCGCAGTGAAAACAAATATCGATATATATTTTGCGGTAGAGAACAAATTGTTCGGTAAATTGTGGATAAAGATAAAGCAATATTATGTTTATAAGTTACAGCCGTTATTTGCAAGCGAGTTCGACGGAGGTTGAATGATACCTACCCCGCACTATTTTCGACGGCGCCTGTAAACAAACTGCTGTGTTCTCAGTCAGCACCCACGTGCATGGTACTGCGGCATGATCCTGACCGTGCTTCTTTTCGTGCCTGTCATTTGTCATTTTGCCGGGATGGTGCGCGCTAAATTTGTGATGCCGTGCAAGTGATCAGTTCCGTGGTGTCGCGGAAATTACACATCCGAGTGTAAAGTGCCGGCGGTTTCCTCAAGAAGACGAGTTGCGACGAAAATGGATACGTGCGATACGCCGAGAAGACTTTCAACCTACACTGAACTCCAGGGTGAGCTCCTGCTGAAGTATGTGCTGTGGTGCAGTGCAAATATTCTGCTTAAGAACTTCTGTTGTCGACTGAATGACAAGATCGCGGCCGCTAGCGCAAAAACAAAAGAAAAAAAGCTGCAAACGCTGAGCAAGTGAGTCACTGTGTTCACAGCAGCACTGTTGCTCTTTTAGTGCAATAAATCCGCTTAAAGTCATCATAAAGGCATTTGTAGTGTTCGATCTGCATGCTTTTAAAAGACAGCTGGCATCATTAGGATGTTTCGCTGCAAAAAAAAAAAAAAAAAAAGGTTGCTTGCGGAGAAGTCGCAAAGACAGTCCTAATAACACATGTTTCACTAATCAAGACGTATTAATTCCCCAAAAAATACTTTACGTGCGGTAGCAAAAAGTAAATGGCTCAGGATTGACGTGAACGGGTTCATAAAAAAAATTCGAGCAATTTTGTGGTGATACTTTTATCTGAATGTGGAGTGACATGCCCTCAAATTTAGGATAAGCGCAATAGTTCAACATGGTCGCATCGTTTCTTGCGAAATATGACAAATAGTCCTGCCCCTTCGAGTTTCAGCGTAGTGTGTGAAGGACTGCTTCTAACGGATTTAAAAAAAAATTGAAAGTCGTTATTGAGGTGAAAATTTTTCTTACCAACTCACTCTTTTTACAGGCATCGGCTGCAGACACCTCTGCGCACAATATAACATTTTTCATTATCTTTATAATGGCGTCCACGAATGATCAGCCAGTTAGTCATATAATAATCCTATTTTGCCGTCTTGCTTTACATTACGCTCTCACAGCGCTTTTTGGCACATGGCACTGAACTTGAATATAGTGTGCATGTTACAACAAAATATTCGTAATGATGCTGTTCGTACGTGACAAAAAGTACATATTTAAAATAAGTACAGGTAAAGTTCAAATTTGGCTTTACGTACAGTCTTTTAGCAAGTATTGCATTGTACTGCCCAAAAACTATCCAAAACGAGCTCGTGTGCTTCGTGTGTTAATGTTTTGTGCTTATAACTTCACTTAAAAACTATCTAACTTCTCCTCGTTTGCAATTGTAGCTGAAAAACGTTAGAGTTAGTTGCAAGTGCAGCACATTTAAATCCAATATATGCACTACAATGTAATGAATAGGTGGCTCCTATTGTCTGATGAATTTATAGTTAGTGCGGTTAATGGTTAGACAAGAAAGTATTCGCGAGCAACAGTGCAAACGATTTTTGTGGCCACCGATATGTTTACTCAAACAACACAGCCTGGCGTTACATGGTCGGGAAAATATGGGGTCATGTCCAAGCACAGGAACAGAAACAGAATACTACAACCCCACAATTTTTGCAGTGACACGGCACTAAACCTGATCAGTGCCTCCGCTTCCGTGCTGTGCGGGCGGCGCGCGGCCGCCCCTGCCGTGTGACGTCACGGCGGCACTCCGCAGGCCTTGAAAGTCTAGGTGGTGTTGCTCTCACACGACCTGGAGAAGATCTCCTCTCCCCTCCGAGCTGAGCTGCGGGACGAACGAGCGCTCCGCCGGGGACTCGGGAGTCGACTGGGCGATTTGGTCGGAGTCGGTTGGCTCGGCAGTGCCTACTCCGAATGCCCCGATGACGGTGAACCCAGTTGGCTCCACGGACTCTGCGGAGAGATTCTGCCCTGATCGGTCGCCACGGGTCCTGCGGCCGTGACGACGGATATCGAGGTCTGAGTCCAGTGGCTTGAGCGAGCGACAGGAGCCCCTGTCTCCCCGCGAGCGATAGTCGTGTTGTCTGGTATATGCCCTGTATCTGCTAGGCAATAAAGCCTCACTTTGGACTGCTGGAGCCTGTCTACCGCATGTGAGTACCCGAACCCGTGTGTGAGTCTTCGGATTCCGCAGGGCTAGTGTACGGCGCATAGCGTTCTCTAGCGAAGCTAGCCGGGGTCCTCTACTGTCCCGTACGTTAGCCCAAATCGCTTAGCCTCATCGTTTGCTGCACATGCAGGAATACTCACAAAGTAACTTGCGGTAACTGCAAACAAACCACAGCATATGCTCCTCCAACGCGTACGTACTACATCGCACGCGCAACCGGCTCCGCAGAAAACCAACACCATGGGCACAAACGTGGAGATCGGCCTTGCAGCACCGCAGCGGCCCCGTGCGGCCAAACGGCATTACTACTATGTATTGATCCTGTTGGTGTCCACAGGGTGAGATCGTCCGCATAGAGAGCATGTCTAAGATGCGGGATACCTTGCAGTAGGGGAGGAAGGTCCTTCATATTAATATTGAAGAAGAGCGGGGAAATAACTTAGCCTTGGGGAGTGCCTCGGGCAATCCGCCTCTTTCATTGTGGTGTGCTGCCACCTAGCGTGCCTAGCGGAAGTTGAAGCTGTAGGGTTTGCCGGCGTTTCCTCCGGCTGCGTTCTCGTCGTATGCACGGCAATCCCACATTACGGCGAGGAGCAGCCGAAGTTTTTCTTCTGTGTTGGTGTTATAACGCCTTAAGACGACAGCCCCTGGTCATCACATAATACCAGGCGGCTTCTTATCACTGAATGAGGGCTGGCAGAGAAATCTCGGACAGATCCGTGTGCCGTCCGAGTAGCAGAGCGAGCAGTGCGATCGCCAGTTCAACAAAGGCCGGCAGTTCGCAAAATGCCTTTAAGCGCTGGACACATGTACGATTGGTACAAGCGATTCGCATGCGACTGATCGTTACGACTGTCGACACTAGATGTACGCGTGAATTTGAGACGGCCCGATGCGCGCATGAGATGCGTCGTCGGCGTCGCTCCGCCCACTGTTTTTGCTCCATGGTCAAGTACGATGATCGCTGAGCTGAATTTGTAGATTCTGCGCGTTTGTTCGCAAGAAATGGATAAAGCAAGCAATCGTGAAGCGTTTTCTGCCTTCGGAAACAGTCCGCGCACACGCCGGCCGCGCCTGCCAGCTCGGCACACTCAGCGGCTCGAACCGGCGCAGACCACGGTAGCAACCGCGCTTGTCGCTGCTCTTCTGAATCAATCTGATCGCTAAAAAGTTCCACATGCGAGAAAGTAGGTGTTAGTGTGGTGAAAAATTGTGCTAGGGATTGTTGTCAGGGCTTATTTTAAAAGCGGCGATCAGATATATCTGCCGCGATGCAAGCCTACGCTGACCGGTCGCCGCGGCGCGCGGTGCGCCGAGCAGCCGAGAGATGGCGATACCTACGCGGAAGCATCGAAACAGGCTACGCAGATGTCTTGGTCACCGATCGCTCAAACGGCAGTTATAACTTAAATAGAGTTCCATATGCGAGAAAGGGGATGATAGTGTAGTGAAAAGTTGTGTTGCGGATTGTCATTCGCAGTTGCACAGATAGCAGCGATCAAATATCCGCCAGGATGCTAAGCCTACAGTTCCCATCACCCGAGCCGACGCGAGCGACGCAAGCCGCCGTAGCCGATCGCGTGCGCCCGACGGGAAGCGATAGAAGCCGACACCGTTCCCTTTTCGGCACTCCGAGTTACAGCGGAACGCAGCACAAGTTGTGGGCATTGTTCCGCGCACAACGAGCGCACACAAAAAATCAAACGATGTAAATACAACCACGACCCCTTCCCGCTTGTGCGGGAGCTGTGGGGAATGTCATCTGCTACCCCTACTGGACTGCTTAGGGACTTGGCCGCTAGGGGATTGCGCATGCGCAGTGGGGTTGTGAAAGAGGCGGAATTTTGTTGAGCGGAGGTGTCCGATGCCAATAGTTGCCGTACGGTCGGTTAGAAAGGCTGCGACGTAGTCGTACATGCGCTGTCCACAATCAATGGAGGCTAGACCTATGGTCCCTAGAAATATTTGCTAGTCGGCCGTTCGCCGGCCGCGAAGGGGGCTCCTCCGTGATGCGTGCAGCGGCGGCGCTGCAGTCAATTGGAGCGCGGTGGCCGGCCGGCGAGATGGGCAGCGGCGGACGGCGCCCTGCCGTGCCGCTGCTGCCTTCGTAGTTCTGCACTATTTCTGGGCGGGTTCAGCCCGTTTTAACTGCCACTTTTCGAACCCTATCCGTTTCTGTCGACAAACCAGATTAGCCAAAAAGGTTGGTTCCTACCAGTGCGAAGAGTTTTAACCGAAGCGTGAAGTGACAGGAGTACGTTTTCGGGTATTATGAAGGATCGAGCCTTGTAAAAATTACGCCCATCTTCCCGCGAGGGAACCCTGATGTGATGCGACGCATCAGGGGGGAGCGTTTGGACTGACGCTGGTATTGGATTGCGTCGGTCCACTCGCTGAAGGGACTGTCGCTTCCATCACGTCTTCATCAGATCTTGCACGGAGGTATCGTCAAGCAAAGTCAAGTCAAGTGCGAGAGCGAGCGCTGGACTGATCCGGCGCCGTGCGCTCCCCCGCTTATATTCCCGCTTTTGAAAGGAGAGGAGCCGGAGGGGAGAGTCGCGCGCATGCGCACACATGAGCGCACTCAGAGCATGGAAGCGCACACGCGCAACTGTTGTTATGATAATGAGACGGAGTGAGAGTGTTGCGCACAGCTGTCGGAGAGAAGAACGGAGGAGAGTTGCGCATGTGCAGTGCAGTGGCGTAGCCAGGGGGGGGGGGGGGGCTGAACGGGCTTCAGCCCCTCCCCCCCAGAAATTTTTCCGGCCGTCGCCGTGCTGCCTGTATTCCTGGTACGCCGCCTGTGAACAAAGCTGCATATTCTTCGAAAGAGCCACTAATGGCACTTTCCACGAAATGCTACGAAAATGCCACGAAAGTGCATGTCTGCCCTTCGCATGGGTGTTTACACAAAAGCACGGCCGGACTCGGCTCTTTTTTCGCGCTGCGGAAAGGGAGTCGAGTCCGGCCATGAACAAATGAAGCGCCGGAGGGGTGCGAACCGCTGAGGGATGATTTCGGAGGGGTGCAGCCCCAAAAGCGACGGCGCCTTCGGTTAAACTCAGAGCACGGGACGCCAAAGGCATGCGTTGTATCCCTTTGTGCGAGACATGCGGTAAGACAGAGAATAATTGCTCGGCTAGCAGAGATCTGAGATTGACTCGGCCGGGGAAGCAAGGAGTGGACCGCACTAACTCGTGGCGGAAAAAAAGAGGGACCGCCGGCCATTGATGGTTGAAGACTGGTACAATGCAGGCCCGAAAGGGAACAGACGATCTTTGTATGTTAAAGGGACCCAGAAAAGCCTTCTGTAAAAGTTACAAGAGGCATGTATTGTCGCGTAGCACCAATATAGCGATGCTATGCCGTTGGAATTATTGATCTACATTCAGTATTAGCTGCGCCAGAAGCAATTCAATGCACCTCTACTCACTTGCCGATCGACTCCTCCTCCCTCTCTGCTTCCTTCAAAGCAGCTGGAAACACTGGGAATAGCCATGTGACCACGACGCTCAACTTCCGTTCTGCGCTAGCTACATTCCTGCGCCTAGGCACGCGTCAATCGCTGCGGACCCGCCTTTGCCTCGGAATCGCGCAGGAAGGAGGAAGAGCAGCCGGAAGCCAATGGCAGTGACGCCGCCGGCGGCCAACCTCGCCGGCGATTGGGCGAATCAGGGGCCACCTTCGCCGTTGCGTCAGCCGCGATCGCCGTTGCGTCAGCCGCGGTCGCCGTTGCATCAGCCGCGGTCGGCTCGCTGCGGCGTCGCACACATCGGCTGAGAAAGGCGATCTTCAAAAATTGTTTACCAATTATCCGTACAACGTATGGGACTCACACTTGGCTCAAAAATCCCCCGTTATGTGTTCTACCACCTGAATGCATTTGATTGCCACCTTCAGAAAGGTTTTCGGGGTCCCTTTAACATTCTATTTGACGTTGCTTTTTGAGCCTGTGCAGAAAAGGCGAAAGATTATTGCGCATGCGGAGGGACCTTGGCATGTGAACATCCCGCTCCTCGATGTCCGCGTCGAGTTCTGGGTTGACGTCGCCCTCGTAGCTCGGCAGGGGCGAGGGTGGCGTGGCCGGTAGGTACTTGGCGTCGAGCCGGCGCCGGACTTCGTCGTCGCCGAGCTCTCGGCGGGCCTTGAGGAGGGTTCGCGCCAAGACGTGCTGTTGCGTGCTCTTGGTCTTGGTGTCGTCGAGCAGGTGTCGGAGCAACTTCCATGTTCGGCTCTTGTGGATTTGCCCGTCGGCCTACTGGCAGACGGCGTGCCAGCGCTGGCGATTCAGCGTCTCGCAGTGCTTCTCGATTTCTCTGTTTAGCATCGCCACCCTCTTGCGCAGCGTGCGGATGTGCCGCTGGTCGTTCCACCGGCGTTTGAGGGAGTTGCGCGCCTCGATGAGGTGTGCTAGCCTGCTGTTGACGTCGGGTGCGTCCTCCTCCGTCTCGAACTCGGTGGTGGCCCGCTTCGATTCTTGTAGCACCGCCGCCGTCCATGCCTCAATGTCCTCGATGTTCTCTGGCACGGTGCCGAGGTCGGCACGAAACTTGTCCCAGTCCGTGATTCTTTGTTTGCGATGCGGGTTCGCTCGACTTTTGAGGGGAACGGTGAACTTTAAATTCAAATTAAATCAAATATTTTATTTCCAGAATGAATTCTAGACGGTTCCCTGACTAAAAGCTGTGAATCAGCTTGGCGACGGACAGGGAACCGTTCCATTACATAGCAGCCAGCGTAAATAGCGTAAACACACCAGTGTACAGTGCTTGATAGCAGGCCGGCATAGAAACACACCCGAAAAAAAGGAAAAAAAAGTATGGAAGATAAGAAAAAAAAGAAAATCATTGAGTAAACGTTGGTTAAACATGAGTTAAAATATATACACATACATATATACACATCCACACACATATATATATATATATATATATATATATATATATATATATATATATATATATATATATATATATATATATATATATATATATATATATATATATATATATATACCCATACACGAGAGGGTAGACACACGTATGAAAACGATGATCGAACTAACGTTTCGACCGGGGTCCGGTCTTCGTCACTCTGACGAAGACCGGACCCCGGTCGAAACGTTAGTTCGATCATCGTTTTCATACGTGTGTGACGAAGACCGGACCCCGGTCGAAACGTTAGTTCGATCATCGTTTTCATACGTGTGTCTACCCTCTCGTGTATTTTTGAAACCGAATCCCGGAACTTATTCATCGCTATATATACCCATATATATACATGCACATATACACATACACATGAACACATATATAAGCGCGCCTGTAATGGCATATGAACAATACACCGCATTATACGCTATAGCAACACAGCTTAACACAATGCTAGCGAAAATACACAACGAGGTGTAATCATATCATCACAGTGTTATATAATGCCATAAAACGCAGATATGCAAAAAAGTTTTTTTACAATAAAATGGATGTAAACATACAAAAAAATGCGGTATTTATACTTTACAGAACAGCGCAGTAAGCTCACGTTTGGTGTATCCGATTGTGTGAAGGTATCGGTTTAATATGCTCGGTACGTTATGAGCAAGGGACTGTAATTTATAATTGTTATGGAAATGTGGCACAAACCATATGTCCCTGTTTCTGGTGTGTAGAGAAACGTCGCGACAATTTAGTGAAGCAAGTTGCTTTATGAATGTGGTGACACTAGGCGGTGAAAAATACATTGCATGTAAAAGTCTGTAGTCATAGGTGTGGTCCAGTCGGATGCGGAAATACCTCCTTTGTGCTGCACGTGCGGTCTAGATTTCCAATTGTACGGAGAACTTTTTTTTGCTTTGCAAGAAGCCTGTTTATACTGGTTTTGGTTGTTGTTGCCCAAACTAGGCAGCAGTAATTTACATGGGACATGAATAAGGCATAATATATTTGAAGCTGAATTTTTCGAGGCAATAATGAGTGGCAGCGCGATAAAATTCCCGTGACTGAGGAGAGATTTTTGCAAAGGTAATCAACATGAGCATTCCAACTCAAATTGTAAGAAAAGTATACTCCTAATATTTTATGTTCTGGTACTATTTCTACAATCTGCTGCTCAAAAGTTATAGCATCATGGTGTGGAACAGTTTTATTTCTAGAGCGGAATATAAAAGCTTTCGTTTTACTTAGATTGACTTTTAGTTTATTTCTATAGCACCAGTTAGATAACTGAGTAAGAACTTCATTACATTTAAGTACAGCAGCATTTACATCTTTTCCAGATACAAGGATAGTGCAGCATATATAATAAATTTTACAGCAGAATCTATATTTACTATGTCGTTTATATATGCATTGAAAAGAAGCGTACCTAGAATACTACCCTGCGGGACACCACATGATATTGGCAAATAAGGTGATTTAACACTATTTATGTGAACAGATTGCGTTCTACCTTGCAAATATGATTGTAGTAATTCCAAAGGGTTTCCGCGGATGCCATAACACTGCAGTGTTTCAATAAGAATTTTATGATCGAGGCAATCAAATGCTTTTGAAAAATCAATAAATATTCCAATGGTAAACATATTTTGCTCGATGTTCTGGACAATGTGTTCTTTGAGCGCTAGTAATGCCGTTTCAGTCGATCGCCCGGCCATAAAACCGAATTGGGAAGTCGTTATGATACTATTTTTATCGAAAAACGTTGCTATTCTAGAAGATAATTTCTCGAGACCCTTTGAGAACACGGGCAACACAGATATTGGTCTGTAATTGGATGGCAAGTTTCGGTCCCCGCCTTTAAAAATAAAGGATACCCGCGCAATTTTCATAGCGTCAGGGAAGACACCAGATTCAATTGCTAAGTTAAAAATGTGTACTGGAACAGGCAAAATAAAATCTATAACATACTTCACGGGTTTTACTTGAACATTTTCAATATCCAGTGCTCTGCTATTCCGTAAGGCCATAAATGTCTGGAATACCTCACGTTCATCCGTCGGGGAGAGGAAAATGCTTTCAGCAAGGCAACGCAATTCAGGCAACGCAGTTGATGAATGCGATGGAAAATTTTGGTGCGCCGAAATGCTGCCCAGCAAGTGGGTATTAATGTACTCAGCAAGCTCAGGACCTTTTATTTCTGCGTTGTTAGCTGTTATCATTTTTGGAACATCTGTTGTTCTTTGTCGGCCAAGGACCCTGTTTATTGCCTTCCACGTAGCATCGGGGCGTTGTCGTGCTGTATCTTGAAATAACTGCTGATAGTAAGCGACCTTCGCATACCGCAGTTCAGAATTCAACTGATTGCGCAGCTTTTTGAATTCCTTCAGCACTTTTTCCGAACGTGTACGAAGGAATAAGTGGAAACTGCGTTTTTTGTTTTTTATAAAACGAACGTGTTCTGACGTAACCCAAGGTTTTCGAATTTTCTTAGAAGGTGTTCGCGACTTCAGTGGAAAGTGGGCTGAGTAAATACGGGTAAATGTTTCAATGAACTCGGCGTAAGCATCGTTCACATTTGTTTTACTGAACACGGAAGACCAGTCGCAGTTCATAATGCCATACTCGAACGAGTCTAACGCAGCTTGGGTTACACTCTGAAAAACAATAGGCTCATCGTTTTCAATGTGCACTGTACCATTTGTGTATATTACAAAAACTGGGCAGTGGTCACTGATGTCCGCTACGAGCGTGCCAGTACTAATTATACACGTCTCCACATTTGTCACAAAAAGATCCAAAGCCGTTTCTGTGACGCTTGTAATTCTGGTAGGAGTCGTGATCAGATTTAGAAAACCCGACGAATCGAGTGTTTCATTGAACTGTCGAACATCCCTATTTCTCTCTCAAATGCTGAGATTAAAGTCACCACCTGAAATAAGATGTAGGTTATTCATGCGAACATATTCTAAAAGTTTATCATACGCGTCAAGAAACTCTGCTATATTTCCATGCGGTGGCCGGTAGAGGACCGAGATTAGTTCGTTTTTGCTACGCAGAGTCAGTAGTTCATAGTCAGAGTTTGTGTAAGTGAATTCAGGCACTACGTCGTACTGTTTTCCTTTATTATAAATTGCAACTCCGCCCCCACGTCCACTAGTGCGGTTCAGTAAAAACCTCTGGTAGCCAGGTAAGTGCAGCGCGTTGTTTTTATCATAATACCAAGTTTCAGTCACCATTATGGTACTGAATTCAAAAGAAAATTGGCCTAGTAGAAGCGGATTGAAGAGCGGATTGAAACAATTTATTTTCTAGTTTGAGATTTCGTGGTGATACCAGTTCTTTATATTTCATTTTGCTTACGAACGTCAGCAACCGGAAAGACGCGCTGCTTCTTAGTGGGTACCAACTGCACCCTGAGCGCTGGCTGGGGGCGTGACAGAAACGCTGCTATCTTGTCTAGGAGCGATCTTGCTCAGGTCTTTCTCGCATGAAGTTTCTACGGCTTGCGCGTTGTCGTGTTCCTTTGCAAAGATCTTTCCGTTGTAGGACCATACCGTCTTCCATTTACTGTCGTACTTCCGCTTAACAGCCATCGCAAGAAGCTTCTTAAGTGTGGGGCATAGGTCCTGATTAACGTAGACTGCTGCTTGATTTTCCAGGTCGAGATTTTGGTTGTTCAGGCGCATTTTTTTCGCTTTGTGCAAGACAGAGTCACGTTTGGCGCGAGACTTGAACTGGACGACGATATTTGACTTTTCAGCATTTCATGTTGGCACACGGTGGCAAGTTTCGATGTCCGCAGCCGTGATAGCCTCCCCTATCACGGTGCCAATTTTGGTGACTATTTCAGCCACACATTCTCCTTCCTTCTTCACGACACCTTGAATTTCAAGGTTGGTTTTTCTGGAATACTGTTCAGACAGAAGAAGTCGCTTTTCAACGTCCTGCAATCCTTTTTCTAAGGAAGCGAGTTTCGCTCGAAGCGCTTCATTTTCATCAGCAAGCTTAGTATTCATTTTTGCCTCAGTTTCCAGCTTCTTTTCTAGATCCCTGATGTCCCCATGCGCAGGATACAGTGATCGCTGCCGAGCGTCTCCAGGGTGTTTCGCCACCTCACCTTCGCGTTGTTGCTGAAAGTGAGGTCCGGGTTGTTATCTCGGCGCACCATCGACGTGTCCTGTCTGGTGGGGACCGTGATGTCGTTGGAGAGGTGGTACCCCGCCGCCTGAGTCTCTGCCAGGAGGCTGCAACCCTTCGCCGTGTCGTATTGGTAGCCCCACGCCGTGTGCGGGGCGTTGAAGTCTCCGCAGAGCAGCGTTGTTTGGTCCCCTGCCAGCCGCTTGATCTTGCTGATCAGCGTGCCGTAGCGTTGTTTCGCGTATTTGGGTTTCGTGTACGCATTCATGATGTACACGTGCTCCTTTGTGGCTCGGGTCTTGGCGCCGATCACCACTTCTATCGTTAGGTGTTCCACGTTCGTGTTCGAGGCTGTGTTTGAGGCTGACCATGCCCTTCTTCACGAAAGTGCAGATGCCGCCGCGCACGCGGGCCCCCTTCTCTGGAGTCTTGGGAAGTGCAAAGGCGTAGGAGCGGTA
This sequence comes from Haemaphysalis longicornis, assembly GCF_048455015.1. Lineage (NCBI taxonomy): Eukaryota > Metazoa > Arthropoda > Arachnida > Ixodida > Ixodidae > Haemaphysalis > Haemaphysalis longicornis. The sequence continues at coordinate 3,912,766 of NW_027526203.1, forward strand.
TCCCGGGATTTTCGGGGCGTGCTCGCAGTGCGTTTCTTGGACGAGGATGATGTCCGGTCTCTTCTCCGCGCGTGCAATTATGTGCTGCAAGAATGTCGCTCTCCTCCCGCGGAACCCGTTCGCGTTCCACTGCCAGATGATGAGTCCGCGCGGTTCTGCAAAATATCAACGGAAAGTGGGCGGCCGGCCCCGACGGCGTATCGAACAAGGAGCTGAGCAACCTGAGCGAAGGCGCAATCGCGGCTTTCACGCGGTACTACAACAACTGCTGGCGCAGTGGCATCCTACCCCGCAAGTGGAAGGAGGCGCGCACGGTGCTCATCCCCAAGCCCGGGAAACCGCCAGGCATCGAGAACCTGCGCCCGATATCACTGACGTCGTGTTGGGCAAGGTCCTAGAACACGTGCTTCTAAATCGTTGGCAACGGTATCTGGAGGAGAACGAACTATACCCCAACACCATGCTCGGATTTCGGGCGAGACTGAGCACCCAGGACGCGATGCTCCTCCTAAGGCACGAAATCATAGACCGGACGACCAAGATAGATCCGAAGACACAGCGGCCATCCTCGGCCTCGACTTAATAGGAGCGTTCGACAACGTACTGCACTCGGCAATACTGCGGCAGATGTCGCGCCTGAACATGGGCGAGAGATTCCAATACGTCAAGGATTTCCTCACGGAGCGAACCGCGACTATCGTGGCGGGAGACCTGGAGTTACCGACGAAGACGCTCGGCAGCAGGGGCTCGCCGCAGGGAGCGGCGATCTCGCCGACGCTGTTCAACCTCGTTATGATCGGGGTGGCCGAACGCCTCGGCTCCCTCCCAAGGGTACGACACACCATATACGCCGACGACATCACCATCTGGACCACGGGCGGCAGCGATGGCAAGATCGAAGAATCGCTCCAGCAGGCCGTCGAAGCGGTCGAAGAACAACTTCAAGGAACGGGCCTCCAATGCTCCCCGGCCAAATCGGAGTTGCTGCTGCTGCGGCCGCCTCGAAGTAACAAGACCGACAACAACGAGCCGAACATCAACGTGCGCACGAGCGACGGTACCACCATTCCCAAGGTCGACACCCTGCGCGTCTTGGGACTGCACATCAAGAGCACGCGCCGCAATGGTTACACGATACAACAGCTCCAAACCAAGGTACACAGGGCGATGGGGCTCATCCAGAAGATATCCACCAAGTACGCCGGCATGCGCGAGCGCAACACACTCAAACTGACACAATCCTTCGCCGTCAGTCACCTGGCCTACGTCGCCGAGCGTAACAAGCTGAACGCTCTCATACGCAAGGCACACAAGGTCGCGCTAGGTCTATACACGCACACTAACACGGAAAGGATGTTAGAGCTAGGAATACACAACACAATAGAAGAGATTGCAGAAGCGCAGCAAACAGCTCAGAGGGCTCGCCTCGAGCAAACGCGCACGGGTAGGGCGATCCTAGAACGATTAGGACACAGGCCGCGGCTGCAGGAGGGTAGGGACCGGCTGCCGCTTCCGCGGGGCCTGCTCGAGAAACTGCAGGTCCCGCCGCTCCCGCAGCACATGGACCCACAAGAGAACAAGGAACGACGGCTGGCCAGAGCCCGAGCGCTGACGGGCACGTACTCCAACGGGCGCCGTGTACGCGGATGTGGACGTGGCCCGATACCCGGGCCAACGACACGCGTACGTGGCCGCAGCAGTCAGAGCAACGACGGGCGAGCTCGCCACGGCCGGCAGCGTGCGGGCCAGGTCGGCGGAGCAGGCGGAGGAGTTGGCCATCGCGCTGGCCCTCTCGATCCCGGAATGCACGACAGTACTGAGCGACTCCCGCGCGGCAGTCACCAACTTTGCAAGAAATCAAGTGTGCGCGAGTGCGGTGAGGCCGTGCGGGGCCCCAGACCCAATGCGCGCGCCGATAACGGTACGGTGGTTCCCGTCCCACATGGGCGCAGTGGTACCCGAGTCCAACCGGAACGAGGACGCGGACAGGGCGGCGAAGGCGCTGACAGGACGCCCAGCCGACCCGCGACCCGCTGTGCCTCGAACGACCGAGACCGGCAATGACGGAGTCGACGACGACGACGGCGACGACACGGAGGCGGAGGAGCCCGCCCCAGTGACCACGTACGGAGGGGTCCTGGAGTGGTACCGGGAGCGTCGCAGACGCTACCCGAGACCTCACCAGGCAGGAGGCGGTGCTCCTTCGCCAACTGCAAGTGAGAGCAACGTGGACTCCCGTGTGGGCCGTACACGCGAGCCCGGAGCTCTACGAAACCGATGTGTGTGCGGTGTGCGGGGCCGCGAGGACCACGCTAGCCCACATGATGTGGAACTGCGACGTGAACCCTGACTCATCCGAGGCGCTCCCACCTCACCTCGCCCGTGCGGTGGGCGAAAGAGATCTGGACTCTCAACGGGCCGCCGCGCAGTTTGCGCTGAGGGCGGTCCAACGCCAGCAAGCGCGGGTAGTTGCCCCCTCCTAGGAGGGGGATAGCTCCTGTAGCCGAAAAGCAGGCAAATAAAGATGTTACACCCCCCCCCATATGCTGGAGTGCATGTATGTGTATCAGACATGATGGTCGGCCAAGTGTACACCCTTCTTATTACCGTCTGTACAGCCTCTTCTCTGACCCTATCGTCTGAGTGTTCTGAATTAACTTTCTTTGCATGAAGGAACTCAGTAAAGTCTGGCCAACATAGCGTATACCACAGGATATACAGTGAAACGTGAAAGTTATACCAGTGCAGTAGCTATGAGATGAAGCGCCTAGCTAGTCTACCTTTTGAAGGACCCAGATCCTAAATTTTCGTAGAATCATGTATTCTACTAGGACATCTTTTTAAGCACTGAATATCATGCAATTATGATGCTTGTGGCGCATGCTCACAAGACTTTTCTGCTCATAAAACGTACCCTGGGTGTAAAACAAATTTTAAGCTACAATTTCGTCCACTCGAAAATAAGAACTTCCCGATTTTCGGAAGTTTTCCTTGCTAATATTTCCGAAGAGGAGCTGTAGTGGAACGTACGCGGCACCACATGTGTGGGGACAAGAAAGATTGTCTTTCCTATTCTTCGCGCAATTGTTTGTAATTGTAATGCGCACATGTTCCTAGTAAAAAACAGTTTCCGCCACTACCCTTCGTCCTCAGCGATGTACATACCGATTATCTTTTGGCGCTGCTGTTGTCTTCATTTCGAGAACACACATCGCGATTTCAGGTCGCCCCATTTAAGCATTCTGAACTTGCCGTGGTGCAAAGTGTTGATAGCAGATGCCGCCGCGCCGACATGCGTCGGAAGGTTCACCGAATTACGCTCGGACGGTGTCTTTTCTTCTGTGGAACGCAGCTTGTTCGAGCGGGGCCAATCGGCTGTGCGATGTCGTCTCACGTACGCTGAAACTGTACGCAGGTACCATCGGCGTATACCAAGCATAACCAAGCGGTCACAGGTCAACCTTACTCGAGAGCGGCTGTTTTGCTGCCGGCTGGAAAGGCTGGCTCCCAACGCAATACTTATCACAAGCAACTTTCTGGCGTTTTCAGATGGTGCTTCTAACAATATCGGCGGCCGTTGTATGGCACCACCGTCGTTTCAGCGAACAGCGCCGCCCGTGGCGAACCGCTCGTCAGTGGAATGCCGGTGGCGGTCAGCGCAGCGTAGTTGTGCATGGTTTTCTGTCGTTTTTCTGTGGTGCGGCTTGCAAAGCGTACGTAACCCCACGTGCATTTTTCAGATCGGTAAATCTTGAGCGTGGATGTGACGTTTACGAGGCATGCCATGTGTGTTATTTACGCCCATACTCAGTATTTACAAATAGCAGACGACGCTCAATGTGCCAAGCTGGAAGTCAAGCTTGAAGTGAAAGTTCGTTGCTTCATGCAATTTTTTCATGCCTGCATGCAGTTCGTGAATCGAGGAGTATATTGCCGCTAAATGTTCCCACAAAGCCGGTGTGTGCAACCGATCTAAGAATGCTGCGGCGCTGGCCTTTGGCAGTTGATGACGAAATGGTGTCGACGTCGTGCACAAGCGGAAGACAAAGTTGGGGGGTGTCTTCGAAGATTTACCTCAAAACAGAAATTGTGACGGACAACACTTCTGTAACTTCATTAGCTACGGCTGAAACGTGTTTAATTTAACAGAAATGCTCTTACTACAGTCATCGGGAATCGTTGATAGAATAAATACCGCATGATAGTAGAACGTTGTTGCTTGTTGTGGAGAAGCATTGCTTTACAAGAATTGCAATGGTTGCTGGCTAGTTGGTAAATGGTTTTTCAAAAACCAATTCCTGTGTGGCTTAAAGGGGCACTCACACAAAAATTTTGCATCTTGTTTTTTTTTGTTCCGATAAGTAGCTAGTGACCTACTTATAACCTGTAGAAACCTCATTTGCTTCAGCGTGCGACGGTTGTTTAATTAGAGGCATTTTCAATGCGGCCAGTCGCAGTTTCGGTTTCAGCGAGTGCCGCGAAACGATGGATTTTGTGGATTTTGTGTGAACAAAGCTGACCACGTGACCGTCGGAGGGATATCACAGAGCAGAGCCGCCGTAGCACTGTCGAATCCGCATCGACGGCAGTTTCTGCGAATGCCCCCACGTACTGATCTCGTGAGGCGATTAAAAAGCGACCGTGGATGTGACGCAGGCGCTGCGAGTGCAAATGCTACCGCGGCTAAAGAACGACGGCGACGCTCGAGACGGTGGGTGCGCTCTACAAAACAAAACACACCCCTCAGTGTATCAGTATCAGGTTTAAACGAGGCGACAATAAAATTCACTTGTGCCGGACGTATTCGGAGATGACAGTGGTGGTAAAGACGCGCGCTGGCAGCAGCCGGCCGGTCTGCCTACAGGTCCGCCTACAGATGTGTTCGGCTTGCACTGCGGCGGATATTCGAGTGCCGCTCTCGTAAAGGCCGATCCACACGGCGGACCAAAACGATTATTTTGACCGCGGTCCGCGCATCACGTGACAGGACGTCACCAGTTCGCGCGGGCCGCCGTTGGTCCGGGCAGGACCGCGGCCCACGCGGGCCAAATATTCGCCGAGGGTTTACCGTCCGCGGTCTCGACGGCGGACCGCGACATCAATCAGCGTGGTCTGACAGCTCCCGCGCCGCGTGGGCGGAGCCGGGTCCAGTTGCGCCAATAGAGAATGGCGCAGGCAGCGCGGCTGTTTCGAAGCGCTCGAAAGAGCCTGTCAATCACCCCCGCTGGGATAGGCGGCGGGCTAGGCTTACAATCGCGACGCATACTTCATCCGCGCTTTTACTAGCGAGTCCTACGACTCTTACTAGTGCAATGCTAGCCGTCATTATCACTTTGTTTCACGCATGTGGACCTCAATTTGCGGGAAGCGTTCGGTTCCAGCGAGCGGTGACGAGCCGTATGCAGCCCGCATCACCCCGCCGTCGCCGCTCGTAGTGTCGCCTTCGTGCGAACGACGCCGGCGGCTGCGTGAGCGCGCCCGCCCGGCTGGCACGCGGGTGGCTGTTACTGTGGGGATGAAACGTTTCGTGCAGGCTTGTGCGTTACAACATGTTGTCGCGGCCAAACGGCGCCTGTGTTCAACCTTCCAGCTTGCGTGTTCAGACGGTCGGCCATTCCCGGTCCGCTCAGCCGGCCCGCCGTGTGGATGCGCTCTGCTCTGGATTCCGCCCGCCACAACTTGGTTCCGCAGTCCCAGCTCTTTTCGACACATCCACTTTTTAACCCAGCACGACCTTTTCGGCGCAAGGTAGTCTTCTTCATCAACGTACAAAGCTAACGCCATAGCGGCCAAACGACGCTTGCGCTCTGTTTACATTTCGACTGCGCCAAAATGCGCGCGGAACCGCGAAACCAAGCGCAAAATACACATAAAACATGTACGGAGCGGGCGCGAGCCGTTCGTATGGGTTCGCGAGTTCGTCTGGTTGGAAGCACTGTGGTGGAGAGTGTTTCTGGGTTGGACCGCTCTGTCGTCTGCTACGGCGGTCCGCCGTGTGGATGCTCTCGGTGCTGCATCGGACCGCGGCGGGCCGTGACGCGGCATCACGTGACCGATCGGACCGCGGACTCGGTCCGTCGTGTGGATCGGCCTTAAGCGGTGCAGATTGTAGTGTTCGCGGAGCGCGAGAAACATACAGCCGACACGTCTGGCATTCAGTCTGAGAGTGCCTTTATTTTTCGGTTCCCCTCCCCGGGTCGCGCCCTCGTAATTCCTTCGTCGGGCGGGCCGAGCCGACGGCGCGCAGTTCCCTTGCGTCTCGGTCCCCTCTCAGCCTTCCCTTTTACAAGCGTTGGACAGGCTTGACTACGCGTCCACTCCGTGTCTTGTAGCCTTGTGGGGCGGATGAGCTCTCCTGGGGTTCATTTGTTGCTGGCGGCTTTTGGTCGTCGTAAACCGGCGCTTCTCCCACCTCGCGTCTCCTTGCATCTTGCGAAGCTGGCGGGTTTCTCCCAGGCGTTGATTCATTCGACGAGCGTGGAACCTCAACTTCAGGGACTGGGGCTAAGTGGATTCGGTTCCTTCTCAGTTGGTCTGTGTCTGTCTCCACAATGTAAGACCTCGGAGACCCCGCCGATGAAAGCACCGTTCCAGTCTTGTTCTGGTTCTTTATACACACTGTTTCTCCCGGCTCTAAATCACGGAGGATCCGAGCCCCGTGCCTTCTGTCGTGGTTTCTCTTCTGCTGGGCTGCTCGGCGCAGTTCCCACGCCCGGAGCGCTGTATTGTCGACAACAGCGGGATCTAGCGAACTAGACACTGCCGGAACAGACGTTCCCAGACGCCGTCCCATTAACAACTCGGCAGGGCTAAAGCCATTTGCAAGTGGCGTGGCTCTGTACGCCTGAAGAGCAACATAACTGTCCCCCGTTTTCTGTAGGCTCTTCTTTATGATCCGCACGGCTGCCTCAACGAAGCCATTGCTTTGCGGAAACCTGGGGCTTGATGTTACGTGTTCGAAGCCCCATTCTTCCGCGAACTGGCGGAAAGCAGAGCCATGAAGTTTTTTGAACTGAGGTCCATTGTCACTGAAAACTGTCTCAGGCGTGCCATGCCTTGCGAAAATAGACTTCACGTGCTTGATGACTTCTTGCGCTGTCATACTCGGAAGCAGGGCGATCTCGGGATACCTTGAATAATAATCGGTCACAAGCAAGTAGTTCTTCCCTCCACAGTGAAACATGTCCATGGCAACTTTCTGCCATGGTCTATCGGGAAAATCAGATGGCATCAACGGCTCATGTCTGTATACCTGTTCTTTAACGCACTGTGTACATCGGCGAACAAGCTCTTCGATTTATGTCGATACACCCGGCCACCATACCGACTCTCGGGCTCTTGCTCGACACTTAGCAATTCCTTGATGTCCCTGGTGTATCTTCGCGAGTATTTTTTTCCGCATGGGCCCAGGAATTATAATCCTTGATCCTTTCATGAGAAGACCATCTTGAACAGCTATGTCTGACCTGTGCTGCCAATAATCTTTACATAAGAAAGGGGGCTCTTTGCGGTCTGGCCATCCATCATTGCAGTAGCTGCTCAACTTGCTGCAAATTGGATCTGCCGCTTGCTCTCGTCGAATTTCCGCAAGTCTTTTGTCAGTTGACGGAAGATTGGCAATTACGCTTCTAACGTAGCATGCAACTACTTCTTCAAGCTCAGTGCTATCTCGGTGAGGTAGCGGCTGTCGAGACAGGGCGTCAGCAGCAACAAGGTCCTTGCCCGGCACATGTGTCATTTTATAGGAAAAACGCATCATGCGCATTTTTAGCCTTTGTAGCCTGGGAGTAATATCCGACAAATGTTTCGACATGAAAATCGGAACTAACGGTTTATGGTCAGTTTCAATGGTAAACTGTAATCCAGTGACATACTCCTGAAACTTCTCACATGCCCAGGTCACAGCAAGGCCTTCTTTCTCAATCTGAGCGTACCTCCTTTCTGTCTCTGACAGGCTACGGGATGCGTACGCTACAGGTCAATAGACTCCATCTTTCTGCTTCTGTCGCAGAACTGCACCTAACCCGAACGATGAGGCATCTGCTGAAACTACAGTCATGTTCTCTGGGCCGAATACTGATAGAACTGGACTTTCAGACAGCTTTTTCTTCAGCAGTTCGAAGCTTTTCTGTTGGGCTGAGGTCCATGCCCACTCGCTTTTCGCGTTTAGAAGAGCGTTCATGGGGTGAGCTATTTCTGACATGTTCGGGACAAACTCCATAAGGTAGTTTGCCATTCCAAGAAACCTTCTCAGCTCCTGAGTGTTTGATGGTGGTCTCATGTCAATGATAGCCTGCACTTTTGACGGGTCGGCATGAATTCCTTGGTTATCAACGATGTGTCCCAAGAACTTTACCCTTTGAACATTGAACTCGCACTTTTCACGGTTCAACGTGACGCCATGTTTCTGTAACCTTTCCAGAACCGCTCTGAGACGGGCGTTATGCTCTGCTTGTGTCCTGCCGTAGATCAGGATATCAGCCATGTTACACACGACGCCTTCCAGGTTATCCAAAAACTGTGACATCTTCCTTTGGAAGAATTCAGGCGCTGAACTGATTCCGAACGGTAGTCTCTTGAACCGGTACCTACCAAATGGCGTTATGAACGTGGTCATGCTTCGAGACTCTTCTGCAAGCTCAAACTGCCAAAATCCTGAATTGGCGTCGACTTTGGAGATGTACTGGGCTCCGGCAAGTTGCGGAAGGACATGTTCACTGACAGGCAGAGGGTGAACTTCTCGCTCTACAAACTTGTTTAGCTCAGTCAGGTCTACGCACATGCGTACATCTCCGTCAGGTTTCTGAACAATGACCATTCCAGAACACCATTCTGTTGGCTCCTCAACTGGCTCGATAACATCAAGCTGAACCATCTCTTGAAGTTTTTCTTTGGCCTTCGACATTAATGGTATGGCAACTTTTCGAGGAGTGGTCAACGCTAACGGTACAGCATCTTCTTTAAGCTTGATCTTGTATGCGAGCTTAATTTTACCAAGACCGGAGAACAGCTTGGGAAACTCACCCTGTGGGTTGACAGCTTCGCTTTTCTGAATGATGACTTGATCAAGACGTTTTACAATGCCTAGTTCTTCGCTAGCTTTCCTTGACAGGAGAGGCATCTGAAGACCATCCACAACGTAGATACTTCTTTTCATCGACGTGTCGCGGTATGACATGTCTGCCGTTATCATGCCGGAAACAGGAAGTTGTCGCTCATTGGGTCCCTTCAAAACCTTGTCTGGCTTCTGGAGATGAAGATCCCTGAAATATCTCCGGTACGTTTTCACAGGAATCACAGTCACATCAGCTCCAGTGTCCACTTTGAAGGTGACGGGCGACCCATTGATGTCCACAGTTGCCATCCACTTGTCGTCGCAGCTGGATGAGACGGACCCCGCCACGGTGGCTCAGTGGCTAAGGCGTTGCGTTGCTGAACACGAGGTCGCGGGTTCGATTCCCGGCCGCGGCGGCCGCTTTTCTGATGGAGGCGAAAAGCAAAAACGCCCGTGTGTACGAGTTTTCGGCGCACGATAAAGATCCCCAGGTGGTCAAAATTAATCCGGAGCCCTCCACTACGGCGCGCCTCATCGCCTGCGTTGCGTCGGCGCGTTAAACCCCACAATCAATCAATCAATGGATGAGGCGGCTCCGAGAAATGCATCGTCGCTACTGACGATCTCGCGGACTGATGCTCCTCCTTTGCAGACACGGGCAAAATGTCCCTTTTTGCGGCACTTGTTGCACGTCGCGGTTTGTGCAGGGCACTTCCCTGTAGTGTGCTGCGAGTAGCCACAGAACATACACTGCTTTGCTTCGGATTCAGGCGGCTTCTTGTCTCGTGTTGCAGACCCCTTCCGATTTCTTGGAGGTACAGTCATTTTACGAGTCTGGCCGACTCTGTCCACGTTTCCTACCTTGTCTCAGTGGAGCGTAGCAGCTTGTTCTTTTACGACTTCAGACTATCGCGCCATGTTGGTGGCCTTTTCGAGGGTCAGCTCCGCATCCAGCTGCATTCGTTCAGACAGCTTGCGGTCCTTGATGCCCACTACTATCCGGTCCCGGATCATCTCGTCATGCAGTTCTCCGAAACTGCACAACTTGGCCAGTCGGTGTAGCTCAGTGACGAACTCTTCGACACCTTCTCCTTCCCGCTGTTCTCTTCTGAAGAATGTCGCTCTTTCGTACACATTTCTTCGAACTACGAAGTGGTTCTCGAACGCCTGCAAAACATCGTTGTAGCTGTTCTTCTGTTCCTCTGTCAACTTGAATGAGGCAAAGATGTCTTCTGCCTTGTCGCCCATAAAGTAGACCAATGCGTAGCGCGCATTTCGAGGCGAGGCCACTCACGATGCGAAAACGTTCAAAACGCCGCTTCCACTGCGGCCACTCCCTTGGGCTTGCGAAAGTAAATTCCTCTGGAGGCTTGCATTGAAAACTGGACATGGCCATTTTTCCTTCCTGGGCTTGCGACCCCTCCATCGGTGCCTTCGTAGCAGGTTCGAACGTACGCTGCCACCATGTAGTGTTCGCGGAGCGCGAGAAACATACAGCCGACACGTCTGGCGTTCAGTCTGAGAGTGCCTTTATTTTTCGGTTCCCCTCTGTTGGGAAATGACGATCCCAGGGCGGTCGCCAAGGTTGTGACTCGCATCCACCTCGTCACCGATGGTGGGAATCAGCCATCCCGCCGCTGTCACCGCTGTTGGGACTGGCCACCCGAGCGCAGTCACCGGTGTAGCGATGTTGCCTTGCTCCGTCCGCTATCGACGCGGCGCAGAGCAGAGCGACGAAGTCCTCGAGCCGACGAAGAGTTGAAGTAACATTTATATACAGTATATACAGGGTAAGCAAACGTTACATCATTCGCACAAAGGCGACAGCACCCTTTCACTCGGTGCTTCCGAAGAGACTAGTGCCGGAGAGAAGCCGCCGAGGAATGCCGACGATGAGAGCCTCCGGGCTTCTTTTATAGCCCGGGAGTTCGTTGTGGCCCCAAGAAGTTCGAAATGCCCCAATCAGGGCTCTCGCTGCCTGAAGTTTGAATTCCGACGAATGGTAGCGAAGCGGTGAGTCAGCTGCGCCGCCAATGGGGAAAGGGAGAGCGATGCCGCCGCCGTCTCCGTGACCTCGCCTCCGGGCGTAGCGACATGCCCTTGTTTGGGTCGTTCTCCGCTGAGAGATTCGGCCGCGCCGCAGCGTTTCGAGATGCAGGAGTCGGCCGCGCCGCAGCGTTTCGAGATGCAGGATTCGGCCGCGCCGCAGCGACAAAGGGAGAGGCGTGACTCAGCCTCGCTGTCGGCGCGTCGCCTCGTGCAACGCCTGTGGGCCAGGCGCTCTGGCACAACAGCACCCCCGCCGCCAGACAATGCGCCGTGAAGACGAGCTGCCTCCACGTGGCTCGGATGCTGGGCGCGCTCGTTCGCCAGGCTCATCCAGGTACACTTCCAGTGCCCCAGGAAAAGGGCGACTCCACCAGGTCCCTCTCCATGAACGGGTACCACCTGCCAGGTCCGGATCGCAGGTACCTCGCCGTGCTGCCCAGGTGTCTCGACCAGCTTCGTCCGGCTCTTCCGGTCTGTCCTCAGCACCGGTTGCTCATCGTTCTGGAGCTTGCAAAGAACCGACCGACAACAGGCAACACCCAGCGCAAGCAAGCACCCTCTGTCCTCTGTCAGAACACCAGACTCAAAAGCTTGACAAACTCTCCTAGCTAAGTGTCTATCCCCAATTTGGACCCTCTACACCAAGAGACCCATGCGGGACGTAAAACTCTTAAAGGAAGAACTCACACTTAAGTGTCAAAATTAACACACGACATTAAATGATAACTAAGGTTGATTACTTGAAATCACGCGGTGCGGAAATAATCAACTGAGGCAGCAAATGAGGGCAATAATTTTGCTCCCATCTACCTGCTAAGATAAAAGCTGCTCACGAAGAAACGAAACGAAAGACACGGGGAGGACGAACGCAGCCTTACTTGGAACGCACGGCCTAGTGCGTCTGCGTTCGCGTTACCGGCTACACAGCAGGCAAACTTCTGCACTGCCCACACGACGCAGTCACATTCCGTTCCGGAATTACTGTAATCCTCTTCCCGGCAAGTTAACTTGCGACTTAAGTACAAACTGGTCGTTCCCGGTCGTTAGCATCCTCTTGGCATAGTAAAGCCTCCATGCCACGATCGCTCGATCGCACTGAATAACGAACCTTTCGAAAAGTCGGGGACCGTTAGAACTGGCTCCTCGCTCAAGGCTCGTTTCAGCGCTTAAAACGCGCCCTCCTACTTTGTGTCTGATTTCACCCCCACTGGCTCCGTCGTTCTGAGAGCGTCAGTAACGGACTAGCAAGTGTGGAGCGATTTCTCCCCTAAGTCTAGCCATATCCAGTCAAACCCGAAAAAGTCCTTATCTCAGACTTAGTCGTTGGTCGGTGATAGTTTACGACTGCAACTACTTCGACGACTGACGGTCTGCGTCGGCCGCGCTACCACCGCCACATGCGCTAGATACGTCACTTCGGCGTATCCTACGTGACACTTCGACTGTTTGATTAGTAGGCCTGCTTGTTTGAGCCTGCTCAGCACGACTCCTACTTGCTCCTACCCAGCGCGTACTCTGACAGGCCACAAAACACGCGATCCGTTAGTTTGGAGAGGCAATACGGCACACTTTTGTGACCGAAGCTCAACATGATGGGACAGACTGTCCGAACGGGGAAACGAAGAACGCAGCGTTACCACTAGCTCTTCCCCACAGGCTAGTTTCGTTATTCGAAACGCGTTCTCTTTCCGCGGTCATATACAAGCCTCGCAAAGCTGACACCCGTAATCTCGCGCGGAGCTGACTTCAAGGCCAACATAGCGGCCGGCACGCATGCCTCCCAATCGCGTTTCCGCTCATAGCAGAAAGCTCTGAACTTTCGCTTTCGCACTGAGCGTTTTCGCTCCACTGGGTTGAAATGCGGGTGAAAGTGCCCCACCTTGCTTTCAAGCAAGTCATCACGAACTGGGGATAACATCGATTTCGCCTCGCAACACTCGGCCACCTGGGTTTCCCTGCCGATGGGGATGACGCAACCCGCTTCGGCTTCGGCCGTCGGCGGCTCCACTAAGCTACTGCCAGAGCTTTCGGTCCGCTCGCCGCTCGGCCTTCGTGGCTCGCTCGTCTCTCGTGTCCCGCTCGCAGGCTTAGCCGCCACATCGCCCGCGTTAGAGCTCGCACCCGAAGGAACACCTTCTGTTTTCGGGGGCTCTAGCGGCTTCGTCCGGCTAGCCTCGCTGTAAAAGGTTTCCCGCGAAACCTCGCTATCTCGCGCACTGTGCGCGATCCTTTTGGAAGCCGTCTCTGAGGCCTCCTCTGATTCTGAGCGTTCTGCCGAGATCGTTGAACCCGAGACCGACACATGAACACGATCAGCGGACCCGCACGGCCCTCTATCGGACGTCTCAGCAAGTGCGCTATCTACTTTAGGTTCGCCCTTGCTCTCCGAGACAGCGGTACGGTCTCTGTCAACGTCATTCGCTACGAGTCGACTGGATTTCACTCTCGGCAGCGCTTCGACCTTGAGCTCGTCATCGCGTAACGGCTGATCGGAAAACGGTGACAACGTACTCTCCGTGTCGCCCGGCTCCGTTTCTCCACCGAAGGGTTTCACGCAACCCGCCTCAGCCGCTGGCGGTTCGACTACCCTACCGCGAGAGTTTTCGGTCGGCTCGCAGTTCGAGCTACGTTGCTCGGCGTCCTTTCGCGTCTCGCTCGCTGGGGAAGAGTCAACATTCTCCGAGAGCCTCCCCGCTTGCGAACTCGAAAGTGCCATGCCCTGTGCCATGCACTGGCCACTGCTCGCGGACTGTGCGCGCGTTTCGAAATCTTTATTTCGAAGCGGCTTCTCTGCCTCCGCGCCGTTCTCGCTCTCTTGGCTCGCTTCTCTGGCCAAGAATGCGAGTGCGGTCGCTTCGCGTTTGCCCTGCGACGCTCCGTCTTCCGGCCTTGACCTCTCGACAACGAACGGCGGCCGTTGGTCTGAACTTCTCGGACCGCTCGCCTGTACCGTTGGACAAGTCACGCTAGGCGCCGGCGAACCCTGCCGGAACTCCGACTCTAGCCTCATCAACTCGAGCTGCCTTTCGGCTTCCCGTTTCTGCCTTTCAGCTTCCTCCCTCCGTTCCTGCCTTTCCGCTTCCTCGCGCTCGCGGCGCTCTTCTTCTTCGGCCTCCTCGCGCTCGCGGCGCTCTTTCTCTTCGGCCTCCTCGCGCTCACGGCGCTCTTTGATATCAGCCCTGGCCTCATTGACTTCCTCAGCCGTTACATTCTCCTTCCGCATGATCTCAAGGATCGCATGCTTCCGTTTCGCACGGCCTAAGTCAAGGCCCAGCTCCTCGCAAATTTCGATGAGTTCCTTCACTTTAAGGTCCTCCATCGTTTGCACTGGCCTCTTGCTGCTTACCCGCGTTAGAATTCCCTTGCCGTTCCTATACTATCGAACTACTAGCAAGGCACGCGCAAGTAATTCTCTACGCTCCTTTGTTTACCTCTCGGCACTAGCTTTGGTTTCCACGCACTTTCTCTAGGCTTGAAACACTCAAAGCTATACACAGTGCTTCACACAGCCCTTCTCTAAACTACCATAACCTGTGCTAGAGAAGTCTGGTGGACTGAGAGAAAACGTCGAGCGCTTACCACACCAGGTAGTAGCCGTTGCCGGTCGATCCCACCGCTGCCACCACTGTTGGGAAATGACTATCCCACCGCTGCCACCACTGTTGGGAAATGACGATCCCAGGGCGGTCGCCAAGGTTGTGACTCGCATCCACCTCGTCACCGATGGCGGGAATCAGCCATCCCGCCGCTGTCACCGCTGTTGGGACTGGCCACCCGAGCGCAGTCACCGGTGTAGCGATGTTGCCTTGCTCCGTCCGCTATCGACGCGGCGCAGAGCAGAGCGACGAAGTCCTCGAGCCGACGAAGAGTTGAAGTAACATTTATATACAGTATATACAGGGTAAGCAAACGTTACATCATTCGCACAAAGGCGACAGCACCCTTTCACTCGGTGCTTCCGAAGAGACTAGTGCCGGAGAGAAGCCGCCGAGGAATGCCGACGATGAGAGCCTCCGGGCTTCTTTTATAGCCCGGGAGTTCGTTGTGGCCCCAAGAAGTTCGAAATGCCCCAATCACAGAACAGGGAGGATTTTAGAGAAGCAAAGGTCTAGCTTTGCCTGTAGTGCCAGAAAAAGCGTAGCGGCGGCGTCGTGAACTACCCAGTACGCCCGCTTGATGGCGCTGTAAACACGGCTTTGTAAACATGGCGGATGCTTTTTGCACAGGCCGCTTGAGCTCCTTAATAACATGGCTGCCCTCGCACGGCGGCCGCCGGCTCGCTGCTCCACGGCCGGACTCGACTCTCCTCCTCCCGCGCGCGAAAGGGGCGTCGAGTCCGGCCGTGGCTGCTCCTGCTGGCTCCTGGCTGGCACGCTGGTCGCGTGTTTACTTGCGCCGCGCTAGTGAAGTGATGTTACGCCAGGTGACCAGATGGCGTCGACTGGCACAGACCACAGTGAGCAGCAAGTGAGAACAAATCGTTTATTGACATCCGCAAGTTTACAGAGGCCAGGACATCATTTCATTTCGATCGCTGCAATTGTACGTCGCTTTCGTGACAACATTTTTTTTTTGCCATAACAACTCGTTCACTTGCGCTAAGATTTCGAACGAAGGGCACAAATGAAGTATTGACGGCGACAACGGTTTCCTTTGCACCGTCTTTCTAGCGGAGTGCATAACACTCACCTTCTGTTGGAAGAATCGAATATTCTGGCCTCGACAGCTGCCTTCCGATGCGGAATTTCCCACATTTGTCATTCCACAAGCACTCAATTCCCGTGTTTTGCCAGTCCTCTCAACAACTGATGGACGCAAAAGCACATAACAGCAATAACAGTCACGAAAACAGTGCTCCGCGCACATAGAAGCGGTGGGCCGTTGCAGCGGTTTCAATTTGAATTGGCGGCTTTGTGGTTGCGAATTCAGAAACGAGGTGGTGCACCAGTCGGCTGTTCGTAAAAAGTTGCGTACATTTTTGCTCAACGGATGTTTGATGCGGAACTTGTTAATAGTATTTTTAAATAACACATTGTAAGCGAACTGTGTGGGCTCTTTGAGTCACGGAATGAATGTTTTGTATTCTATACCAAAAGTAACATTTTGCCTGCGCCGTCTGGTGGGCTTGATGGTCGAAAACAGCGCTTTAGGTTGGTCACGTGGGGCGTCGATTTTTACGCCGCCTATAGGGAAGACAGGGAACGTCCAAGCTTGAGAGGCCTGCCCCAATCAGGGCTCTCGCTGCCTGAAGTTTGAATTCCGACGAATGGTAGCGAAGCGGTGAGTCAGCTGCGCCGCCAATGGGGAAAGGGAGAGCGATGCCGCCGCCGTCTCCGTGACCTCGCCTCCGGGCGTAGCGACATGCCCTTGTTTGGGTCGTTCTCCGCTGAGAGATTTGGCCGCGCCGCAGCGTTTCGAGATGCAGGAGTCGGCCGCGCCGCAGCGTTTCGAGATGCAGGATTCGGCCGCGCCGCAGCGACAAAGGGAGAGGCGTGACTCAGCCTCGCTGTCGGCGCGTCGCCTCGTGCAACGCCTGTGGGCCAGGCGCTCTGGCACAACACCTCCCGGGTCGCGCCCTCCTAATTCCTTCGTCGGGCGGGCCGAGCCGCCGGCTGTGCGCCGTCGGCTCGGGTTTCCCTTGCGTCTCGGCGTAAACACACAGCACACAGATGACAATTTTTAATGCAACCCGCCATCGCATCATTAACTCCTTTCTCATGTAAGCCACCATGGTCGGGACTTGGGGACAATTTCGTGCAGCGGTAACAAGCTATCACTCGAGCTACCTGCGCCGGCCTGGGCCACTTCGCGGCCGTGGCCGCCGCCTGCACAGCGACCGTGCGGCTAGCTCAGTGGGCTTTTCGTGCCTCCGGCGCGTTTTCGCATCCAATGGTAATAAACAGTAATAGAAACAGAGTGCCTGGAATCGCTGTAGAACTTTGGCCGCGGCCAGCTGCCCGATGAGCTGACAAAATCACGGCGCCTCCGCCGCCAACGATCGGGTCGTTCGTTCTCGAGAGCAGAAGCTCCGCCCTCCGGCCCTCCGATTGGAGCGGCGAGCCGGGCGAGCCGGCGAAAAACGCCGGCAGTGCGGAAGCGGCAAACACAAACTCGTGACGTGTTTGGATGTTGTTTATTTACACAATATCCTCGGGATGTCGATTGCGCGTGGTCCTCTGCTGGCTGCTCGGTTGCGTTTCGCACTTTAAAATTGATTTTAAATATGTTCTAGGCTGTATTCGCCGCTGATATTTTGCAGATGATGTAAATGTGTTCCCACCAATCTATCTACGAAGTGATCTCGCCTTCAAAATTTTGTGTCAGTGCCCCTTTAAGGACGCAAGACACTCGAGGGTGCCCGAAACCTGTACTCAGCTTCACAACTGAATGCTGCGGTCGGCTTACAAGCTGTCACCTACGCTAGAAAAATCATGCACACCTCCGTCTAACGACGATTATGGTTTATCGCAAAGCTCTATCGTATGGGTTTTCTTGGTTGCCTTCTGGATTAAAACTTTGACTAGTTAAGCGTCGAATTTTACCAGCACACAGTTTGGTCTTTTGATCGCAGCGTCTTTGACTTTGACCATTTCCCATTTGATTTCGCACGAAGAAAGCTTTGTGTTCAACCATCATAATCATTAGACGGAGGGCTAGATGATTTTGCTGTTTAATTTTGAACTTCCATGCCCCCTCTCCAAATTTAAACTTTTTCCAGCGTGTCGGAAATGCATGGTGGAGGACTCGGGCTCATGCACCCATATTTGAGGCAACTAATCGCGCGTTTTTGGTGTCTTCACCAGGCATTACACGATTTTTTAGGTACTCTGTAAAGAATACTTAAGCATTGAAAAACACCGGCTGATGTTAACACTGCCACATTTTTAACTATCGGTGCCAGCCTTTATTCTACGCAGGTGGTAAAACGGGAAGAGAGGAGGGGTGGTTTGTAGCTTGGGCTGTTGAGTTGGTGAACAACTTCACCAAAACCGAAGGTACAAAGCTCACGGTTACAGAAAGTGTAAACTACCGCAACATTTCTACGGCTACACGGTTATCCATCTCGTATGCAGGTGCCTTTCTATTTAAAGTCCACGTATCGAGGTATCCCAGCGCTAAGGCTGGCGTGGAAACCGTAGTCATTGGAACCAGTGAAGATAATTTAAAGTGGTAGAAATGAATTGTAATATTGCTAATAGATTTATTCCTACTCAGATAGCGCGGAGGCAGGCGCAGAGCGCTGCAAAAATCGCTCGTGTCAATGTAGCCCTTCCCCAACGCACCTTACAAGCATCCAATAAGTTTGCGTAGCCGTTAGTGCATTTAAGAAGAAAATAATACTAATAATAGTATATTTTATTCGTACTCAGAACGGGTGGAGTCAAGCGCAGATCGCTGCAAAAAGTGCTCATGCCATTGCAGCCGATACCCAACTTTAGACGCGTCCGACAAGTTTACGTAGTCATTACTGTATCTAAGAACCCAACACATCTGTCTAGACTTCGTTTCATCTCACATGTCTGCTCACAACGCCACCAAAACATACAAAGCACCGAAGCAAACACCACAAGAACAACGGGAGGCTGTGTAATCCAATTAATGCACCAGCTCATTCCACTGACGAGGGGAGCGCCGAGTGGTGGCGCCACCCGTCCAGCTGCCCGGTCCCTAAGACCTTTTTAACTTCTTCGTTCTGGGCATAGAGTTTCTTAGTAAGTATACTAGAGAGGAAACTGCGCCTCGTAAGATATGTCGTCGTGGGGGTTCGGGGGAAGACATCCTTTTTGGCTTGGGCTTGGCATGACACCTGGATTCCTAAGCGGTTTTTGGGATTTGCTTTCTTCACTATGCATTCACACGTTTACGAGCTACAAGGAAGCCGAAATCCTCCCGTTTCTGTGGTAGCCGTGCTCAGTGAAACAGCAGGCAACGCGTGATCGCACCTGACGTTGCTCATGCCGGAGTCGAAAGACGTATGACTGAGCGGATAATATGCCGCCGCGAAATTTGTAGCCGACGAAAAGAAGAAACAAAACTTACTTCTACGAAGACAAGATACGGCAGATACGGGCGCGTGAATGCGTCCGCGGTCGCGGTGCAGCGGTTCACCACGAAGGAAACGTTTTCATAGGCACGCTCAAAAAACTTTCGAAACTCTTCAAACAACTTGTTTTTTGAAATAATGGTAAAATTAATAAAATCACATTCTGTAAGGAGTTACCCCCCAAATAATAACATTGTTCGTAACCACAACCTTGGCCTGCGGAGTAGCAGGCACAACCGTTCCGGCAAAAATACGCTTTACTTCTTTTTTTCTTAGTTTTAAAACAGCCTGTTTTTATTTTTCACTTACATAACGGATCACTATTTTTCGCGTTTTTGTGCACTTTGTTTAAATTTGCGGTCACTAAAACGTTTCAATCCAACTCAATGATGAAACTAAGGCGAGAGCGATGTATAATGGCGGTTCATGACGACACAGACGACCTTGATGGAGCCGCATAGACGCTAGCGCCAGATTCCTCTCTAGTCCATGGTTCTGGGAGCTGCCATTTTATCAGTGGGCTGGGCTAGCGGCCATATAATTGGCGCAGTGAGAGTCCTTCAATGCTTTCGACACGAAGATGTCACTGCGCATGCGCAACACAGCCCAGAACATGTTCTGGGGCGGTATTCCCGTGTTTTGTCCCTTTTGTGTCCCTTTCAAAAGTGTCCCTTTTGAGCGAGCCCTGATTGGCTAAAAGCGAACACCCGGATGTGACGCCATGCAAGCACGGCGGAGCTATGAGCCGTGGCTACTCGGAGCAGACGATTTGGAGCAGACAATTTATCGTCGCCTTATTGTTGGTTCGCTCGCGGAACAATAAACCATGAGGCGATGCAATAAACACATAAAAGATACTCTGATACGGTTTCAGAAAAGGCGTTTGCAAGAACAGTTACGGTATTTCAAGGCCCACTGCTTAACCGGAAGTACATCACGATGAAAGGGACGCAAAAGGGATGTTTTCAAAAGGGACAGTTACGAGAATACCGCCGCTGATCTTATTACAGATTAACAAATGGAAAGTGTGGCGGCCCGAGAAAATCGGAGCTTCGTCCCGCTTTCGGATACGCGACTCCATGTACGCGATACGACTGCAGCAGCAGCGCCGGCTGCTCTCGCAAGAACAAAAATTGTTTTTCGTATAAGTTAGCGCGAAATGAACAAGGACGGACGAACTTGTTCATTTCACGCTTGTTCATGACCAACTTGCCCAAGAAACCACTATGAAAAAAAAAAGGCAAAGGCTGCTGCACCCCGGGGATCCTTTCCCCCGAGGTGCTCCAGCCTCGCCCGATCGGGGCTGGCTGGAGCGCCCCATGAAAGTGACGTCACTTGTTTTTTGTTATTATTTCTTGGATTTGGTCGTTCTTGTTGATCGCCGAAACTAGTACCAAATACCACGCCGGCCGTGCAAAGTGGCCGTGCCGGCACTCATGTTTAGGTCGGCTGTGCTTTTCATTGTTTACGCGCCGTAAGTGCAGGCTGATAACTCTCCTCCTTGGTACATCCATAGAGTTTCTCACTAGCTGATATTGAGAAACTCTATGGGTACATCGGCTGTCGTTCGGTGTTGTGTTATCTACGGCGCACCTGCGGGCAAGGCAAAACCACTCCGAGTGGATGATTCGGAGGATTGCGTTGCACGTTTAAGTTCGCCGGCTTTTGTAACCGCACTTCTTTCTTTATTTTTATTTTGAAAGGTGTGTGCGCGCGCCATTTCACGCCATTAGGTTTGATCTGCTGTGGCTCAATAGGGAAGAATGGGTCTGTGTCCTCAAACGTGGGCACTGGCTGAAGAGGCTGCCGGCAAAGGTCTAAATAGTGTTGCACGAAGGCTGCTTGCGCTCCCATTTAGATCATAGAATCTGTGGCTTATGTGGGGAGAAGAATAGGCGGAAGGAATACCTTTAAAGGCCCTTCTCTTGGGCCTAGATTTCTGGTGCCCACTGGATCTTCCTCTAAATAAGCTTATTTAGTGGCTCTTGTGCACTCTAGTACGCACCGCTGAACACCAGCGTTTTTGTCCGTATAGTTTTGGCGCAGCAGCCTGAAATGTTTTGCGACCTCACCATACTTTCTGTGCATAGAAAGACCAACAGGTGCCTTATTTTGGGGGGTGAAATCAGCACAGCTGGTACAAAAGAGGCCTGAATTAAAGTTTATTGGATGTGACAAAAATATGTTTGGAGTAAACACTGTTAATGCCTCTTTTCGTCATGCCTACAACTCTGTATATTTGGTCATGTTCTACCAACTTTTACGAGCTTCCAAAGTTGCAAGGGATACACTGCAGTGCTACAAGTACTGATCACAAAGTGTCAAAAAATGTGGCTTTTGGCTTCCCATTGCCACCCTTGTTAGTGATGGCCTAGGGAAGAACCACGCCAAAGCAGGAAGCACCGACCAATCCAGGGGATACACTGTACTTCATTTCACCAACTTCACACACGGTTGTAAAAATTGTGCTCGTAATCAATAAACAGCGAGAGCACAGCTCTGTACCACACGCTGGTAAGGGCAGCAAATGTAGCGCCAACAATGGTCTTTCACATAAACTGTGCCCACAGCTCCTTTCAACACCAAATTGATAACAGCGTTGTTGCACATAATTACGTATACAAACGTCATGTAAGTAGTGTTAATTGCTTCGGGTCATAGCAGCAGCTGTCCAACAGCCCACACTGCAAGTGCTGAAGAACAGGCCAACCATGTGACGTTTGTTGCCCAAAAAGAAAGAAGCACTCAGGCCTTCGTTTTCTGACAAGTAGACTGGATGCTCATCACGCTGAAGTTCCCCCGCAGTAAGAGCTATGTGTGCGCATCCGTTAACGCGTATACGTGCTGCCACATGCACATGGCAGCACGTGGCAGCAAGGTTCCATTCTGCCAAGGTGCCGGTTTAGCGCCGTGGTGAGAGGATTTGGCTGCTGTTCTGGCGAAATGAGTTCAAGTCGTACATTATAGTCCATACAGCGGTGGCCCCGCCGACGGCCACGTATATATACGGTCACTTTTCGCGTTTGATGTTACACCTTCGTCTTTAAAATTGGTAAAACTTGGACTAAGTGACACAAGGCGAAGCTGGATGATTTCTTTTTATGTAAGCACTGAATGACATAAGTGACACAAGGAGAAGCTGGAGGATTTCTTTTTATGTAAGCACTGAATGACACACCAGTTTATTTACGTGCTCCGTCGTCGCTTCTCACTGTGGCAGTAGTAGTCATCGTCATATCCATCTATCTTCCGCATGCATGACTGGCTGACCCGGATCGTTTTGTCCGCAGGCTTTCCCATTCCTCGAAGAGTGGAACACGTCGGCACGCGCTAGAACCGGCTTCGCGAGCTGGGCGTCTGCGAGCTGTCTTGTGCTCTTCCTTGTGCCGCGGACGCACGTGACTGTTTCCTTGGTATTTTTGCGAGTGCCACGCGCAAGCCAGGACGATGCCGGACGCTCATCGCAAAACGCGTGCGCGGTAAATGGCGGGAGTAACTATGACACGATGTTTTCTGATGACGCCGCACACATTACGGCGATCATTAAAGTCTCTTTCACTTCACTTCACACATTACGGCCAGCAACAACAGCTCTGCTGCTGTTGCTGGCCGTCAATCTATGCGCACGGAAGGGCACTCGTAAAAACTTAGGCGGAATTTAAGAGCATTAAATGTATTTAATGTCAACACAAACACCAATCCAAAGTAGCAGCCCATGGGCTGAGGTGTTGCACTACTGAACACGAGGAAGCAGGTTTTTTGGGCATACCAGTTTTTGTGAAGGAGGCGGAAAACACAGCTGTCCGTGAGCAAGTGATCTTGCTGTTGATTGAACACTTCCAGGTGGTATAAGTTTATTCATTGCCCTCCACCATGGCATGCCTCATATTCATGGTGCTGCTTCAGAACACTATACTACAAACTTATCTTTTGGGTCTTAACACTAGCAACATTAAATTGAAACTCCTTTGACATTGTATAACTGTTCTTGAATAATTATTCATTTTATAATGAGCACAATAGCAGTATTGTCGTAAAAAAGAACTGCAGCTAAATTATAAATCCTAATTGTTGTATGCTACTAACATGTTGCAAGAAAATCGAAAATGTAATAGTTATATCCATTCGCTCAACAGCTGTACAAGTTGTACCTGTTCCATGAACCTTCAAATGCTGATTAGTCTCATGGCCAACACATGAGCCATACATGCCCTTCTGTTCCCAAAAGGACTAAGCAAACACACAACATAAAAGAAAACACATCAGGAATTGGGAAGAAACATTTAAAATTGACTCGCTTTATTTGATCGACAACCATTTGCTTTTATAGCCCACAATAGACCATTGCCAGCACTGCATTAGGGCTTAAGAACTCTTCTGCAGTTGGCTTTGGCAACAAGCAGAATGCACCATTATGTACTGGAAACACATATGACAAGCCACAGCTTTGACTAGCCCATTGGTTGCACTGGGTGTCAAGGGATAAAAAGGAAGAACCATGCCAAATGCTTTAATGTATGCACGTTGATCAAACATTAATTCAGAGTGTAGAAAACATCCCTTCCAGCATGTTCAGCTGATCAACCAATTTGTGACAGCCTTATAGAAGTGAAGGCAAGAACGAGTGCGTGGCAAGATTTCAATGTGGGCTTTAAGAATTGTAGGCTGTCTGTAGGCTGTCTGCAGTCATAATTACTATTCTGCGCCAAACACCCTAGTACACTGAGCGCAGTGAACTTCAGCAATGAAAGTAGTCATAAGTAATTTTTATCGTATGTTGATCGTTGCGAATCCTAGTAAACCGTTACAAGCACCTGGCATGCTGGCAAGAGAGAGCTAGAGAGCGTAAAAGATTTTTGAAAGGAGAAGAGGCCAGCCTGAGAAACTGAACTTGGGCCTGCTACTTAAATCCCGCTGGGGCAAGGAAGGTACTGAATACTGAGGGTATGAGAAATGACAGTGAAATCAACCAATGAACTTTGTACACTTAAAGCATGTATAACATGCGATGGGGCGCAGAAACAGACTAAATCACTGTATAATTCGCATAACATATTTACCGACCATAAAAAAAAAGTTTCGCAGTTCGTGAAACTTCACAACCTAGACCCAAAAGTCCAGACAGGACAAGCAGCGATTTGACAGCTCGATCTTGCTTCTTCGTGTCAGCCCACATGCCCAAAATCTTTCGTTCAGACAGAGGGTAAGCATTCAAGCGTAGTAAGGCTGCTTCAAGGTCTTTTCACCCACTAGTATATCTTGGTCAAACACTATGCAAACGATCAATTGTCTCTGTACAGCCTTACACAGAAGGCAGTCTGGGCTGTCCTCGCGTCCGATTGTGTGCAGATACTTTCAGGTCAATGATACTTCAAGCCGCAGCCTGTGTAGCAAGGTTTCATTGACTTCTGTGAATTTGAGGGGCATGAGCAAGCCAGAACCTTTGCTCGGGATCAGTCCTGGTGAGCTGTTCCTGTCAATTTTGTGGGTCAGACCAATGCAAGGCAGCAGCTTGTGCACGGGCTCTGTAGAGTATTGCATTGCTATCTTGTCTTACGATGGGTGTAGCCAAAAGAGGGTATATCCTTTAGCAGGCACAAGGCAACATTTCCTTCCCAGAAAATTAGTTCTATAATTGTAATTACACTAGCTAGTTTCGAATAATTCTTGCAAACAAAGAGCACGACTACCAATTGTAACAAAGGGAAGAGACAGCAACGACTTCCAACTAGTGCCTTGTTTGAAACCTATGACCCATATAAATACCACATGCGCTTTATAACATCAACATAGAAAAAACAGCAAAACACCATGCTGCAACTTTTCTGCTACGACCCCCATGAGCACTGCAAGCTTTTAGGTCCGCAACCTCGTTAAACTCAGTTTCCCCTTGAGAACATGATTTTAGCGCTAAAGACGACAGACACACTTTACTGGTGCTTGCATCTGTCAAACACCAGCAAACATCAGTTAATTTGAAATGATACGGGGTAAACTTGGAAGCTGGCACAACTCAGTGGGATGGGAGTGGCAACAAAAAATCTCTGCACAGTACAGCCCCTGTTGCGGCATTTTTCAGCACGGCGACAGTTGTCACACCACCCTTGTTAACCTATATTCGAATCTCCTGATACTATGGAGAGACTTGTTGCATCGGTGGCACACTGGAATTACCACTGTGTCGAACCATGGAGCCTGCCAGTTGCCATTCGAAGTATGCGAGTCTGCCGATGGAAATTTTTTCTGGCGACTGTTTCCTGCTGACACAGCCATTCCATTCCATGCAGACAAACAAAATGCGCACAGGCCACATGCAACAGGCATGTGTTTGTGTTGTGTGGGAAGCAGGTTTGCCAACGGGTACCAGTCGGCTGCGCAGTAGCACCCAATGTATGCTTCGATGTAGATATACTTAGCGGGTCCACCTTGGTTCATTCCAGGGAGGCAAAAGCAACGCTTTCTCATATTTCTCTAATGGTGCTTTTCAATGGCCTCAACTATGCATTGCACTAAACAACGAGACAGAGAAATATTTTATGGATTTGCGAGCAGAAGGATGTTAGGGCTTCCACCCCGTGAGAGCCGTTCTTAGTCCAAATGCACTGAAACCAACAAGCGCCGTCAAAGTCGCCCACCCCGGACTTTCACTACAGCCTTCACCATAGCTACAGTTACATCTGGATTTTTTTAATTATTAGTAACAATTAATTATTAACAGTGACTCTACACGGCTAGTTAGTGAGTTGAAGTGGTTTGGTTTGTTGGGTAAAAATGAGAACAGACTGCTTTCACCATATGTTGTGAAGTGGGCAAGACAGTGACCCTGGCTCGTCAGGGAGCAGAAGTGGTTTTGCCGGTTGGGTAAAAATCAAGCATGACTGCGTTGAGGGGCAGATCATAGCCTCCTTTATAACGGCTTCTGCCTGCTCAGTGCCAGAAATTCCGCCGTTCTCTCTGGTGGCGCCCTAATCCCAGGTTGTCCTGTGTTGGCGAGGGCACAGTAAACATTTGTCTACGCACCTGGCAACAATGAGTGGTTTAAAAAGAAGTTGTCAAGACCTTTTGCAAACAAAAAATACGTGTTGTATAAAGGGGTTTCTGGCTCTGAAATTCACGAGGCCAGAAATAAAGCCATCTAGCTAGGGTGACGCTAGAACTTAATAGTGTAATTATAAAAGAGATGATCTTTTTCGGGCTATCTTGTTCGTAAATAATTTAATGCAAAAAAAATTTTTTTCTGCGTTTCCCTCGATTCGGCCAGAAATGTTACGGGTGAGTTTACTAGTGGGTTTGTGACCCACTGGGAATTGATCGGTTATTCGGTATGTGATTGGTGAGGTAAGAATGAATGTACCGGGGAGAAGTAGCGAGAGAAACAAGCTAAGTGCATGCTGAATGTTTATCCTAAGCGTATATAGGGGTTCTCAAATACTGCGCCTTGAGCTAAAGCTTGAAGTCGTCATTATTTGCGCAGCAGAGCCAGGCATTGCCGATTACCGCGTCGTCAACATATCTACTACATGCGCGATGGCAACATTTCCTGGAGCAGCAGCGACGGAGAAATAGGGAAGGGATGGAGGAGGGTGGGCGCGTACCTTTTCGGGGACCCAAAAAGTATTAGCCACAGAACAAGACTTAATGGACTCGTAAGTAAAAAAAGGGAGCTCAACTGTTTGGACTTCTTGAAACAAAATTTAATTAGTATGACTCAATTATCACTAAACATCGAATCTAGAATCATTATGTTTCACTTATCAGCGGGAGAAAAGTTAACTGGCTCTTATCGCAGTGACTACCATTAGGTCATGCATACATTTTGTTGGGAAACTGCCGTAGCGAACCCAAAAGGGCGAGCGTGCAGGCGGAAACAGTACACTGAACGCTGTTTAGTAGGTTTGCGACGCCACCCATAAAGCTTTGGTCTTCAATACTGGCTCATGAAGTTCAAGCTCCCCGTTTTGCGGACTTTTGTAGCTGGAAGACGCCTTCGTGTAGCAGACGACGCCGAGGTGCGTTTCAGCTCACCTCCACCTGAAACAGTAGTTCGCATCGGCATGGCCATCGAAAAACCTGGGAACTTGGGCTATGGGCAGACGAAGAGTGTGGAGCACGTCAGACATACTTTTAGCCTGTGCGATCAGTGTACGTGCTTTGTGCCATTGAGAAATTTAGCAGGTATATCCCGTGTATTGTTTTTTGCAAGTTTGTCCGACATTACTTTATACACAGCGTTAAATCATTAATTCCTTTTAAAAGCAACACGAAGCCAGCAGGTGAGAAAGAAAGAGGTATGTTAGTAATCCAAAAGAAAATTCAGGCTATTAGCAATGGTTCAGAACGACATGTAAACAATCTTTGCTAGCATGCACAGTAGTTGATGAAATACTGCAGCGTTACAGCAGCACATGCACACGTGATTGCATAGAGGGTTATGGCATACACAGGTATATGTGTAAGGTTGATTTAGTGCGCTGCATGCACACGTAAATAAAAATACCCTGCAAAAAAGATGAACAAGGCAACTGAGGTTAGAGCAAATACAAAAAGCAACCACGCAGAGTCATCTAGATGGTATGCTTAGAATGTAGACATAACAGTTCAACACAGCACGTAGCACCTGTTATTGCTGAAGCCACTGACGTATCAGCTAGCCTGTCATAAATGGGCACGATCACGTACGTTTGGCGACATCGTAAATTTTGGAGCACACGAACACAACACACACGGAAAATGCCACAGTAACTCACGACAGATATCCGGCGCATTTTTTGGCCACGCTTGTAACGACAGGGATCACGGCAAGTTGAAGCGCACGAACGAGAACTCGCTGTCACTGCGACGCACCATTGCTAACTGATGGGGCTCTAGATTATTCACGTATACACTCCTGCTGTGACACGAATCTGGACACTTGCAAGTGGAGTACGGAGCAGTATCAAAATATTTGCCTCGCGTTGTGATACCCATAGAGTTTCTCACTAATTATTGAGAAACTCTATGGTGATACCGACACGACACCGTGTATAACGATGACTGTGATGGTAGCATCGATGACTGCGGCGCCAGCAGCTTCACACAAACAATAAACCTCTGGAAAACTACGACGCACCACACACATCGGTCACGTTTTGAAGGCAACACGGTGCTTCGTACCTTACTGCACATTTTGGGGTATTTGATATGAAAACATCGCGCTCTGCGCAAGCGCTGACCAGCACTTCGCGTTGCTGCCACGAATAGTCATCGGACTTTGAAGACTGCGAATTACTGCAGAAGATACAAGTGCGGAGACACAGGCTTGGAGCTGAAGACCTCATATCAAACGAAAACACAGCGCAGCACCGCACCACTCGTGAGCGACTCCACACAATGCCAACGCTCGTACATTCTTGCTTGCCTCGGCACTGCGCGAAGTCGGAATACTTGAAACAGGCCAACGGAACTGTGACAAGTGTGTGGCGCCCCCCATCCCTGATATTCGTTGGCCGCTAAGTTCAGTGGCCCCACCAGGCTCGGTGGGCAACATTGTGTGTGGCCGGGCAATAAACACCGCCGAGCAACGTTGCCGCCGAGCACGGCTGCTCGGGGGTCAGTCACCGTCACCACCAGCACGCTGCATGTCGTCTCTCGGCTGGAGGGTACCCCTACCCTCCCAGGTTCACGAACGCAGGTCGAAATCGTGACACTGGCGACGAGGGATGAAGCCCGCGGAGCGGCCGAAGCCACCGTGAACGCCGCCACCGAGAACGCCGAGACACCGCCCCCTCAAGCCAGCCGCCATTACGCCATGCCGCTGTACGGGAGGCTCGAGCCGTTCGAGGGTGAAGGGTCCGCCTGGCCGGTATACGAGGAACAAGTCGGCGTGTTTTTCCGGGCGAACGACACACCCGAGGCAAAACAGCGCGACATCTTCCTGGCCAGCTGCGGGACGCGCGTCTTCGCTCTCCTGCTCGACCTGCTCAATCCGGCCACGCCGCACGAGAAGTCGCTGGGTGAGCTGCTCGCGACGCTACGCTCGCACTACAGCCCGGCTCCGTCGACGCTAATGGAGCGTTTTCGCTTCAACAACCGGAGCCGCCGAGACGGAGAGACGCTCGGGCAGTTCGTCGCAGCGCTGCGAGGGTTGGCGAGCGGCTGCGCCTTCGGGGAGCAGCTCGACTCGCTGCTCCGGGACCGTTCGTCTGCGGCATCAACGACCCCGCCATGCAGACGCGTCTCCTGGAGCTTCCCGACCCCTCGCTGGACGACGCCGTGAAGGCAGCGCTGGCGATGGAGGCTGCGGCCAAGGACGCGGGCGAGATGGCGCGTGCGGCCGGCTCACCGTCGGCGGAGGCGGCGGTAAACAAGATGGCGGCACGGCATGGCAGGTGCAGTCGCTGCGGTGGTGACCACCCCCCCTCCCAGTGCCAGTTCGCGCAAGCGGAGTGCTTTGCGTGCGGAAGAACTGGGCACATTGCTCGGGCGTGCCGAGGGGGGACGACGGCAGACGGACGGAAGCAGCAGCCGGCGTCGAGCACAGGTTCCGCGCCAGCCCACGGCCGAGGGAGTCGGCGCAAGGGTAGGCGGCGGGGGCGTGCGGCAGCAGCTTCGGGTGCAGCGGCTAGGCTTCACGTCGTGGCCGAAGACCCGCATATTTTCGACATGTGGCACGCGGCCACAGTGCAGCCGCCGGTGCCACGATACATGCTGACCGTCGAAGTCTGCGGGCGCCCCATCTCCATGGAGCTGGACACAGGGGCCAGTGTGTCGGTCATGGCCGGGAAAGCATTCAGACGCACCTTCCCTGGCGTGGCCGTGGAGGCGTCGGGCGTCATGCTGCGAAGCTACTCCGGACAGCTCGCCCAAGTCGAGGGTCAAGCCCAGGTCAGCGTCCGCCTTGGCGACAGGGAGGCCACCCTGCCCCTGTACTTGACCAAAGGGTCGTCACCGACGCTGCTGGGCCGGAACTGGATCCAGGCTTTGGGCTTGCGGCTGCCTGAGTATACCAGGAAGCAGTGCATGCAGTGGCAGACGGCCCGAGCCTCCTGACAAAGTTCGAGGCCCTGTTCCAGCCCGAGGTGGGGACATTCACCGGCACGGCGGCAAGCGTTGAGGTGCCAGAGGGAGCACTGCCCCGTCCAGCCCGACTGCATGGACGGCGTCATCGAGCAGCTGCTGCACCGGCGAGAGGCCGGCACCAACGGCGGCGGGGTGCTGGGCACCAACGGCCTTCTGCTGCACCTGGTGGTGCTGGGTGCCAGGGCCAGCGCCCAGCAGGTGGCGCAGGCTATGCGGCAGGTGCTCCCGCAGGGTTTCCGGCTCGACGACAAGGCCCAGTACGCCTTTTCTGATGGAGGCGAAAGCAAAAACGCCCGTGTGTCCGAGATTTCGGCGCACGTTAAAGATCCCCAGGTGGTCAAAATTAATCCGGAGCCCTCCACTACGGCGCGCCTCATCGCCTGCGTTGCGTCGGCGCGTTAAACCCTACAATCAATCAAGGCCCAGTACGCGCTGGACTTCTGGATCATCGACGGCGACGTGGGCCTGCCGCACAACTCGTTCCGCACGGAGCCCCTGCCCCAGGGCTGCCTGTGCGTGTACACCAGCCAGCCGGGGCTGGAGTACATCCGCGAGAGCCTCGAGAAGACCCTGCTAGCCAACCTGGAGCAGGAGGACCGGCTGCCCATTCCACGGCCTGCCCCTAGTTTGCGGGCCAGGGGGACTTCCTGCGCGAGGAAGGCATCAACCGGGCCAAGAGCCTGCAGTGCCCCTTCGTGGACGGTGGCGGCCTGGACCCCGTGCGGCTGGAGCAGGCGCTGTGCGCGCTAGTGGAGAGCATCTAGCGGCGGGCGGGCCTGCTGCACATCTACCAGGCGCAGCCCGCGGTCGCGAGGCCCCGGCCGGACCTGCGGCTGATGCTGTACATGGTGTGCGGGGACCCGTACGCGCCCGAGCAGGTTCTGGCGCCCCTGCTGGCGCAGCCGGACTGCCTGGCCACGGGCCCGCTGCACTGTCTCAGCCTGGACTCCTTCAAGGGGAGCCAGCTCCACCGACCGCTGCCAGCACAGCACCAGGGGCTGGTGCTACCCGCGCCACTGTGGCCAAAGTGACACAGGTGGCACCCAATGCTGCCACACCTGCATCGACACCTGTGCTCCGGCGGAGTGAGAGACTGCGGAGACCTCCGGACCGGTACTCGCCGGGGGGACAGGTGTTGTTTTGTGTTTGTGTAGGACAAACAAACTTGGGGGTGAGGGGTGTGACAAGTGTGTGGCGCCCCCCATCCCTGATATTCGTTGGCCACTAAGTTCAGTGGCCCCACCAGGCTCGGTGGGCAACATTGTGCGTGGCCGGGCAATAAACACCGCCGAGCACGGCTGCTCGGGGGTCAGTGGGTCAGTCACCGTCACCACCAGCACGCTGCATGTCGTCTCTCGGCTGGAGGGTACCCCTACCCTCCCAGGTTCACGAACGCGGGTCGAAATCGTGACAGGAACAAACTCAGAACAGACGTACCATGGAACAGACAAGCCCGTACTGGAGTCCTAGAGTGAACTCTACGCGTACGGATGCAGTACGGGGCCAAAACGCCAAAATTCGCTCTTCGATCGAATTCGGCCTCTTCTCCATGCCGCTCGTCCGTAGGTCATCCGGAAAACCCGTTGGAAATCTATAAAAAGTGCTTTGTTTACACAACTTCTACGCGAGTGTCAAAAACAATAACAAACTCGAGTTTCGCAGAGAAAAATGTAATGCAAACATCTACAAAGCATGTCTTTGACGTCACGGTGACTAGGTGACGTCATATTAGAAGACAATAAACTCAGGCTAAAAATAAATCTTAATACTGTAATATTAATGTGTTACTGCCAAAAATCTATGCAATACTATTGCAATAATTGCAGCTTCATGCAATTACGCATTTTTTTTGTTAACGGACGTCACTTTCGTGGGGCGCAGCAGCCAGTTCGCGGGGAATCGGCTCGGAAGCCCCGGGTTGCAGCAGACCATACGCAGCCTTACTAGATAGGTTCAGTTGTAAAACTCTCCCCATGCGCCGTGCATCGCCGGCGTCTCCGTTTATCGGCGTGCCTCGAGAGGGCGGCACCGCCGCATTTTGCTCTACCCGGCCGCTGCTCGTCGCCTGCAACGGCGCCTCTCCCAACGCCTCTTCGGCCTTCTCATGACGTTAGCGCGCGATAATATTAAAGACTACCCGCTACCCGCCAAGTTGTCCGCGTCCAGACTACATCTAGGCCAGAGTACTTTCCAGCAGCTGCTCAGGATCGCTAATGTGGGGCGTAAAAGCCGTTCGTTACGGCTCACTCCTTTGCTTTCTTCAACAGGTCAGCCGAAGCGCATCGTAGTTTGCGCGCGCTTGCGTAGGCTGCTCGCTGGCAGTCAACCACGAGCGTGAACGGTCTGCAGCGAGCTGGTAGCATAGAATAAGCCTCCGTTAAAGCTTAGTTTGATTGACTCTTCCGAATTTTATAAAAAATCATGAAACCGCTCATTTTGTTTCCAGCCAAAGAAGCAAGGTCAGCATTGGAGCTACGTCACTTAGTGGCTCTAGTAATTCAGGCCACTCGAAGACGAAACTTCCTAATTTTCTCGACGTCCTTTTTAGAATAGTATCCCCAGACAACGCACATACATCCTAGGTAAGTGCCAGGGATGTCCCACCTGGGAGTTCGGGAACTCCCAGGGACATCCCACTTAAGTTCCAAAAACATCCCAAGTGATACACAAAAAGACCTCTCTGGGATGTCCCAGACTAGGACTTCGCTGGGAGGTCTAACATCCCATGTAGAGCAAAAAAAGGAAACTTTTGGGATGTTCCAAAAAGGTGTTTGTAGGTCCTTTTCAGGACACATTTGATTAATATATGTGGGTATAGCTCAACATTCCATTGGAATGGAGCTTTTCCTCCACTCAGGTGCACAATTAGAACTGTTTAAAACCTTGAAAAATGATTTTATTGGACGAATTTCATACATAACAGCCCTCAGTGTCAAAATCAAGCAGCATTCTAAAGGTACACCATACAAATACACTCTAAAGGTACACCATACAATTACTACAAATAAAAGTTCTTTATAGCTTCATGCATGACTTATGCTTCTGTTTCTGACAATAAATTTCACAGCTGAAGCAGAAGTGAAATTTCACATGAAAATTTTCAAAAGGTAGCACGAGTTATGTACAGAAAGATAAGAATTGTCTCTTTGCTTCTGTTTCTGACAATAAATTTCAGTAACTGAAGCAGAAATGAAATTTCACATGAAAAATTTTAAAAGGTAGCACGAGTTACGTATAAAAAGATAAGAATCGTCTCTTCTCTTTCACATCATAATATGCACCATGCATCTGACTAATGGGCATCCTAATTTCTAAGCAACTTATGGCATAAAGAATGAGGTCTGAAAGTGCTGTACTTTCTGAATTATCGAAAGGTGAAACATGTTCACGACACAGGAAAAGCACATTAGTGCACAGAAAGTTACTGAAAACCATTAAAAGGGCATGCAGACAAAACACAGGTTTGTTTCATTAGAAAGATTGCCTCGATAGAATCATACTGACACGACTTTAAGCATAAATTTCACTCAAATAATCTATATGATTAGGAAAAAATGGAATGGCCATGCGACTCACAAGCTCATTTCCCGCACTAGAGCATATGACACCATGTGCACAGCCACGTGATTGCCTGAGGCCAGCAAAAGCAACAAGTTAGGCAGGGCTTACAACAAGCACGCAGAATGAGCTATTTTCGCTTACATGTAATGCATATTCATTTTATAGCCGTAAGAATTGTGGGGTGAAACAATGGAAGTTACGAAAGATGAACCAGTGTGTACTGCTGTTAACTACTGCACGCACTATGCTTGTTATAGCAGCACAGCACTGCAGCGCTTTGGGGTTGTCTCGGACGACACTGGCCGATCGGTGTAAGCGACATTGTCTGACGTGGCCCGAATTGTAGGCGAACCCCATGTTTTACGAAACAATTAAAAAACCAAGCCAGGTGCAAATACAGTAAAAAACACAGCAAAAGTGAAGACAGTATGGTGGCGATACCTAAGAGGATTGATGGTAAACAAGGCTCCGCAGTCCACTGCAGATGGTACGGTGCACTTGAATTTTGCTTGAAGACCCTTCCTTGTGATGACATGGCAGCCGTAACAAAACACACGATTTGGCGGGAGAATCAAAATTTCAACTTAAATTGATTAATTTCTTGGCGAGTAAAGCATCATTTTAAGTTAAATTGATTAATTTCTTGGCGAGTACAGCATCACTCGCTGCCAGACAAGTGCTAAGGGCACTATAAAACCCCAAATCTAAAAATCTAAGAATAAAACAAACTTGTACTTTGTCTGCATTGCCCCTTTAATGTGGCAGCCACAATCCTTCAGGGTGTGCAGCCACTTCTGAACAATACAGGGCTACCATAAGGCATGACTTTGCACCACACACATAGAAATAAATTGATAGGCCAGCTGATCTAGTTCTGATCGATATAAAATACTTTTTAAAATCTATTGCAAGTGAAAAAAACCCCTAATTTTAAACTTGTAAAATCAAATTATGGATAATGTGTACGTACATACGACAAGAATTATGTAAAACTATTCAAAGTAAAGGGAGGAAATTTTCTATGTACTTAGAAGACATGCCAATTGAACATGTGATGACAGCAAATTGTTTTCAGCAAAATAGGTTTTCACCCGTCGGCTAAAAGGCTATTTGCCTTTTAGCAACAGAAAAAATCTAACAAAAGAAAATTGATTAACAGGTAACATTATATGGCTCAGAGCAGAATAACAGTTTGCACATGTTGGCTGTACGCATATTTTCCTATCTTTAAATTTGGCTGGATTTTGTTACGATGTTACGTACTGAGCTCTAAATGTGGAAATATACGTACATGCATACTTATGAGTCAGCGTTGAAAATGTGGAACCGTCTATGGATGTATATTGCGGTATTTTAACCTTGGCAATTAAAAAAATTCCAAATAAATGCAGCCAAATTTTGACGGCAAAAAAATCAGTCTACAGCCAACGAGTATAAAACTATCACTGCTCTTCACAGAGTCATGTAAATATCAAGTACTGAATTTCCCTTTTTACACTTTTTTAGCAGAAAGATGAAGAAATTTTGAAACCAATTTAATTCCGTTATGCAGCCACCAAATGGTATGTCTTATGAAAGCACCGCAAACTCTCCAATTTCTCTTGAATTGCTTTCTACAACTCTGCGAAAATACAGAGGCAAGTGAAGCAAAAAAGATTTCTCAAGTTTGAAATTTGGATTTGTCTCTCATACAATAAGATTAACATTGTTAACATTGATATCACTGAAAACTAGACAGGCTGCACTTTGTAATGGTACATTAGCTATGTATGTGGTGCTAGCTGATGCACAGCAGTGACCATACAAATGTCCAAAATGAACAAGCACACCCTGAGGGAGTACTGGTGCCATGCACCTTAATCTGAGATGATGCGCTGAATTCCGTAGTTTTTTTCACCACGTAGTAGCTTACCACACAAAAATAAACATGGTTTATATCAGCGTCAGAAACATATACCTACATGAACCAAGAAAATGAGATTGAACTACTTTCATATCATTTCTCGGCAGTAACTGCATTGCAACTCAAAAGGTTTTCTAGTGTGTCGCAGCTCTTTCCGCAGTACGTCAGAACCGTGTTGCTGTCTTCTTATCCTTTGGAGTTCCATGTGGCTGGGGAGGCTTTACATGGTCCGTGAAGCTGCCTGCACATAATTAAAAAAAACAATTTGTCATGAATTCAAAGTACAGTGCTGACACAGGCTAGCTTGAACACTGCCGGTAGGGAAACACAGCTCAAGTATTACCAAAGTGTAGAGATAAACAAGGCACGCTTAGCGAGGCTTTACTTCATAATGCTAAGAGCAACAAACACAATGTTAATGTAGTGATTTCACACCATGGGCATGCTAACGAGTACATGTTAGTTTTATACGTGCTGAGCTTCGCTGTTCTCTCACAATACCCGTCCTGATGCACGCTGTCGTGATTGCGCTACAGTCAAAATAAAACTTGAGGCCAGAACTCTCACAACAC
Source organism: Haemaphysalis longicornis (assembly GCF_048455015.1). Lineage (NCBI taxonomy): Eukaryota > Metazoa > Arthropoda > Arachnida > Ixodida > Ixodidae > Haemaphysalis > Haemaphysalis longicornis. The sequence continues at coordinate 3,949,008 of NW_027526203.1, forward strand.
TCCGGCAGCCTGCTGCCACGCGAAACCTTGAGGAGCTTGATGGTTCTTTATCTTTTAACGCAGAAATTTGATGTGTGGTAGAAATTTTGCTATTTAGATTTGTGAATTAGTTCTGTTTCATCGGCATGACCTTTACATACCGTGATTGCTCAAACATTCCACCTGCTTCAGATGGAAATGAAACAGTTTTACTAAATAATTTTCAGTCAATAAAATGCAGGTTTTAGATTTTCAACTTGCTCTTACAAACAATCACGTTTGTTGGCACTACACATCACACACACGCAAGCTACTGCAGCCATTTACCATTACAATTTTGTCAAATGCGCCATTACATTAGTCTCACCTGGGATCCAATGGTGCAAAGCACAATGAAATATAACAGAGTAACAATAACAAGGGTGACACTAGACATGGCAGTTGCAGTTTGTTGGTCGTTCCCACCAGGTTTAAAGCTGCCTGTAAAAACTGCTAACTGCATCTCTGATTGTCTGCTTGCCGACAAGAGACTACAGGAAACTGGCAAAAAAAAAGCTGCTTGGCAGGTAAACACTGGCTGCAATACCTATATTCACAGCATATCGAGCAATTTGAGAAAGATTACAAACAAATTAAGTGAAAGGTTGTTTTTACTGCTCATGACAAATTGATAGGGCTATTTAAGAGTAACTGCACAGTAAAGACAGTCTTCGCAGCTCTTTAGCCATGATGCACAACTACACCCACAGTGACCGATTCTTTAAAGGGGAAATGAGTGCGGAAAACAGACTATTCACAGCGGCCCAGATCGCGTTGCCATTTGTTGCATAGTTCGCCGGAATTCTCTTTGCTGTGGAGGTTGTGTAGTAGCCAGCATGCCCATCCGCAAACTGCCGCAAAGTTGCAGCAGCAAGCCTTAGACTGCAGCACATTCATTAGCACATACAAGGGCAGGCGATCACACGAGCTGAGAAAATTGAGCACATCACACACTGACATGCTACTCAGTAAAAAATGTTAAACGCGTAAATTATAACTCACAATGCCTGCGCTATGCCGCTCTACCATTTCTCGAAAACACGCACGCACGCACACGCACGCACACACACACACACACACACACACACACACACACACACACACACACACACACACACACACACACACACACACACACACACACACACACACACACACACACACACACACCAGAGGCAGTCAGTCGGTACCGAGGACTGTCACTGGACTGCCGCACGTACTGACAAAACTTGAGACGGGGTTTCATCTAAATACACGCGATAAGTGAGTGATTTAGTTCCGCGTAGCGCGGGACTGGTAATTGAGGCCTAGAACCAATAACGAAGCTACGCTAAAAGATTTAGACACTATTGAGGCCCAATAATGTCTCTTTGTCTAGAGTTGTCCTTGCTCCGCTTTGCGGAAATTGCGGGCTTTTTTTTTTGCTCTGTTGCGGTGATGCCCCTACTACTAGTTGTATTATAAAGTCATGTAAACTAATCACCAGCTAGAGGTACAAAACAAGTTGAGCGACGCAAAACAGTGCAGCAAACGTTGACCGTTTCCCGCCACCCCAGGAGAAGCCTGTCGACTGTTTCTGCATTGAGCACCCACTTTCCACCACAGAGCAAAAAAAAAAAAAACATGCATAAGACACAAGAAAGGCATCGGAAGGGTTTAAACACTGAGTGATATATATAAACGACTTGCAATAGTTACCTTTTGAAATGATGTTCCAGCAGCACGGCGCAAATGCGGCGCAACATCTCTATCCGCGGGCGGCCATGTTTACACACATTATTGCTATAAAACTGTGCTGGCTGAATCGGCTGAATCACCGTTTCGTAAAAAGTACAGAGACGTCTCTAATGGTGTAAAATAACAATCAAGCTTCAAAATGTACTGATATATAATTAAAATAAAAAAAAATTTAATTTTTTTAACTTAGAGTTATAAATATTCTACATAAATACGAAATAAAATGGCAGCAAGGCAGACCTAAAACCAGAACCAAGCAGCAGACCACCTGAGCGGGACGGTTCTTTCCTCACTGAGAAAGTTGCCGTGCTCAAAAGCAGCGTTTTTAGTTGGTTTAATAGCCTTTCTCTGAAGCACTTCCTGTAACAATCACGCGCTACCTACGGGTGTGCTTTTATAGGTCGACGCGCAAGGCATTTGCTGTACGGCTGTACCTCCTTAATTCACGCGCATATGCGCGCCTATGCGTTTTATTCTTCTACACGCAAAAATGAAACATTGGGCTGACCACATCAACACGAAAGCACGCACGCGCTTCCGCATATATCCCAATCACAGCCATTCTTGGACATTTTTGGGACTCTCCCACTGCGGAAGTCCCAGGGATGCCCATAGGATGTGCTTTTTGGGACATGGGATTTAGGTCCTTTTTTGGGATGTCCTTAGGATGTTTGGTGTTGTCTGGGTCTTTTCCATGTTTTGCCCTGACAACAGTTAGCTTTACCAAACGTCACTAAGAAGCGACATCTCTAACTGAAAGAATTATTTAGTCAATTAACTGACGAAGTTAAACCAGCTTACATGTCAATAAGCATAAAGTTCTTTTCAGCAATTCTAAGGGTTTTCACAGTACACACTTTACGGCAGACACAAAGTAGAAAAATATATCCAATCAACTCCACATCTTTTTTGCTTAAGGTGAACATGGCTACAATACACCAACCCTGGTAGCACAGAATGTTGCCCGAACATTTTTGCAACGTTTCCCCTTAACGTTGCCAAAACGTGGCTAATGTCCGCTTTTTTTAACGTTCGTGCAATGTTACCCAGAAACATTGCGTCAACATGATATTAGCATTGCTCCAACACGGGGGCAACGTTTGAAGGGTGTTGTTCTAATGTTTGGGTAACGTTGTTTCTGACGTTCGCCAACGTTGTTCCACTATTGGAGCAACCTTTCAGCCACTTGCGGGACACATTTGAACAACGTTTATGAGACGTTGCTTGATGACGTTGCAACAACTTTTCACTACATTTTTGCAACGTGCATACCACATTTAAGCATATCCCTGTACCATTCATACGTTGTGATAACATTGCTACAATCTTGCAGCAACTTTAGATCTATGCTTTTAACATGCAGTTAGCATACAAGGAACGTTGCTTCAACGTTCAAGCAATGTTTTTATGAAGTTGCAATAACACTGCTACAATTTTGCGGTAACTTTCCAACTACATTTTTCCAACATGCGGGTAACATTTAGAAAACGTCGCTTTAATGTCCAAGCGATGCTTCCTACAACGTTACCGCGACTTCATAAATACGTTTTTTCACCACGAGGGCCACATCCCAAGCAGCAGAAATTGCCAAGCCCAAGCATGGCAAAACATCAGTGGCCAATGTGTCCGAGCTTGGCAATACCTCGGCCACCAATATTGGCTGGTGTTTGGGAAAGGTGACAAGCCAACAATTGGCCAAGCCCTGGAAGGCCAATATTGGACAACGCTTGGCAAAGTACCTTCCCATGATAATGCCAATGGGTGGACCCCACGCTATTTTCATGCACATTTTTGGCTTTGTGGCCAGTCCTTATGACCAATGCTTATTTTACGAGTTGCCTCGCGGCCCGATTTCTGCTTTATACATGCCAGTATACAGGAAATTATTAAACGGGTGCGCATTATTCATTTAATGCGCACTCGTTAAATAATTTCCTGTACAATGGCATGTATAAAACAGAAATGGGACCGCGAGGCACAATAAGCAAACTGCATCAACTTTGCGAAGCAATTAGAGATAAGTGACTTGCCAAAAACAATTGAGCAACACACCGGATCTCTCTGTGTAGCTTTTTTATTATGCACATCAAATATACGAGAAACCTGGCTTAACAGTGGCAAGAATACGAACACAAACATGAAAGCAAACACAAACACAACAGCCTAGAAAAATTTTTAAAAAGCGCTGCTCATGAAGCGCGAACCAATTATCATTCGTTTAACTGCTTGAGATGCCTACAAAACAGAAGCATTCAGGTAAATGAAAACAGGACACTCATTCCCGGTAATTCGCCGACGTGCCAAGATCACAATATGTTGTTGAACAGCACTATAGCCCAGCTTGGAAAGCTTGTCACTGCTGCACCCGCCACTTGTCCACGGGAAACACCTGTGCGTCGTAGCGCCTGTAATAAGTAAAAAAAATAGTTCACTATAATGCTAAATTCACGCTGCTTACTAAATACAGCACCTATACAAGCCTTACCACATGTCCGTGTGAAAATATTCAGCCTAAAGTTCTAGCTTGTCCGGAATTTCACCGAAAATGGGCTTCACTCGTATTGCAGTCGCGCAAGGTAATATAAAAAGTACAATAGACAAAGCAACACGCCAGCGGTTCCGTGAAATTTTGTTGTGCCTTCGCTCACGTCTCACGTCTGCCCCGTCAGACGCGCAAGACGCGAACGGAACCGACGGAGCGACGGAGAAGCCCAGCGGTAGTGTAATTACTTTGTCGCTCGACAATACCTTTACGTTGCTCAAGAAAACAATGAAACGAAAGCTTCATTAATAGGTAGAGTTTAATTAAGCCAGCTTAATACTGCACACGAGTCTTGCTTCAACGCATGCTGAACGTCGTGAACCTGCAGTGGGAGCACGGCTGCTTGTTCGGAAAACACAAAGCCGGAAAAAGGATAGCTAGAACTGGCGTCACACAATTGGAAGCACATGTATGTGACCACTTTTTTCTTCGCAAGAACCAACAACACTAAGCAGCACTCGCGAGCGCCAGTTATAAACGACAGCTGAAGTTTTGGCGGGAACGAGCGCGAGCACTCCGGCACCGCGAAAAAATGAAATGGTGACTTACGTTTTCAGCGGCGGCCGTAGCAGGCAAACGATGTTATTACACCAGTCAGGTATACTCCACACAGCCACCGACACCAAAACGCACCTCACAGACCCGTACAGGAGTACTACCGCAGTTTCAATGCCACAAAAGAGACGGAGCCGTCGGTGCAACGCGCCCGTCCACCTGACCCGCCGCGGGTTCAAAGAACGCGCAAAGGCACAACGCTGAAATAGTTCGACGTTCACCGTTGCGTTAGGACACACAAATGACCAATTCCTACTGAACGTTTAACACTCTCTCTCACGCTGTTTTGAATAAGCTGCACTTCAGTTTAAGTACGCTTTGTTTCGTGGAACGGTGGTGTGGCTCTTTAGGTAACTACTTTTTGCTGCGTTTTGGCCTGTTCACCGCGCTCTAACCGTCGTAATCTGTCATGTTGGGGAACCGCCGCGGGCAACGACCGCAGTGCTGCCCTCGAGTGGTGCCGCTTGCGCGCCGGGTGCGCATGTATACACGCAAAATAACGCACACGAGTGCTCTACAGTGAGACTCCGTGCAACAATATGCAACAACAGGCAAGGCTGTCGGCATTTACACCTGCCAATACTTTTTATTTAAATGTGCTACTTGACACACACGTGAAAATGATTTGGAACTACTTTTTTTGTTGTGCGCTGCGCGTGAAAACAAATTCAAAAACACGCAAACTTCAGTAATACTTTGAGTGAACTTGAGTGGTCATTCAACTAACAAGAAAATGCCAAGACGTGCGTAAAGGCACTCATAAATACCTGCGTCACATATAGGCTACTACTATTCATAAAATTTTATGATCAAAAATTACGTCTGAATGAGCGCGCTGTCCAGTGTGATTTTTTGCGCACCGGCCAATGCGTGTCCTCAAGGCCGGTCGTATAGCGCTCGTTGTCCACGAATGGCTTTTGCGTACAGGCCGGCGTCTGGCCAAGCTATCGGCTGTCCAGTGTGATTTTTTGCGCACCGGCCAATGCGTGTCCTCAAGGCCGGTCGTATAGCGCTCGTTGTCCACGAATGGCTTTTGCGTACAGGCCGGCGGTTGGCCAAGCTATCGGAAGCCAAAGGGAAGCCAAGGGGCGTCCAATGATTGGCTATCGGCCAATGCTGCTTGGGATCCGCGCACTGTTGATATGACGTTCAAGCAATGTTTCTCTTACGAAGCAATAATATTGCAGCAATGTACAGGTAACTTAGTGACAAATATACATGCTTCAATAACTAGATGAAAATAATATAAGTTAACTTTTTCTAGAGAGACGATTGTTGACGGCATGATAGGCGAGCAGTTCAAACCTCGTCTGCATAAACTCCTGAAAGGTATACACCGGCATTTTAGACCTGTATATTCATACATTTGATCCCTACACTGATCAACACACAGAATTAAGGCAGTCCGGCAAAATAACGAACTAAGAAATGGCGGAATTTTAAAGCAAGGAACATGCAGATAGCGTAAATAACAACACTGACACTCTTTAAGATGAAAGGACATGTGCGTTTTATTTTACTATTAACAATCGAGCCGAATACGTATTCTGTTAAAGCCTTGAATTTCGCAAGTACACTGTTTCAGACGATGCCTTCGTTTTCCTCCTTCTGGGCTTGCTTGTTCTTCTGTCTTGACAAGTCAATTTGATGACATACTTGACGGCCATGAACCCAGTGCGACGCTTCTGCGAAATGAACGAAATGTGTAGTTTAGGAGAAGTTACAAAGTTGTTGCAGCGTAGACAATATCTCACCTCTAAGAACACCAGGACTTTTGGTATACAATATGGCCGCATCGATTTTCTTGTACTGGCAGTTCAAATGAGATTTTACAGCCATTCCTGGAAAACAAACAAAAGGGCAATGCTGTAACACATAGCGTGCTCAAAAGCTTACTTGCACTTTGGATGACGTTTTCTTCCAGATGAGCTTATTCGTGTGTCAGTTTTGTGGTGCCGGTAAATATGAAGGCATTTCTGAAAACAAAACAGTATATAGAAGTGATGCAGAAAACTGAAGTGAAGCAAATTTTAGCAAATGGAGAAAATCTTACCTTTAAGAAGGAATATAGCAGAACAGGCCTTCCCACTTTACACTTTGTCTTGCTTGTTTAACTTTTTCTAATGCCTGTGTCAACTAAATTTATGACACGCACATCGCATGAGTGGGTTTCTCAAGCATTCCTGGAAAACAGAAAAGGACAAAAGTACTTAATTATATAAAATACCTCACAGCTTTCTTTACATGCCATTGAGTAATTAAGTGAAAAGTCTTCAGACAGCGTGCCAGACAATTTTCAATTAACAAGCGAGCCGACCAACTGATGACGACGGGGCGCGTCGGCAATATTATTTGAAAGAAGACGATAATTGCCTCAGTGCCCATAAACATAAAAACACAACGAACAAAAATGAGAAAACAGGCAATTGTCAAGAATGGAAACATTACACAAATTACAACCATGTGTTTCCTTGGTTGCCTAATTTAAATTTACCGTTTGTTCTCGAAAAACTGGCATTGAGCTGTTTTTTTTTTTTGCGTATGCAATTTTCTTTATAATTATAAGCATCCGACGAACACCAGCTTTTCACATGGAAAGTTTGTGGTTACTACAAAGACGTAAGGCGTTGTTTTACATCGTAAGATGGTTAGCATATAAGCAGCTCATAACATGGCTTAACTGCAACGCTAAATCGTGTTCTGGAACAGCATGCCGCTGAAACTCGCGTGAAATTAAACATGACAACGAAGTTAAACTTCTTAGTTTTATTTCTCGCGCGCGTGAGCAGCTGTGGCGAGAAGTAAATTAAAAGCCAATCGCACGTATCAAGGTTCTTGCAGAACCTACACTCTATTTCAGCATCATAACAAAAAATCTACTTCTGAGCGCCCACATCATTTCGCATTATATTCTTTCCCTAAAATTTAAGCGCTGAATACATGTTCCAACTTTTACAACCGTACGCATTCACAAAAGCAAGAAGGATATGCTTAGAAGCTAGAAACGGTAGGGCAGTCTTGTTCCCGCTCTTTTACGAAGTAAACTGCGTTCGAAAGAACGAGGCGAGCTCAGAAAAACGAGCGCTTACCTTCACTGGTCGGTTGCTATGAACTTTCCACGCTTTCCAGCCCACAAATATTCGCCATAACATGCGGCCACACAACAAAATTTCGTATTGGTCCCTTCTCCATTCCGCTTGATTGTAAGGATGCATGGCTGCTGGTTTCTGCAAAAGCGCGCGCTTTTCGTTCGCTCTCCACAACCCAACGCACGGCAGCAACTGTTGACGGCAGCCACGGCTGCCAAGCGCAGAGGAGCAGGAGGGGACCGCTATAATAAAGAAAAAAAAAAGGAGGGGACCGCTCTGCGAGCGGCGCGCACGTGTGCCCGTGTGAGAGGAGGGTAGGACGTTTGGCCAAGGAAGAAAGCCTTTTCTTTTCGTTTTTTTTTTTCGGCCATCCCCAGAAGATTGGCCACCGGGGGGCCGCGCTGAATGGACGTGTTCCACGTCAGCTCTGTCTTTCCACGGCTCTTGTGGCGTAATTTCCTACAATTCCTCGGAAATAACCACGGCATCGAGTGTCCAGCGAACCTCTGTTTCGGTGGACACCTCTTTTTCGAAGTCTGGACCCTCGCCCGGCCTGCAGCGGACGAGAACCCCTTCACAGGCGGGGCCGCCCTGGCCTAGGCCTAACCATTCGAACGCGGACCTCGGCACTCCTTGCGGCTCTCGGCGCCTTCCCCCTTCGCCCGGGGCAGCAAAATGGAGCGCATCGAGGTGGACGGTGAGTCTATCTCGCCCGAAGACCTAAGTGAAGCGGCTGGGTGGCTTACCAGTCACCGGCGACGGAGCGCCCGCGCTCTAGCCAAGCTAGGCCTCGCCTCGGGCGGCTGCTCCAGCAAGCCCGTCACTGCCTCTCAACCAAGCAGCAACACGTCCCGTCTAAACACGCAAGCCTGTCGGTCGCAGCGCCTGTCCCGCCAGCCGCCGCTACCAAGCGAGGACATTAAAATCGTGCTGCGGCCCCGAGAAGGGCTGGACATCACCAAGATAAGCCAAGCCGGCTTGCGTGACGGAGTGTTGCGCTCGGCCGGAATAAGTTATGACGAGGCAGCGGACGATATACTTCGCACCAACGTCGTAAAAAACGTCATTGTCGCCAGCACTCCAAGCATGGGACGGGCCAAAAAATACACGGCCATACAAGAGCTCCGCTTCGGGGACATCACCTACAAAGTGAGCGCTTACGCGGCGCCACCGGAGGACACTGTCAAGGGTGTTATCCACAACATCCCCGAATATGACAGTGCCGATGACATCACGCGCAGCCTCCTCTACAAGAAGAATCCTACGATTCTCCAGGCGAGACGCATGGGCCATACTAACTCTGTCCTCATCGTCTTCGAAGGACCTAAGGTACCACACTATGTGTACTACAGAGGTGCGGAATACCGTTGCTTCATTCACAAGAAGAGGCACGAACTGTGCGACAGCTGCGGCCGTCTAGGACATCGCTCGGACGTTTGCCCAGCGCCCGACAACAAAGTGTGCAAGATCTGCGGCACCGAGGCTCCGGCGGACCAACACGATTGTGAACCCAAGTGTGCACTGTGTGGCCGCGATCATCCTACGGGAGATAAGAAGTGCCGCCAGCGGTTCCAAACCCCATACCTTCTGAAAAAGCGGAAATGGGAGAAAAGACTACAACAGCGACTGCAGCAAGAGCAAGAACCCTGTCATCGCCGAGGACAGCAGTGTCTCTCCAGTGGCATTGCGTCGTCCCTGCTCAAGAACAACGGGACCTCAGCGGATCAACGCGGACGAGACGACTCGTTCCCGGAACTCTTGCAACGTGAGCATCAGAGCCGACGGGATGGGAGCCACGGGGCAGGATCCCATGACGTCTCCTTCAGTAGTCGACACCGCTCCCGATCCACATCGCGGAGGAGGACCCTCAGCAACCCGGGGCCCAACAACCAAGGACGGCAGTCGCGATCCACGTCGCGAAACAGACGTCAAGCAGCCGGCCATTCTCAATTAAACAAGGTTAGCTGGGCGGATACGGTCTCCCAATGCAAACAAACTCAGAAAAATAATGCTTCCACAACCAACGCCTTAAAATCCCACCACTCAGATCATTCTTCCGAGACAACCAAAATCAAGCAGATGCTCGAAGAGCTTATAGCTGAAAATGCTATGCTCAAAGCGAAAATCGCCAAATTGGAAGAAACAAAAACCCCTTTCGCAAGCCCCGGTAGCGCATGCCCTGGTACCCAACCGACAGACCCGGTCAGCCCGGCAGCGCAGCTCGCTAATGTCAATTCACAAACCGCGCATACGCGTGCCTCTGTCATAGAGATGGACACTGCGGACTCCCCTCCCTCAAAACGTAAAGCCCAAGCGATAACCTCTGAGAGCTCTAGTGAGGCCGCAGGCGCGAGCCCGAATAAAAACGTTGACGACGGCATGCTCCGTCAATTTGGAGAAACCCTCACCGAAACTCTTACTGAAACTCTCAGCGCCAGATTCGGAGCGATGCTGGATAAGTTCGGCGAAAACGTTGATGCCCAGATTGCCAGCCTGAAAGCTCGAATAACAGCACTAGAGAATGGAATCCCACGAGCCGGACGGGAAGTGGGACCGGGTCCCATCAAGTCCACTAAACCCTATTCCCGCCCCCCGCCGGCGGACATCCCCAAAATTGCAAATGATCATGTTCAATAGCTCGTCCAACAGAAAAAGCAAAGCCAACACCCTGATGGTGTGGCAATGGAATTGTCGAGGATTCAAAAGAAAACGTGCTCCTTTAGAACTATTCATCAAAAGCAAGAATTCGGATGAAATACCTGATGTGGTCTGTCTCCAAGAGACAGGCGTTTTTGCCCGAATGTCAAACTACAAATCTTTCAATGACCTAGAAGCTGATGCCTCTGGTGTAACAGACAAGCAAAAACCCGCAGTCAGCACCCTTGTTAGGCGAAACCTCCCAGCCCTGCGGCGCGAGACTGGGGTGGACGCGGCGTCCATGCCTCACATCCTTGTAGAAATTATCACAGACCAGAAACACTATGCCCAGAGCACGTTTATCCTTAATGTGTATAGCTCCCCAAAAAATAGTCATAAATTTAGTAAACTATTCCGGAGAGCTGTCGAAATAGCAAGCGGGAACACACTGTTGATTGTCGGTGACTTTAATGCACACCATACGGAATGGGGCTACAAGCGGGACACCATAAAGGGGCGCAATCTATGGCTTGATGCCCAGAGAGAGGGTCTCAGCTTGCTCAACGATCCGCGGCATCCCACCCGTATTGGAAACAGTGTTAGTGGGGACACTACCCCTGACTTGACCTTTGCCAAAAACACGCGTACGGAAGCAACCTGGCTAAATACCCAGGAAAACCTCGGCAGCGACCACTATCTCGTCACTATCGGGGTAAATTCTGGGGCAGCGAAAGGAAAGTCCGGTAAAAAACTACAGCTCATCGACTGGGATGCATTCCGCGCGCTTAGAGCCGAAGCACGAGGCCCTCTGGCCGCGGGAGACGGTGCTTCTGAAGTCGAAATAACAAATATTCAGAGCTGGGCAGAACAACTTATAGCTGACACAAAACGTGTCACTAAGGTTATACCGGAAGAGGCAGAGCTACAACAGGCCGACGCAAAGTTGCTGCATATGTGGGAAGCTAAACACAGCTTACACACACGACTCCAGAAGCAAAAACTCAACCGAACCCTGCGGCGACGACTGGCGGCCCTGAACCGTGATATTGAAACGTACGCGCAGCAACTAACTCGGCAAAATTGGCATAGCACATGAGATCGCATGGACTGCGAAATAGGCCTTCGCAAAACCTGGAACATCTAACGCTGTCTGATTGACCCCGAAAATAGTAAAACTACTCAAAGAAACAACATCATCATACTTCTCCATAAATTTCAGGGGACAAACACGGAATTGCTCAAAGCCATTCAGGACAGATACATTGGCGACTGCACCCGCGAGAGGCTTCCTCCGTACGTGGGCAACGAAAATGCTCTTCTTGACCGGCCCATCACTATAAGTGAAGTTAGGGGAGCTATCTTGGCATTGCGCACTCGCTCTGCTCCTGGCCCGGACGGAATTACAAATAAAATGCTCAGAAACCTAGATGACGAGTCCGTTGCAGCCCTCACACGCTATATGAACGTATGCTGGGAGACTGGGCAACTACCACCTCAGTGGAAAACGGCCATGGTCGTTATGATACCTAAACCGGGCAAAAAAATCCAGATTGAAAACCTCAGACCTATTTCCCTCACTTCCTGCGTAGGGAAACTATTGGAACACGTTGTTCTATATCGAATCACCAACTATATGGAAGACAATAGACTTTTTCCGCACTCTATGATCAGGTTCCGTCCAAAACTCTCTACGCAGGATATCATGCTCCGTCTTAAACATGACGTCATCGACGGGGAAAACTGCTCCCCTCTAGATACCAGAGCTATATTGGGTTTAGATTTAACGAAGGCGTTCGACAACGTTAAACACTCGGCAATTCTTGACAACCTCGGCCGACTGGGCCTTGGGAAACGGGTATACAACTACGTAAGTAACTTCCTATGCGAACGCACAGCTACTCTAGCTGTAGGGGGACTCCAATCAGATGTAATCAAGCTTGGGAGCAGGGGAACTCCACAGGGTTCAGTCCTTTCCCCGTTTCTTTTCAACGTAGCCATGATGGGGCTTCCCGAAATACTGCAAAAGATCGATGGTCTCCAACACAGCCTCTATGCGGACGATGTCACGCTTTGGGTCAGCGGAGGCAGTGACGGGCAAATTCAGGACATCTTGCAACAAGGCATTGAGGCGGTGGAGCGGTACGTAAGTCCCAGGGGCCTCAGTTGCTCCTCGCAAAAGTCAGAATTGTTGCTCTACAGGCCCACTAGTAGGGGTAGACGTACCGACCCGAACCCCCCGGTTGTGAATATTTTCGCGAATGGAACGCAGCCCATCCCCACAGTGTCCAGTATACGGGTTCTCGGTCTCCGAATACAGGCCAATGGACACAACTCGGAAACCGTCCTCGCGCTCCAAAAAAGCGTGCATCAGACTACCCGACTCATATCGCGAATCGCTAACCGGCATCACGGTATGAAGGAGCACAACCTTGTTCGATTAGTTGAAGCCTTCGTCCTCAGTAGGATAACCTACGTCACCCCTTTTCTAAACCTCAGAAAGGACGAAGAACTCAAAATTGACGCCCTTATTAGACGGGCCTACAAGCAGGCCCTCGGCATCCCGATCACTGCTCCGACCGAACGTTTCGAGGCGCTGGGGCTTCACAATACCCTTAGCGAACTAATAGAGGCTCAACGGCTGCCTCAACGGGAACGGCTTAGCCACAGCCAGACGGGTCGGCATATTCTCGGCTCCCTGGGCATCAACCACCTGCGAACAGGCACTCACAAGATACCCTTGGTTCCCGAAGTGCGCGATCAAATTCACATCCCACCGTTCCCTAAAAATATGCACCCGGTTCACAATCAGGAACGCAGGCAGGCAAGGGCGAAAGCCCTGCACAAACGATTCGGAAATTCGGAGGACGTGCTGTACGTGGACGCGGCCGACTATCCGGGTCGCAATGCTATGGCAATTGCAATAGTCAATCACCAGGGCAATTCCATCAGCTCCGGGTCGGTCCGCACGAGCGAGCCGGAGGTGGGCGAAGAGGCGGCCATTGCCCTGGCAATGACGGCATCCGCAAAAATCAAATACGTGGTGAGCGACTCAAAGTCTGCTATTATAAATTACGCAAGGGGGCGCATCTCCCCAGAGGCATCTGCAATTCTAAGGATTGGGCTCAACAACATTCAGCGTTCGGGCAAGATATGTCTAATATGGGCACCTGCACACTCTGGCCTGGCTGGGAATGAATGCGCGCACGACGCCGCTCGAGGATTTTCTGACCGAGCTGGTGACGACAACAACGCTCATTCACTTCGCTGTTCGGGTAGGGATCGCCTTGTGTCCTACAGGGACATAACTAATCATTACAGGCTAGAGCGGACCCGCTTCCCCCCGGCTCATCCTACCCTCGGTAAATGGCAATCCGTGGCTTGGAGACTTCTACAGACCAACTCGTATCCCAACCCGGTTGCGTACAGTCACTGTTACCCTGGGCAATATTCTGACAAGTGCCACCGGTGTAAGGACAGGGCAGACAGCCCACATGCTGTGGGCTTGTCCACAGGCGACAACGTTAGGTCGCAACATCGCTACTGTAGAGCAATGGGAGACCGTATTGCTCAGCTCCGACCCAGCTGATCAAGTCTGGGCCATTCAGCTGGCCGAAGACGCTGCTAGAGCCCAAGGGCTCTTGGCCGACGTCTAGGACTACTGGCTGTTATGCAATAAAGTTTTCACTCACTCACTCACTCGGCCATCCCCAACTTCGCGCTCGGCTGCTAAAACCTCCTTTGAGACACACTCTAGAAGGGACGGGGCGACGACGAAAACAAAAAATAAGGCATGTAGGAAGAAAGGAATGCGCGAGACGGCGTGCCTCCGAGCACCCCGCTTTCTGAGAACGCCTGGCGTCCTGTATTTCGTTTCGCGCCAAGCAGAACGCGACAAGTGTTCGATGCATTGGAGCCTCTTACGAATAAAAATTACACCAGGAAAAATCTGAAGATATATGTGTAATGCTAATGGAAGGGAACAAAAGCGAAAATGGGGAAGCTAGTTTTCAGCTTACTTGGAAGGTCTGTTTGTATAATGACAAAAGATCCTTGAAATAGGCCAATGATCTTTCGTACAGGCAGTATCGGCTGGAAAATGGGTATCACAACAGGGTTAGGTCTTTGTTTTGTTTTATTTTTTCATTTATGTTACAATATGATGGTGCTCTGACTTTGGCGCTCGAGGTAGGTGAAATGTCTATGGGGAAGTTGAAATATAGAACAGCCCACTTCATGTTGTTTATTTCAAACAAGGGTGCAAGGTGTGGACTAGTTGGAACGTTCGCTGATCAGAGGGGCTATAAAAATGACTAAATTTCACATGAAGGGGGGGGGGCAATTTAAAGAACATGAACTGTGGGTTTGAATCCATTTCATGAATCAACTGTAATTACTGCGGCAACATGAAGGGAAAACACATACGATTGTAATTAGCTGGCGACATGTATGGCTCGCACTCCCACGTCACAGATGCACAGAAGCTTGCATGTAAACTTTCTCCAGTAAATTAATTTTTTCAAGCAATTATGAGGATCCAGCAACAAGGAAATGTTTGAACCTTCTATCTAGATTATTTTTGTCTAAGGATATACAGGCGGCAACATAAACACAACCCGCCACGCATGATTTAAAGAGGCCCTAAATAGGCTTCCGAAGGTCGCCATTTCGATCGAGCAATCGCTAAAATACCCCTTCACTGCTACGTATACCAAATATTACACCTATTACACCTAGCCAATAAAAAAATGAAGTAAAAATTTTGTGTCAGTACTCCTTTAAGGCAGAGAGTTAAAAGTGCGAGATGCTTGTGAAAACTTAGCAAAATGGAACTGGAAATTTCCCTTGTCGATTCACAATTACCTTTTCATAATACAGCCGTAATCTACTACCTAAGAAAGGCGTGCAATGTTTCAACAATAGGAAAGGAAAGTTGGGAAGCCATTTGTGGGTGCTGTTTTCAGGCAGGTATGAAAAAAAGCTGTATTAAGGTGTATCTGCGCGAACTTCTTAAAGATACGGCCAACACGTCGAACGAAAAACACGGAGTATACCCGGTCAGTTTGTCTTTCCATATGGTGCACGTTCCCCAAAGAACATGCGTTGTAAAGAGGCCGCGTTAAATTTGGGATGTACATGGTGAAGTGAGCGGCTATAGGAACGTAGAGGAAGCTAAGTCGGAGCAGAGTAAACTCGATACTATTTGATGACGGCATAAAAAGTTATTTTCTTGTTGTAATTCCAGTTTATTTATTTATTCAGCAAATAATGAGTGCGAAATAACACACGGCAATGAAACCCAAGTTCTCATTCGTATGCACTGACGTCGTAATGCTGCGCCGTCCGTTTCATGCGCGCGTTGGGTTAATTAGCAGGCGCTGTATTCGGTCAGTTTCCTGGATATATGCGGCATGCACGTGGACAAAAACGCACCCGACTGGTATTTGTAAAAGACTCACGAAAACGGCCCGATAGCTGGCCATGCGTGACAACGCACAGTCGAGGGTGAAAGCTGCGCGCGGCTTTATCAATGCGCAGCAGCTGTGTTGTGCTCTTTAAGTTTAATGATGTGTTAAAATCGCCCTAAAATATCTGATTTGACTGATTGTGAGGTTTCACGCGCCGACGCTACACAGGCGATGAGGCGTGCCGTAGTAGAGGGCTCCGGATTAATTTTGACCACCTGGGGATCTAATTAACGTGCGCGAAATCTCGAACACAGGTATTTTCGCTTCTCGCCTCCACACCAGCAAAAAAGCGGCTGCCGCTGCCTGGAGGCTGGAATCGAACCCGCGTCATTGGGCTCAATCCTTGGGCTCAGCAGCACAACAGCCACCGTGGTGGGTTCCTAAAATAACTAAATCACACTAAGATGAGACAATCGGTATACCAGTTGCATGAGCGACACGGCCTGCAGGGGCTGGTGCGAACCGTTGAGCCCTGACTGCTATACCGCACGGAAGAGCGCATTCGCAGAATGGCAAACTTGGTGTCGTACATCAGTGAAATGCTATTATTTGGGTGACATTTACACGGATCTAAGTTGATTTACACTGGTGATTTTGCAGAGCGTGACTGTCGCACCTATATAACTTGATTGGCTTCCATCTAGGTGTGGCATAGCGACGCTCCATCGCACACGTTCATAAATTTCACGGGGACTGGACTTCACGGAAACGCGTCCATAGCTAACAAAAGCGACCACTTACAGTTATTGTAAGTCCAATGTGTCCTCAAGAAATTCATGTGTCAGATGCACGCCGCCAAGAAATTTTTGCGCGTGTACGTCATACGCGTATATACCTTTAGAAAAAGTGAATGACAAAAAAAAAACGGGTATAGAAATAAGGTGCCTCGTTGTTGAGTCACATCTTCAAATTATTGTGGGCACCTCACCGTAAAAAAAGCATACATTTGTTCAGCAACTCCATAAGAAAAGTGCGACTACAGCACGACGAGTAGAGAATTCATTATTCTTTTTGAAAGTGGCTGTTTTTGAGCGATATTACGAAGACTGAAGTGCAAATGGGACATATAAATGGAGTAGGGGTAAGCGAGAAGTAGGAGGCGAGGTGGAATGCAAACTTCTCATTATTGTTTATTGGTGAAAACAAATAACGCGCGGCAAAGATTGGCTTAAACTGAGCTTAAAACTAAGAGGAAACAGGTAGAATACGGACATTTATATTTGTAGGATGTAATTATGATTATAATAATTACGCCTGCATGACTAACAGAGGCTCGATTTCTTTCACGTGGACGAAATCGCCCCGGGCCCATGCGCCCGACACAAGGGAATGCCGCGGCCAACACGATCATTGCGGATGACGCGAGCTCATGCACGACACCAATAACTTAGTGAGGCTAGAAAGAGTATTGGCTATGATCAGGAATCTGCCTGCCTGACCTGTTAAAATTCTGTTCTCCAACATAAACGAAGCCAAGCTGTTTGTGTATTTTAATTATACAGAATGATACAGAAATAAATGAGCGTTTTGGCAAGTTTTTCCTGAACAAAATCTTTTGTTCGCGCTCAATCTTCAATCAAAGGTCCCATATTTGTGGTATATTTTGATTAACACCAAGAACGGCGATGAGATTTACCCGCTTACTAAAAAAAATGAAATAAAAACGAATTTCATTTATGGGACAGACGGCGGCCATTTTGAAAAAATGACCGTCTTAGAACGGCGCAGCACCTGGCTTTAATGAAACGCACGATGCGCGGAATGGCGGTATTATTTCATTCTAGGCTGTATCCACTCTACATGTAGTAATATTGTGTGATCATCCAACAAATGAGGGACTAAAATAAACGGATCTGTCGTCGAGTTTGGTTGCGCCATCCATCGAACCGGCACCACGCGTTTCTTTCGTTTTGAGAAACGTTTAAACGCTCGCGGTTCCTTTTAGATTTCATGGGGGGGATCTACACGCTCAGCGTGACACTCCTCCACATGCATGTCTGCAGTTTTTCGAGAGCTCTGTCTCTAAATGATCACACATCGATGTAGGGTGCCCTGCTGTCTGCCTCTGAATAACTTCAAATCTATAGTACAGGTACCGCCCTTTGTTCCGTTATATTCCGCGGTCTGGGGTGCTGCCTGGTCCTGTGGTATATCATCAGCGGATATCAGAGAGGCTAAACCAGATAGGCGATGCCTAAGAAAACGGCATCCATTCACGAGAACAAGATTGGCCCCTTTGGTGTAGCATTCGGGAAAAACTTGTACTGGGAGATGCCCTCGTCCTGCAGTGGACTGGCTGACGATGGGGATTTAATTTATGTGCGTGCGTCGTGCGTGCGTGTGTGTGTAAGTGCCGTATTCTACGCAGCTAAAGTACAGTAAAGTACAGGAGGCGATGGCACAGCTAGTGAACTGTGGCTAAGGCGTCCGTTGTGCATAACCATTTGAGCTTTTATAGCCGACGTAATTCCTCCAAAACATGGGTTAGTGTGGTGTTCACATAATATATAAATGGAAAGCCGCTATACATTTAACATTCCTCAATATTGCGGTAACCTTGATAAACAAGCACACAGGCAATGTTGTTTCTGGATTTTTCGTGGGCATTGTAGAAACTGTGGATCACATGTAACATGTAACCACACTCCCGAAATTAACGTATCCCGACATTACATGTACTACATCGCAAACATTCAAGTCTGCTGTAAAGGATCATTTGAATTTTTAGGCAGCTTATTAACTCCCCATACAATCGTTTAACATCATAAATATGACATTTGCCAACATTTGGCAACATTGCTGCAACGCAAGAAAACGTGCCTGTGGGAAACGTTGCCTATGCGTTGTTTGTAAACGTTGCGTAAATGTTGTTGAATGTGTCCAACGTTGGCCCACATTTGGCAACATTGCTTCAATGTGAAAAAACGTGCATACGGGCAACACTGCCCATCCGTTGTTTGTAAACATTGCGTGAATGTTGTTGAATGCATCCAACGTTGGCACACATTTGCCAACATTGCTGCGACGTGCAAAAACGTGCATATGGGCAACGTTGCCCATCCGCGGTTTGTAAACGTTGCGTGAATGCTGTTGATTGTGTCCAACGTTGGCCCACATTTGCCAACATTGCTGCGACGTGCAATAACGTGCATATGGGCAACGTTGCCCATCCGTTGTTTGTAAACGTTGCGTAAATGTTGTTGAATGTGTCCAACGTTGGGCCACATTTGCCAACATTGCTGCAATGTTAAAAGACGTGCATACGGGCAACGTTGCCTATACGTTGTTTGTAAACATTGCGTGAATGTTGCTGAATGTGTCCAACGTTGGCCCACATTTGGCAACATTGTCACCACGTTGTGTAACGTTGCCTAACGTTACACAACATTGGCAACACGGCAGAAACGTTGCGGCAACAATTTGTGCTACTAGGGAAAGCACGTTAAGAGAAACAAAGTAAGTAATATGCAAGCATTTTTATTTAGAAATCAACTCCACATCTTTTTTTGCTTACGGTGAATATGGCTACAAAATACCAAAGCATGTTAACAGAAAAAGTAATGAATAGATACATGTATGCACGGTTTTTTTTTTAAAGCAAAGCTTTTTACCTCTACCCCCCAAGGGTTCTTTCGCGACCGTTGGTGTCACCAGAAAACTCCAGCGAACAAATAAAAGAATACTGGCACCGCCGGGAATCGAACCTGGAACTAACAGACTAACACAGCGAGAGCCCGTTGTCTTACCGATTTAGCTACGAGCCCACGCGAAGACTGGGAAGAAAGGTGGTGTACTCACCAAGTACATCTACGGGTTTACCCTCTGCGTTCTCGCTGAATGGCGCGTGAAAGCGTTACGCCACCACTCACGCCCATCTAGTGGCCCTGAGCGCACCTTTCTCATGCGATTAGAGCTTAAAAAATTCAAGGAAGCTCACACCAATGCATGGCATCTCACTTCTAGTAAGCCAATGTGCTAGAGCCTGTGGCCTCCAGTGTTCACGTAAACACTTACAGCTCCTTGTCGTCCGCCCTCACGCCAAACCAAGGAATACATTCAAATACTCCTTGATGGCCAGGCCATCACTCCAAGCCCCAGCATCAAGATCCTGAGCCTACATCTCGAGGCTAACACCAGGAGTGACGTCTCCTTGCAGCGCCTCAAAAACAGCATTAATCAAATCATACACATGATCAGGCGAGTTGCCACCAAGAAGCTAGGCCTAAAGGAATCCGGTACCTTTCGATTAACTGAAGCTTTTGTCCTCTCGAGAGTTACTTATGTCAACCCCCTGTCTTCTTCTCGACAAGGAAGGCATAGAGATGCTTTATATAATGATTAGAATACCGTCGAGCAGGCCATTCGTCTTCTCATGAGTGCGTCCACACAGACGCTGCTAGCACGGGGCTACACAACACGGTGGAAGAGCTGATAGAAGGCCATCTTTCCAACCAGAAGGTCCGGCCATTGTTCTTCTTATGAGTGCGTCCACACAGACGCTGCTAGCACGGGGCTACACAACACGGTAAAAGAGCTGATAGAAGGCCATCTTTCCAACCAGAAGGTCCGACTCAGAACTGCGATGGGTAACCGCATGCTTCACCAGATTGGCTGGGCAGCCCAGTATATCACTCCGCTTGACGTACTCCCAGACTCCTGGCGACTAAAACTAAAGCTGCTCATTTTGCTTAGAAATATGAACCCCTCACATGACGAGGGTCACCAAAAAGCACTGGCTCAAGCGCTAACCACCACCATCGGTGGGGATCATGCAGTTATCTACACAGACGCCTCCAAACATCGAGGGCAGCAATACGCCATCATCGTGGCTACCTCCAGAAGCAACCTCCTTGCGTGTACCTCGCTTAGGACCCAAGAAATGGCGGCAGCAGAAGAGGCAGCCATCACCTTGGCTCTCGCTCAACCAGGGGTTCGGAGGGTAGTCATCGATTCCCAGCAAGCCTACTGGAATTACCAGTAGGGTTTGGTGTCCTAACCTGCCCTGTGCGTGTGAAAAAAACCACTCCCCAAACGGTTCCATTCAGCTCATCTGGGCATCCGCTCACGCTTCAATGGGGGGCAACAAATGCGCCCACCCAACAAGCCTGCGCTTTTACCTCCCGTGCTATGGAGCTGCCCGAGGACAGTCACCAGCTTGTCACGGTCAGGGAGATAACCCAGCATTATAGCCTTCTGAGTCAGACCGTACGTTCGCCTTACCCTGCCCTTTATAGAGAACAACAAACTACCCTACGCCTCATAGAGTCGGGGCTCCTTCCCACAACCTACGCGTCTTCACTTCATGTATCCGAATAGCTACGACGCTGAATGTAAATTTTGCTCAGAAGTAGGAACACTCCGCCCCGTAATCGGGGTGTGCGACTTTAGCCCTGAGCACCCTCCTCTCCTTCCGTCAACTACCCAACAAGAGCAATGGGAGATGCTGCTGTCCAGGCCCTCTCTACCTACCCAGCTTCAGCGGGTGTACAGAACACAGGCCGCGCGGACTGCATTTGGGCTCCACAGAAGAATCACTCCCCAGAGCTGCACTCTGGGCAGTTCAGAAATCTGAACAGAAGTATTTCTTCCTCCTCCTCCTTCTCTGCCCCAAATCTCGTCGCCTCCGTCCGCGGTGCAGAGACGGAGAAGACAGATCGTATAACACCGGGTTGGAGCTTACTTTACTTTTATAAAAAAAGTTTCCACTCTTGAGCTACACAAATACAACTCAAACAAACACCGTTCAGGCTTCATGCATTGATTTAACCTTAACAAGAAAATCTCTTTGAGGTAATAAATGGTGTGCTTAAGTGCATTTCACTTCTCTCTGGTTTTGCTATTTGTAGAGCGATCTGAGGGAATTTAAGTGACGTCACATGGGTAATTGTTATGGGTGCCGTTTACAGCTTTGCTTTCCAACCACATTCACGGGGTGGATTGGCGCGATTTTTTTCATTTACATCAAACTCCAACTTTGCCAGGGTGCTTACAGTAGCTTAGCGCGTTTGCGCGCCGACTTAACCTGCACATTCAAGGGACGTTCTCACTGAAGGAATCTGGAATAGAAATGCATGCGCGTCACCAAATACGATTTGATGACGCGCGCAGAGAATTCCTCAGAGTGAACGTCATTTTGTGTACGTACCATTTGTCGATGTCCTGTACGTGAATTTTGCAGTCGCACACTTTGGACTTTGTCGAAAGCTCCTTATCCGCACGCGGGATGGCCTTATGCCATAGCGAGCGAAGCGTCGCATCTTTGGGAGCCGAGAAGAAGTGCCTGTCCGTGTTGCTCTTAATTGTTGCTGCTGGTACACCCGGGAACGAAGCAGGTCGGCATTGTCTGCCTCAGCCTCACATGCAGAGGCCCACATCAATGGAATACAGTCGCTGGCAAATCACTAAACGTGCCACTCGAACGGCATCGCGCATTCAACACTACGGAGAACGACCGCGCGAACAAGAAACGCCGGAGACCGGGGCACTGAATGCGCCGGCTACTGCGAGTACTGCTCGTCGGCAAAAAAAGGACCCGGAAGAACCACACAAGGGGCGAAAAAAATGTTATTGTGTCTGCTGTTTATTGTAGCTATTTGCTTCCGAGAATGTAAATAATTACCAGATGTGTGCGCCCACCCACGCGCCCGCGCCCGCGCACGCACGAGAAAAGTATGCGCCGAGCGCTGAACTAGGAACTGCGAGCATGGATGCCTGCGAGCGCCCCGTCTACCGAGCCGGTTGCGACTGCAGCGCCACAGAGAGAAGAATCGGTGGTGGTTCCGGGCAGCGCCGCCCAGGGGCGGTATTCCCGTGTTTTGTCCCTTTTGTGCCATGCTTTTGTGTCCCTTTCAAAAGTGTCCCTTTTGAGCGAGCCCTGATTGGCTAAAAGCGAACACCCGGATGTGACGCCATGCAAACACGGCGGAACTATGAGCTGTGGCTACTCGGAGCAGACGATTTGGAGCAGACGATTTTTTGTCGCGGTTCGCTCGCAGGACAATAAACACATAAAAGATACTCTGATACGGTTTCAGTTCTTTAAAATGCGTTTGCAAGAACAGTTACGCTATTTGAATAAAAGCCCACTGCTTAACCGGAAGTATGTCACGTTGAAAGGGACGCAAAAGGGACGTTTTCGAAAAATTGGCGGTGAGCGCGAACACAGGCGGCGCTGCGAAGCGCGCCTCCGTGACGTCAGCTTAGGGATTCTCGCATTTGTCGTCTGCTTCACTCAGGATTGCTCTCCCTGCTGTTGCTTTGCGCTCGGTCAACGTCTGATGCGTGTCCGCACCAGAATTGGCGTGTGGGTTTTTATCATAATAATAAGCTTAAAATCGCATACACTAGCTCATGGTGTCAATTAAAGTATAGTTTTGGATACCGCTACGGGAGAAACATTGCCGGCGCCACCCTATTCCTTGCGAAGCCGGTCCTGTGCGGAGCGCGAAGAGTCGGAGCTAGGCGTCAGCTTCTGTATTAAGCAATGTTTCGAGCCAGCTGCTAGTAACCGATAACAGAGAGAATACAAGACCAAAACAAATTCTAGGCCTTCAGGGCTGTCGGCTTTGGCAGAAGGCATCACGATTCCCGGTAATCATATGTAAGGTACAACAGTTTTTGCAACCTTGCCGAACGCTCGGACGCGTTTTGTCACATCACTTTACGGTGTCAAGGCATGAAAGTTTGCCGACATGCACTATAGACTGCAAAAACTGTAGGTTGAGTTCCAGTGTGTATATACGCGCGTGCTGATTCTATACCAGGCATCTAACCAGTATGGAGGTTTATTGAGCAAAACGAGTCACGTCTTCGTTAAATTTATAGTAACAGATATATGTTTGTTAAGACCTGGAGGGATATTTCGGAACATTTTGCACAGCCATATCTTCCAGATATTCGGATATGCGTTATAGGAAAACTGCACTCAAGAAGAGGAGGAGGAGTAAGGGGAGGAGGGGAAAACTTTGTTTAACAATTAAATCGATCTAGTTAGTGGGCCGGGTCCTCAGTCCAGGACAAGAGAGTAAAAGTAATTTTCTTCAAATCATAGAATGCCATCCTGAGTAGAATAGGATTTGTTCTTCGCACCTGGAAGGGTTGAAAAGCAATAAAGAGCTACTTAGAATTCTTCTTCGGTTTCGAGTCTTATAATATATGCAGGTATACTATTTATTACGTTAGTTAGCGAGTATATCATGCCTTCAACACCGTAATCATGTCATCATTGTTCGAGTAGAGAGTCAGTTCGTTATGATAACGATATAATTACGATAGAAATTCGGAGCACAAAAGCCGCCTTCGAGTACTGTGGACCACGTTGTTTAGGGCGCGATCGCGGTGGCGTAGCACAAACCGTCTCATTTTATTTGCATGTGAATAAACAAAGCACACTGCGGATATGCACCTTCTTGAACGCAGCCGTCATGAAAGCCAATTTGTGAAGAAGGGAATGTATGCCACACAAAATGAAGGAATATCTACACGACCTTTGTGAGGCTCCCAAACATCCCGAAACCTCCTAATAAGAAGTTGGTGACGGAGCAGAAAAATTAATGCGTTGGACAGAAAAAAAAAGCAAGAAACATTCATCCGATACAAGACAACAACGAAAGAAACACAAGAAAGCCGCTTTATTTCTTGCTGTGCGATGAGCGTGTAGAGGCCGCTGCTTGGTACGTAGTATACTGTTGAGTCTTCATAGGAGCATCTCAAAAATAGTGCAGGGAAGCCTACGCATTTTGAATACTTATCGAGAAGCTCTGATCGCTGATCCTCGCGAATAAGCAAGAAAGGACGAGTTACACACGATCTTCTGACCGATACTCTGAAGAAAGTCGTTCTCTATCTCTTCGTGTGTTGCAAACTTGTGGGGGATACAGCTTCAAATTATTCAGATGCGTCAGAAGTTGGCAAAATAACTGAGTCGCTAGAATACGCTTTTTAACGCACTACAGCAACGAAGCGGGCGATTTCTAGCCCAGGCACTGTTGCCCCTGACAAGCGGAGTGTAGCAGACGACAGCGGCGCGAATCCCTAAGCCGACGTCAGAGCCAGGGGGCGCCACTCAAAGATCTCACCGCCAATACCGCCCCTGTTTTACAACTGAAAATAATCTAGTAACAGGTCTCCTCGCATGGAGGAAAGAAACTCAGGAGAGGCCCCTAGCATCCCAATGCATTGCGAAAAGTGTGGAGGAAGTGGCGTCATTTTTCTTGAGCCCATGGACAATGTTGCTTACTTGTTTACAACTGCGGCGGCCACATTTGGGCAAATAAAACGGACAAATTTTTAAGGCGCTTAGTATGTGGCTGCCTCGCAACGCTTGCAAACCAGTACACTCGCTACGACAAACGTTTTTAGATTAGACCAGTTTGAAAACTCCGCCGTCGGAGCCGGCCTTAACTCGTATGCGTTCGCCATCCCGCGAGTCTGTTGCTATGACGACGACAAACGCTACTTTGCCAGGCTTAAGAGCTGAAAAATCGTCCTTCTATCTCAAAAACGAACGCCGTTTTTCGATTGAAACTTTGGGTGAGGGTTAGAATGGGCAAATTGAAGGCGAAATCAACAGCTTAGAACATGACATCGTACCGAGGAATTAGCGACGAAGCTGTTTTCGTTGCGAAGCGGGAGGGCAGGGCGACGCCATGTTAGTCAAATCAAACCGGAGATAGCAAAGGATGATGGGATAGAGTGCTGGGCTCAGTGGGCTCAAGTCATGGCGGCACTCGGCTTCACAAATGTGACGTCAGGGCCTCTCCTAACCTTTTCTTTCCTCCATGTCTCCTCGATTTGGCTACACTTTCTGCACTAGTTCACAAAAGTGTCGCGCAAGTGCAGCGCCAGTTCTTTCAGTGCGAGTGCAGCCGTACACTAGCGCTTTCCGTGCAGCGGCCGAATCGAGGGCAAAAGTGCACAAATGTCGTGTGCTGCGGTCCGTGTTTGCACGCCCGCGTTGTTTTTGTTATTTTGTTTTTTTAGAAATGGCGTCACCCTGCACTCACCTTGTGTTTCGTACACTAGTTCACTATTTTGTTGCATGTGACGACCATTCTCGTCTAAAACGGGAAACGCTGTCGTTTCTACTCCGTTTACTGTTCTACTCCGTTTACTGACACCAGTATCATGCTGGAGCCGCCTGTTACGATGCGCACCACAAAACGCGCCAAAGAACGCTGCACCTTGCACGAGGCGAGAACTCGCACAGAGGCTAGTGCAGAAGTGTAGAAGAACTCGTGCAGCACTGCGTCAAATCGAGGGCCGAAGTGCAGGTGGCGAGGGACCAACGAACCGTCCCAGCACGCACAGCCGCGACCTTGCTTGGTATCCTAATCCCTTCACAGGAGGTTGGCCGTCATATCGCCAACCAGCAAAGGTAAAAATAGAAACGAGGGGAGTAAGGAACAGCAAGAAGCGACGAGATAGTGCCAGTCGTCGCGGAAGTTTCGAATGGTGTTGGCTTGCTGCTGTCGTTACGAGCTCGTTTCCAGTTTACGACCACTGAAAACTTCAGTTTGTTCGAGTACTTTACAATGAAATTTCGTTGCTGCGTTTTAAAATGCCCATGTAGTACGGGCAAATCGTCGAGGGAGTGCGACATCCCCGCCGGTGAGGAGATCTCCTTTCATGTGCTGCCCAACGACGAACCTAGGCGAAGCAAGTGGCTACGTTTTGTGAACTTTGCAAAGGAGGAGAAAGAGAGCTAAAGGAAGTACGAGTGTGCTCGCTTCATTTCCGAGGAAGTGATTACGGCAGGGACCCTTACGTTAGCTCACTCCTGGGACATGCTGGCGCTCGTCGCCGACTTCGTCAAATCGCTCTGACCTTGGGGAAAAAAATGCCGTAAACACCGCGCATTGACGCTCGTATCTTTCTGGTCGAAGCAGAAAGCTCGCGCGAACGGCTTTCCATACACGACACCGGCCAACTGGCATAAGTGATACTGCTACTGAAATTGAACTATTATTAACCGTAATCAAAATACGGCACATACGTACCAGTCTATATTCGTCCGTCGCGACGGGGCTGACGAGGCAGCGGTGCCGACGGCTGGGCGTTCGTCTGTTGTGGCTATCGCGGAATGGTCGCTTTCCCGTCCACCGCGTATCCCACAACTCTTGCCGCTCGTGCACTTAGAAGCATTGAGCGTTTTTGTGGTGTGAGGTTGTTAAATGCAAGCCCGAGCTCCTCGGCGAGAGTTTTGTTCTCCGGATCAGGCGATTTCATGACTAGGGCTGCGGGTGCACTAGGTTTTACTAGTTTTTTTAAAATGGCCGCCGTCTCGATCGACTCCCGCGTGTGGGTGCTATATGGAGTCGACATACTAAGTATCTGTTTCATGGACCGGCTCTATGACGCCATTGTACACGTCACGGAATGTTCAATTTTAGCGGGAGATTTAAAATTTTGGCCTAAATTGCCTTATTTCTCAGTGAATAAAGCATCATTTGCTTCCGGGAAAGCGCTTGGGGTACTATGAAACACCTAATCTTTCGAATAAAACAAACTTTTGTTTTCTCTTCATGGCTCCTTTAAAGCGATTAAGCCGGAACATGACGTCAGTGCTTACGTATAGAGGAATTGGTGATACACGCGCCCCGGCTTCGCCTTCCGGAGCTCCTCCTTTCACTTTTTTCTCTCTCCGGAACCGTGAATATGGCCCCCTTTGTTTTGGGTGAGGTAAATTTGAGTGCTGTCCGCGCTCACTTGCCAGTCGGTGGGCCGGATAGGGGGTAACAGTTGCCATCCCGCGCGCAGCTTTGCAATGCCGTTTCAACGCCGAACGTTTTACACTGCCTCTGCACGAATCTAACTGAATTGCCAGTCTTATGCCCCCTGGCTGGAATCGTCGCATTAATAACAGGCTCTATTGCTTAGTTCGAGCGACTTCAGGTTTGTTGCAACAAGCTTGCCGCGCTGAGCAGCGGCATATTGCTAGCGCCAATACGCAATCCTGAGGCTATTTATTGATTGCTGGAGGCAAATGTTTCACCAATCTGGGACGACCCTGGGTGATGCTCCCTGAGCTTCCCATGCAAAAAATCGAAAAGGGGGGGGGGGGGGGGGGTTAAAGAGCGTATTCTGAAGGGTCAAATAGGTGCGCGTATACTACACTACACAACTGCAGCACCGTTATGTAGCTCCGAAAAAGTCGCCACGAAAACTCCGTCATCCCCTCTCTGCACCTGGATTAAATTTGCACGCTTGCAACGTTCCACGGCGCAACTGCAGTGCTCCCGTATACATCTTTACATCCGTCTCGCGCAATCTACTTGGCGAGTTCGCGCGGGTTGGGGAGTGGGCAGAATTCAACAGGTTGCTCGCCGGACCTTATCCATACCCCCCGCGACATGGGGGTCGACAGTAATTCACACAGACTTCGTGTTGTCCACGTGAAACTACCTCTTGGTCAGCTTCATGAGGCGAAAAGGACCAGCGTTGAGCAGCGGATGGCCCCAAAACAGCAGGCGGATTTAACATTTTAAAAAAACGTGGAAGGAACGGCGCGTGCTTGACGTTCCAACAGATATTCGGGGCTCCTGATGGACGGAACGTTTACGTCGGATGTGCCCCCACTTTCAGCATGCGCTAGTGCGGTTGACCAGTCAAGTACGTCGGCGAGGCCGAGACAGAGGAGGCGAAGAGTGCGGCGAAGAGAGCGGAACGCCAGGAGCAATTGCTGCGCCACATGGGGCAGCAAGCCTTAGGTACGCATCGCTAATGAAATAAACCACAATGCTGCCACGTTCAAGCCACGTGATAAGACTGGAGGTACCACGAAGAATTCGCCAGGAGAAAAAAAAACAACACAGGGGAACAAAACATATAGTCCGTGCACATGTGGAGGCACGCTTCATTCGTCCTAACGTTGAAGAAGCATGGCCAGATAGTGAAGGGTTAAGGAACGGTGATGCTGCGGAGTGTACTGGTCTATACATGATTAAAATCACGCACAGATATATACCCAACTAAAGCCAACGTACCTTTAGATGGCGTAGCTGGCCTAGACGAAACACAGGCTCAGGCCTGGGAGTCTGGCGGGTAGCGCGGCGCGTTCCAATCGGTCTCTTGGCTATCCTTCTCAGGCCAGCGGAGCCTCGTGGGCCACGCGCATTCCACGCTCTAAATGAGCCACTGGTCGTTGATGGTGATGATCGCCCACACAGAATGTCGCCTACCCGCTCGGTGGCATTGGGCAAGAATTGCGCCGTCTGTTGCGCCGTCTGTTGCATTTCAGCTAGCTGTTAGAAGTGGTCACTGGAGCTGCCTGCACCAACATATATCCATGGCTTTTCTGCGCCACTTCACGGCTGGTTCAAACGTCATGGATGTTGCCGCTGCCTGCCGCACAGCGCGCACCGTACGGGTGGTATCCCGCGGCTGCTCCAGCGCGCCTGTCGCGGGCGCGGCGCATTTTCGCGCGCAGGAAACGCTTCATGCGGGTCCCACTTTAGACTGAGACCAACAGACAAGAAAAAAAAAACTGCATGAAGCAGCCCAAAAATTCCAATAGCACTGCATGTGCCAAACGTAAGCGTCGCGGCATCGCTAGAAGGAGCAGCATACGTACCCGAACGTATCCGGCGGCAACATACCCGCCTCCCAAATGACAACTCGTGCCATCGAAAGCTCCCGCCTCGTCACGCTTCCCGACTGCATATTTTAGAGAGGCTGCGGTTGATGGGATGCGTCCAAGAGTTCCGTTCTAGGGTTGTGTGCGCGTTCCCCACGGAGTGAAGCCTGTATCCCGAATAAAAAGAAGCGAAAGCATGTGAGGAAACCAATTTGCTGACATTCACATCGCTCTAGAACACTGCGGTAGCGGCAAATAAATCAATTCCTAGCGCAGAAAAAAAAAAGAAAGGCAGGGCGTGTTTCTTTTTTGTTGTGCCCAGGGGCGGGCTTATGGGTTCGCTGGAGATGATGATGATGATGAATTTGTACTCCTACTACTACTACCACTACTACTACTACTACTACTACTACTACTACTAATAATAATAATAATAATAATCAATCAATCAATCAATCAATCAATCAATCAATCAATCATGTATATTTATTGTGCCCAGGAACAGCCGTGAGGCCTTGGTGCTGGTACACAGATGGATACAGGTAAAAAAAAGGAAAACAAAAATTGAAAGGAACGAACACTTTGACCGCGTATAAAATAAAAGGTAAAAAAAAATAACTTTTAGAATGTATATTACAAAGTATACCGTACAAATCACTACAAAACGTAGATAGCGTATACACTACATGCAATGAACACAAACAAAACTGACAGGATACAACAGAATTCGTAATTACATCGTACCGATGAAACAGAACATCTGCACACTACAGATAATCGTGTAACCTTATAACAGCAATCCATAAAATGGAAAACAACAAAAGAGTCATATAAACAGCATACTCTCTACACAGTAAGGCAAGCAGGTAAAAAGAAGTTACTATAACTAGAACAAGATCCATTCAGTATGACTGAGCAAAGAAATATTCCATATAGTTCCATGTAAGAGAATAAGAGGGAGCATATTAGCGAATGAGAATTCTGGAAGTGTCTGAACTGAACTGATTGAGGGAGCTGTTAAAAATATCTACGTCTGCCGAGTAGAAGTTACACGTGCTCTGCAGCCTGAACAGCGGGCAATGTCGGTTACAGGAGCTGAGAGTACGAAAAGGATGACATTTTCTTGTGATTTTAAAGGGACACTGAAGTGATATGTAAACATTGCGGGATTACTAGCGCAAATTGTAGCCCGGAGTCCCCAGGCCATGTTTCGACCACTCTGGGCGCGTTTACGCGATTTTATTTAGTAGAAAAATTAATTCGAAAATGCTGTCCTCCTCTCTTTACGCTCGCCCATTTTCTGTGGCGTTTTCGTGTGACGTCAGGAGGGGCCGAGCTCGCAATTGGCTGCGCTGCTGCACGGCTCCCCGGCCTTCAGACAGAGTCAGTCGGCCCAGCGTTTCGTCCGCCGGCCGCCGACGGGTCGTCGCAATTCGTTCGCTCAGTTGAAACGAAGCCAGGACACGTTTGTGAATGGAAGAATGTGCCTTTCTTTACTTGGTTAGTTTGTACACTGTATCTAGCTCCAAGTCAAGGTCGCTTCACACAAGCGCTGCACAAGCGCACATGCGACGCTTCGCTGACTGGTACGCCGCTAGGAAAATATAAGGCCTCTTGAAGGCGGGAGAAGAGTCAGCGAAGTCAATATAGGTACTAAGGAAATAAAATCAACTGATATTTTTACCGTACAGCGTAAAACTAGGGTGCGGAAAGCACTTTTTTGCGCTGGGCGAACAACCACAGCGGTCTGATCAGCAGCACGACTACGCATCTGCGAACGCTTTTCCGTCTACGAAATGCAATTGCTAGACGTGAGCTATTGTGGAAACTCGGGGTACGCTTATTGCACGAGCGCAATACAACAAATAGTCACCTAAGCTTCTTGAAATGCCAAAACTAAATAAAAGTGTAAACGTGCTGTACAATATATACCTTATATTACCAAGGTCGGCTGAGCCGCTCTCGTGGCTTAGTCATTCCACTTCCGGTCACCGTAGCGTTCGGACGCGGAATCATGAGCTCCGAAGGAGCGGCGATAACGGCCCAGTCTGGCCGCGGTAACAGGATTTCTGCCAACGACTCCCAGGATTATCAAGTGCTTTTGCCCCAGTTGCCCACCGGTCAGTCTGTTTTGAATACTGTGTTTCTGCATGCCGACATGCGTGCACGCCCGTATCGTGTCGAGGACTTTCGAGACGCTTTGACGCGTCTCTCTTTGCTCGCCGACGTGGTGGCATTGGGGGCGTATCAAATGAGTCACGTTTGGGCCGTGACTTTTAAGTCAGCGGAAGGCGTCAAAAAAATGTTAGCCCAGAGTGAAGTAAAAGTGAAGGACCGCCGGTGCATTGTGATAGACCCTTCAAACCAGGAAGTTCGGCTGAAGCTTCACTGGCTTCTTTACAATGTGCCGGATGAAGATGTTTGCGCTGCGTTCGCTCCCTACGGACGCGTCGTCGAAGTGCGCAAGGAGCGTTGGCGTGTGGACGGCATACGGGATAAGGGCTCAACTCTGCGGTCGGTAGCTCTTAAGTTGAAACCGGGAGTGACCATGGACGACCTGCCGCATGAACTCCGAGTTGGGGGGGACAAGGCTCTCGTCGTTGTCGCCGGCAGGGCCCCCCAGTGTTTGCGCTGCAACACCAAGGGCCATATCCGGCGCGACTGCAAAGTGCCGCGCTGTTCCTCCTGCCGCCGCTACGGGCATGAGGCAAGTGCGTGCGTCAAGACGTATGCCAGCGTCACTGGGCCGACGAGGGAGGAAGACCTTCGCGAAAACCTCATGGACGAGGCGGACGCGGAGGAGACTGCAGCCGGAACCACCGGTGAGGCGGCAACGGAGCAGGACCCGGCGGGAAGGGTTGAGGCCGAGGCTGGTCGGAGCGCTCCTGAAAAGGAGCAGCCTGGTGAGCTGAAGACGCTTCCCCCCAACTCCTCGTCGAGCAAGGATAGTGGCACCAAGGTGGTGCGTCAGGAGACACCGCCGGCTCCCGCAGTGGACGACGAACTCATGGAACTCGGTGGTGACGATGCTAGCGTTGCCGCCGGAAAGCGTCAGCGTGAGAACAACGTCACCGACCAGGGCACCGATGAGTCCAGCAGCGGTGAGCCGCCAGCGAAGGCGGTTTTGGGGCGACGTGTGGGCTACAAGTCCAAACCAAGCGTTCCCCCCGACCGGCCGACGCCGCCTGGAAAGCCCACGTAGGACTGGACTGGTACTCCGAAACGTTACTCTGCATGCCATTCTACTGGGTTGGTGTGCACTACAGTATCGAGGCAGGGGGGTGTGTTGAGTTCGGGGACTAGTGTTTACATAGCTTAAGGCGTCCTTTCATCTTTCATTAGTGTTCAGTTCACCCCATAATTTGCGTTGTGCCACCTTGAATGTACGCGGATTGTCTGAGCGTAAGCGTCAGAACCAGTTGTACAGGCTTATCAACGAGAAAGATTTAGACGTGGTAGCCTTACAAGAAACGAAAGTGGAGAGCGAGCAGAGCACAGAAAGAATGGCGAATGTGTTCAGTTCACGATATCACGTCTGTGTAAGCCACGCGGTGGGCTTATCGGCAGGATGCGCACTTTTATTTCGTCAGAGTTGCGGCGTTGTTATCCAAAATGTAACGTCCAGTGTTATCGTCGCGAGAGTGGCGAATTATATGTGTGTATGCGCCGACTAAAGCGGATGAAAGGAAAGTCTTCTTTGAAGACTTAAGGCCGTGGTTTGGTACAGAGCGGGCTATTGTATTTCTAGGGGATTTTAACTGTGTGTGCTCTGCTCGAGATAAATTCAGTTGTACACCGTTTCGTGATGGTAGCACAATTGCACTGAGCGAAATCGCAGCAGATTTCTGTTTAGAGGATGTGGGGGATGCCTTAGATGGCACAGGAGCGGTACATTTTACTCATTTTCAAGGTGTGAGTCATGCGCGTTTAGATAGAGTCTATGTATCCCTTGACCTTGTACCAGAGTGCGCAGAGTATAATGTTACGCCTGTGTCTTTTAGTGACCACTGCCTGGTCTCTTTCTTGATTGGTAAGCGAAAAGAAAATGGGAACAAATTTAACTGGAGCCTGTGGAAAATGAATCGCCAATTATTGAAGGATGAAAAATTTGTACTAGAGGTCACTGAAAAGATTAGAACATTAATGGAACAGAATAATTCTAACTGTGCCGCTAAGTGGGAGAGATTCAAAGAAGAAATTAAGCTGAAAGCCTTAGAACGGTCAAGTGCCTTACACCATGATAAAACGAAAAAAGAAGCCCTGCTCAGACGCAACCTAGAAACACTTTTAGCACTAGAGAGCCAGTCACCGGGACTGTGTAAGGATGATATTAAAACCGTGAAACAACAGTTGGAGTTTATCGAAGAAGTAAGGTACCATGGGGCAATAGTCCGAGCCAGAGCGGAGAAGTTTTTGCTAGGTGAAGCACCAACCAAGCGAGCTCTTTGCTCTGAAAAACGTTACGCCACCAGAAACACAATCAGTGAAATAGAGATCAACGGGCATGTATCAAGTGACCAGAGAATAATATCGAACGTCTTTTGTGAGTATTACGATAGTTTGTTTGCATGTCAACCGGTAAACTTAGACCGGTTTAGGGAAGATTTTATGCGTTTCTTGCCGGTCATTGACGACGAGGTTAAAGATAGTCTGGAAGTTTCAATTACACCTGATGAAGTTAAGAAAGCAATTGACGATTTAAATCCGGGCAAGTCTCCGGGACCAGACGGGTTGTGCGCGGCGTTTTACAAAGCGTTTCGTGATGACCTCAGTATAATATTGTGTGAACTCTATATGGAAGCATATGAGCGGGATAGTTTGCCACCATCTTTCTCAAGTTCGCACACTGTGCTCATACCTAAAACAGACGACAGGGATGAACTAAAGAAGGTCACAGCGTATAGGCCAATCACGTTAACTAACGTCGATTATAAAATATTAATGAAAATTCTAGCAGGGAGGTTACAGATGGTGATAACTGATATAGTGGGGGAGCACCAAACATGTGGTATAAAAGGAAGATCTATAACAAGTAATATACACGCAGCGAGAAGCATCCTAGAATGTTGTGACAGTATGGACTTAATTGTAGCCATGCTCCAAATAGACCTCGAAAAGGCCTTTGATAAAGTCTCTCATGAAATGCTTTTTAGCATCTTGGAACAAGTAAACTTGGGAAGAATAATAGTGGGGGGTGTACAAATGGCTTATAAAGGGTGTTCGACAAGTTTGGTTATTAACAAGTCGGTGTGTCGTCCAATCAAGGTCACACGTTCGGTTCGCCAAGGGTGCCCGCTTTCGCCTTTACTTTTTTGTTTATACATTGAGGCCCTCTGCGCAAGCGTAAATAACAACAACAGTATTCATGGCTTTCGGTTGCAGGCATGTGAGGTCCGTGTACTTGCCTATGCGGACGACATTGCTTTTTTGTGCCGTGATAGAGAAAGTATCAGTAGCGCCATTAAAATACTTAATTCCTTTTGTGAGTATACTGGAAGTTCCGTAAATTGGAAAAAGTGTCTGGGGTTCTGGCACGGGTGCTGGGACTGGACACCCAGTGTGTTTGAAGGTGTCAGCTGGCAAGTTACGCCTGCGAAGTATCTAGGTGTCCCGCTGGAAAATTACCGCGACAGCGAGCCGTACTGGCGAAGCCAGACAGCGGCGTTGCGAGAGAAAGCGGAATAGTGGGAGGGAAAGGGTAAAACGTTGTCTGTGTTTGCGCGGGCGACGGTGTGTAATGTGTTTCTGTTCGCTAAACTGTGGTACGTTTTGCAAGTTATTCATTGTTCGAGTGCAAATGTGCAAAGGTTACATCGTGTATGTGCTGTTTTTATCTGGGGCTCGACCTGGGAACGGACGAGTAGAACTAATCTTTTCAGACGTGTGCGTGATGGTGGTTTGTCACTATCGCATCTTTTTCTGCGACAAGTAGTCAATAGATTTTATTTTTTGCGTGAGGTGAAGGACCCCCTACTTCGCACTGTAATTCAGGTTAGGTTAGGTAGATTTCTGCCTCAGTTTGTTATTACGTCATCTTTGTGTTATACCGGAGGACTTCACGGATATCTAAAGGAAGTCGTACAGGCAACACAATTTGTATGTTCGCGTTTTTCCATGGAGTATTTGACTTCAGTGTCGAAGAAGAAGTTGTACAAAGATCTCGTTGAAATCTGCTTTCCTGTGCCACTATACAGATCCATGTTTCGAAGTGGACCAGGACAAGATGTTTTGAAACGTGTAAAAGCAATGGTTGTTCCGCCGGGTGTTAAAACGTTTTTCTTTAAGCTTCATGTTGGTGTGCTCCCGGTTAAAACGTGGATGCTTGACAAGGGTTTGTTCGTGCCCTGGGGAGCAGACTGCTGGCTATGCAAGAAGCCGGAAACTGTTGAACATGTATTTTTGGACTGTTGGGATGCGGTGTTTCTGTGGGATGTACTTCAGAGAACTTTGAAAAAGGAACTTCCCTTGGATCCTCATGGTATACGGTTTCTGGCAGTTGAGAACGATAATGGAGTGCCTTACGACCTATTGATGTTGCTGGTCCTCCACGGAATATGGAGGTCTCGATTGGCAGCTCGTTACTCGGACGTTGATGGACGGCCCGCGAGGCAGTATTTCTGTGAAAGCGTTCATCGCATTGTAGAAATGTGGAAGGGTCAACCTTGTACACCCGAGTGGCTGCAGGAAGTAGAGAAAGTGTTGTCTATGCCCCGTTTTTAGACATAACACGCTGGCTTAGGCAAAGCTAGCGTTTGTTATCTGTAGCACGTTTTTGTGATGTCTGAAACCGGTAATAAAGAAAAAAAAAAGAAAAAAATTGCGCCAATCCACCCCGTGAATGTGGTTGGAAAGCAAAGCTGTAAACGGCAGCCATAACGATTACCCATGCGACGTCACTTAAATTCACTCACATCGCTCTACAAACAGGAAAACCAGAGAAAAGTCAAATGCACTTAACCACACCGTTTGTTACTTTAAAGAGATAATCTTGGTAAGGTTAAATCAATGCATGATGCATGACGGTGTTTGGTTGAGTTGTATTGGTGTAGCACAAGAGTTGAAACTTTTTTCGTAAAATTGAAGTAAGCTCCAACCCAGCGTTAGACGATCTGACTTCTCCGTCTCTGTGCCGCAGACGGAGGCGACGAGATTTGCAACAGAGAAGGAGAAGGAGGAAGAAATGCTTCTGTTCATATTTCTGAACAGCCGGGAGTGCAGCCCTGGGGAGTGATCCATTCTTCTGTGGGGCCCATATGCAGTCCGCGCGGCCTGTGTTCTGTCCACCCGCTGAAGCTGGGTAGGTTGAGAGGGCCTGGACAGCAGCATCTCCCATTGCTCGTGTTGGGTAGTTGGCGGAAAGAGAGGAGTGTGCTCGGGGTTAAAGTCGCACATCCCGATTACGGGGTGGAGTGTTCCTACTTCTGAGCAAAATATACATTCAGCGTCGTAGCGATTCGGATGCACTAACTGAACACACGTAGGCTGTGGGAAGGAGCCCGGATTGTATGAGCCGAAGGGTAGTTTGTTGTTCTCTGGAAACGTCAGGGTAAGGAAAAGGTACGGTCTGTCTCAGAAGGCAATAATGCTGGGTTATCTCCCTGAACGTGACAAGCGGGTGACTGTCCTCGTGCAGCTCCATAGCACGGGAGGTGAAAGCACAGGCCTGTTGGGTGGGCGTATTTGTTGCTCTCTATTGAAGCGTGAGGGGGGGGGGGTCCAGATGAGCTGAATGGAACCGTTTCGGGAGTGGTTTGTTTAGAACGCGCAGTGCAGGTGAGGACACCCAACCCAACAGTTAATTCCAGTAGGCTGGCTGGGAATCGGTTACTAACCTCCGAACCCCTGGATGAGTCAGAGCCAGGGTGATGGCTGCCTCTCCTGCTGCCGTCATTCCTGGGGTCCTAAGTGAGGCAGACGCAAGTAGGTTGGTTCTGGAGGTAGCCACGATGATGGTGTATTGGTGCCCTCGATGTTTGGAGGCGTCTGTGTAGATAACTGCATGATGCCCACCGATTGTGGTGTTTAGCGCTTGAGCCCGTGCTTTTCGGTGACTCTCGTCATGTGAGGGGTTCATATTTCTAAGCAAAGGGAGCATCTTTAGTTTTAGTCGCCACGAGTCTGGAAGTACGTCAACCGGAGTGACATTCTGGGCTGCCCAGCCAATCTGGTGAAGCATGCGGTTACCCACCGCAGTTGTGAGTCGGATTTTCTGGTTAGAAAGATAGCCTTCTATCAGCTCTCTTCCACCGTGTTGTGGAGCCCCGTGCTAAGCAGCCTCAGTGTGGACGCACTCATGAGAAGACCAATGGCCCGCTCGACCGCCTTTCTACTCATTATATAAAGCATCTCTATGTCTTTCTTGTTGAGAAGAAGACAGGGGGTTGATGTAAGTGACTCTCGAGAGGACAAAAGCTTCAATTAATCGAAAGGTGCCGGATTATTTTAGGCCTCGCTTCTTGGTGGCAACTCGCCTGATCGTGTGTATGGTTTGATTAATGCTGTTTTTGAGGCGCTGCAAGGAGACGTCACTCTTGGTGTTAGCCTCGAGATGTAGGGCCAGGATGTTGACGCTGATGCTTGAAGTGATGGCCTGGCCATCAAGGAGTATTTGAATGTATACCTTGATTTGGCGTGAGGGCGGACGACAAGGAGCTGTGATTTTTTACGTGAACACTGGAGGCCACAGGCTTTAGCACAGTGGCGCACTAGAAGTGAGATGCTATGCACTGGTGTGAGCTTGCTTTAATTTTTGTAACTCTTAGCATATGAGCAGGCTGCGTACAGGGCCGCTAGATGGGCGTGAGTGGTCGCGTGACGCGTGAGTGAGAACGCAGGGGGTAAGCCCGTAGATGTGCTTGGTGAGTACACCAACTGTCGCCCTCGTCTTTGCGTGGGCTCGTAGCTAAATTGGTAAGACAACGGGCTCTCGCTTTGTTAGTCTGTTAGTTCCAGGTTCGATTCCCGGCAGTGGCAGTAAATTCTTTTATTTGTTCGCTGGAGTTTTCTGGTGACACCAACGGTCGCGAAAGAACCCTTGGGGGGTAGAGGTAAAAAGCTTTGCTTTAAAAAAAGCTCTCGTGGCTTAGTGGTTTGGGGCGCTAGGTGTGTTGTCGCAGGTGTTTTACAAGTCACGAGTTCGAGTCCCCGCGGGTACGTGCTTTTTTTTTTGTAGGTTAACTTTTTCGTTTTCTGCCGATGTTTTCTACATTGAGTTCACCTTTTTTGGGCCGCAACGTTCATGGCTCCACGAACTAGTTCACAGAACGCGCGCAGGCTCGCACTGGCGCGCTAGCGAGTTCTCGTTGGCGTGCTGTTGCCATAAGCACCGACTGCTTGCGGGCAGTGGGCACAGGCCAGAATGAACAGACCCTTGGCCTGGTGCGAACACGCTTTTTACGGTACAGGCATGAGTGAGGCAAGCTCCAAATATGGGGGAAAAGCGCATGACATTTGGGCGTCTGCGGGTACGCGGAGGGCGTCCATGCACTGCGTAGGCCTCGGCTAGTGAATGCTACGATTCCAATCCGTCCTGGGAGGCTTATCTTTATGCATTTTCACAGCTGACAACATGGCAGAAGCGCTGTACGATGATTACTGAGTTATTGAGAATGCCCATCCAACAACGCCACCAGTTAAGTTTTACAGAACCGAAACCGAAACCGAAACTTGTTTGGTTGCTCACCTTGGGCATCGTCCAATCACGGTGCCCGCTCCTCCTAACGTCACAGCTTTAGTTGGTGCGGCCGCCGCAAACCGCGCATGGTAGTTTTTCTTCTTTCGCGCTTTGTAAAATAATTACCGATTTGTCAACCGAATAAACGATGAAAAGTGTGCTAATTTGAGCCAGTCAACGCAGTCCAAGCAAAAACGGGAGCTTGACAAATTCACTTCAGTGTCCCTTTAAGAGGCACTGTTAGTTGGAGCTCAGAAAGAAGTTCCGCGCTGCTAATTTGTCCATGTATGAGCTTAAAAAGAAATAAGAGGTCAGCTGTATCGCGCCTAGCCTTTAGCTCAGGCAGCACTTGCAAGTACCGTGGTCCAGAGTCAAGACGGTGATACTCGTGAGGGAAGCGATGTCTAAGTATGGACAGCAGCTTATTCTGCACTTTATCAATGGCCCTGCTGTTAGATTTGCGTGTACCATTCCAGACAACCGAGGCATATTCCAGCACGGGACGACAGACAGCGGAGTACAGTTTCAGGAAGGACTTTGCACTACGGAATTCTTTAGACATCCGGCAGACCATGCCCAAGCGGCGGAGAGCTCGCTGTTTGATGAATCGAACGTGCGGTGTAAAAGTCAGCTGGTTATCAAAGCGCACGCCAAGATCAGTTGTCGTCGAGATTCGAGGCAAAGTAACATCGTGAACGGAGTAGTGATAAAGCAGGCAGTCTGTTTTACGCGTGTATGACAACACTTTGGTTTTCGCCGCGTTCACTATCAGTTCGTTCTCTTTACACCAGAGTGTAAATGCATCCACGTCTCTTTGCAAATGCCCGCAGTCGCTAAGAGACGAAACTTCTCGAAAAATCTTGATGTCATCAGCATAAAGTAAAAAAGAAGAATGCCTTATAGCAGCTGAAACATCATTGACAAATAAAAAAAAACAAAAGAGGGCCTAGAACAGACCCTTGTGGCACACCACTTGAAACGCAGTAACGATAGGATTGCTGGCCGTTAACATTTACGTAGCAGGTCCGCCCACGCAAGTAACTAATTAGGAGGTCAAGAATCGAATTATCTATGTTCAGGAGTGACAGTTTAGAAATTAACAATGGGTGATTGACCACATCAAAAGCCTTGCTCAGGTCAAAGTACACAGTATCAAGCTGCCTCCTATGATGAACCGCTTCGGACGCTCGCTGCATGAAAGAAACGAGGTTAGTGGTTGTGTTGTGGAACGTCCGGACATAAACCCGTGCTGTTCGGAAATTAGTATGCCCTTAACACTGGACGTTAAAACATCGTGCAACACAGTCTCAAAAAGCTTAGACGCCGCACAGAGTAGCGAAATAGGCCGATAGTTTCTAGCACTATCTTTAGCACCAGTTTTGAAGACAGGGACCAAGCGTGCTAACTTCCAGGCTGCTGGAAAAGTAGAAGATTGAATTGAATTATTAAATATAGCGGTTAGTATGGGAATCAGAAGCTCCCCATAGGTTTTTAATATTGCGGGAGGAATGCCATCAGGGCCACAGGAAAATGACGGTTTGAGGCGCTTCAGGGCTTTCCGAACGTCGCCCTCACTTATTCTGGGAACGCAGAAATTAGACGACGCAGAGGAAGAGTTGGACAAAATGTTAACTTTACCCTTTGGAAATACTGAGCTGAAATGATCCGCAAAGGCATTAGCAACGTCTCCAATCGGGTTGCCATTGTCGTCTAGAAGGTTAACGATTTCGGCAACCTTGCCAGCAGATCGAGAGCGAACATACTGCCAGAAACTTTTCTGGTCGCGTGTAGCGCTGATTTCTACATTGGCTATGTAGTCTGACCGATCGCGATCATACAGCTCTTTACACAGGGCTCTGAAATACTTAAACTCTTTTTTCCAAGCTTCGGATAATAATAATCAATCATGTTTATTCACGTGCCCAGGAACAGCCAAAGGCCTGAGTGCTGGCGCACGGATAGTTACATAAAAACAAAATACAAGAAACATATTTCAAGAAACAAACAAGCGACAAGACACACACAAATGGAAGTAGTGAAGATTACATAAATAAAACACATAAAATAAACAACAACAACAACAACAACGACAACAACAATAATAATAATAATAATTATTATTATTATTATAATATTCAATCAATCAATCAATCAATCAACCTTTATTATAGTGCCCAGGAACAGCCGAAGCCTTGGTGCTGGCGCACTGAGAAAAAAAAAAAGAAAAAATGCCGCATTGAAATACATCAGTGGCTGACACATATAAAACCAGGAAAAAATGTGGGTGAATGAAATACCACAGAGAAAAAATTAAAAGTGGCATCCAAA
Source organism: Haemaphysalis longicornis (assembly GCF_048455015.1). Taxonomy (NCBI): domain Eukaryota; kingdom Metazoa; phylum Arthropoda; class Arachnida; order Ixodida; family Ixodidae; genus Haemaphysalis; species Haemaphysalis longicornis. The sequence continues at coordinate 3,990,625 of NW_027526203.1, forward strand.
CTACATTATACGAAGTTATGGTACATTGCACAAACACAGCGTACAATGACCATAGCAATCGGCTGAAGCATCAATTACACAAAAACGTATGAAACAAAGTACAGGAAATGTTTGTAACTATTCACATAAACTGATAAGTTATAGAAACATTTGTTTCTATAACATTTGGTTCGCCCGGGCCACTTAAACATATGTATGAAGAGTTGACTACACAAGTGTAGCATAGTACATACAACGATTACGCCCGCAGCACTAACATATATGAACATATGAACAACATATGAACACTAACATATATGAACATATATGAACAACATATATGAGCAAATGAGAACAGACTCTGTGAAAACAACATACACATGCGGAAAATAACTGAAGAACACGAGAACTGTCGAAATGAAGTTAGTGCGCCACAGCTAAAATAATAATAATAATAATAATAATAATAATAATAATAATAATAATAATAATAATAATAATCAATCAATCAATCAATCAATCAATCAATCAATCAATCAATGAATCATGTTTATTTACGTGCCCAGGAACAGCCAGAGGCCTGAGTGCTGGCGCACGGATAGTTATATGAAAACAAAATACAAGAAACATATTGCAAGAAACAAACAAGCGACAAGACACACACATATTGAAGTAGCGAAAATTACAAAAATAAAGCACAGGCGGAGCCTGGGTACAGGTAAAAAAGAAAAAAGAAGATGCCTTTGTGGCTCAGCTTATTGTAATGAATACACAACAAGCAGAGAACAAAGTTTGACAGTAAGACGACAAAAACAATGACAAGAGTATAGAGACAAATGATAAGACAAGCATGATAAGTAAACAGTTTCAAAAACAGGCAACTATATTGGTTAAACAGAACCGCAGAGAAACCAAATTTCAGCAATAAAAAAAAAAAAAAACGAACGACAGAGATATCATAGATGTTTAACATACTGTATGCAACAGCGCAGTACGGTAAATTGTAAAGGAGCTTTGAAAGATGTCAAGGCGTTCAGAGAAGCGGTTGTAGCAATTCTGTATTCTGCGCACTGGAGAATGATTGGAGTTGCGCGCAGCGGTCAAGAAAGGGCGATGCGACCTAGTGGGCCTCTGTGGAACACTAAACTCTAAACAGTTAAGCAGGTCCGCGCAAGAAAGGTCACCATGAACAACTTTGTGAAGAAATGTAAGGTCTGCACGCATACGTCTGCAGGTCAACGAAGGAATGGAAGGACCTATGGGTAAGTCAGAATCAGGACCCGGACTGTGATTGTGATGACGGTGCTTAAATATGGATAAAAACTTCTTCTGCACACGTTCTATTAATTCACTACTAGATTTGGAGATGCCGTTCCAGGCAACAGAAGCATATCCTAACTGGGGGATACATATTGCATTGTATAGCATTAGAAATGGATCTGGAGAAGAGAATTCCTTTGTAATCCGACACACATTTCCAAGACTTCGGAGCGCTCGCCGGGTGATGAGCCTAATATGAGAAGAAAAAGAGAGGGTACTGTCGAAAAGAACTCCGAGGTCAATAATCTCCTCAACCCTTTGCAAAGGAGCTCCCTCTATACTGTAGGAAAACAGTAGACGATGGGTTTTCCGGCTGTACGTGACAACCTTTGTTTTAGCTGAATTTAAAATTAGACAGTTTTTGCTGCACCAGACCGATAATTCCGACACATCCCTCTGCAAGGCACAGCAGTCCTGAAAACTGCTAATGTGCCTAAATAGTTTTACATCATCAGCATAGAGAAGAAATGAAGATTTTGTTAACACTGTTGACACATCATTCATAAAGATAGAAAACAATAGTGGACCCAGCACAGAACCCTGAGGTACACCACTCGTTGCAGTGTAAACACTAGACCTTTTGAAGTTTACATCTACGTAAAAGGACCGGTCAAGGAGATAGTTGGACAACAAGGCAACAAGGCTTGCATCAACACCGGACATAGTAAGCTTGTTAATTAATAATTTATGGTTCACTACATCAAACGCCTTACTGAGGTCAAAATAGATAACATCCAACTGGCCGTTTTCACAAACTGCAGCCGAAGCCTGAGTCATGAAGCTTGCAAGATTTGTAACCGTCGATCGACCCGAGAAAAAGCCGTGCTGATTTGGTATCAGAACGTTCTTGACGCAGGCAGCAAGAACGTTGTGCAGAGCTGACTCAAAGAGTTTTGAGGCGACACAAAGGAGTGAGATTGGGCGATAGTTGGTAACGGCTGACTTATCACCAGACTTAAATATTGGAAAAATTCGAGCAATCTTCCATGCACGAGGAAATTTGCCGAAAAGTAAACAGTTATTATAAATGGAAGTTAAGACGGGCACAAAAATGTTGCCGTAAACCTTAATGAGGGCTGCTGGAATTCCGTCTGCACCACAGGAAAATGACGGTTTCATCCGTTTAAGGCTATCATTGACAAGTTTTTCATCGAACATAAGTGTACTAAAATTAGACATATTATTAAACGATAGGCGTTCGTCGTGACCATCTGGCAGTTGAAAGACAGAATGAAAGTACTGAGCAAAGCTAGTGGCGACATACTCAACCTGTTCCCCATCGGAATTAAGCAGGCTAATGTGTTCTTTAGACTCCTTAGAACGGCCGCGTACATACCTCCAGAAGTCAGCCGGTTTCTGAGACGCAGAAGCCTCTAACGACTCTATATAGAGCTGGTGGTCACGCCGGTAGAGGCTTTTACAAAGTGAGCGATACCGACTAAACTCCGCTTTCCACTTGTCGAGCCCAGAACGCTTGGCCTTTTTGTGGGCGCTGTCCTTAAGTTTAAGCGAACTTCGAAGTTCTTTAGAGAACCAATGGGGAAATTTGGAATGAACAGGCATATAACAAGGGATGTACTTTTCCATGCCACTCCTGACAATTTCGGTAAAACGTCGAACCTGTTCGTCAACATCATTGACATCAAAAACACTAGACCATTCAGCAGATGAATAAAAGTGATAGAGCCCAACATAATCTCCACGCTTGAAAGCATATCGCGGGACTGCACAATCGTCAACACCACCATAGCAATGCTGGGCAGCGACAGACAGAGACAATAAGAGGGGGGTGAAACTTGTCGGGGTGTACAAGAGATATTTCGGAGGCACACACTTCTACGTTTTTCAAGTTCGAGAAGCACACATCTAGGACATTACCACAGAAGTTTTCTATGTGGCAGAACTGCTGCAAGGAGGTGAATGATTGAAAATCTAATAACATGGTGCATTTCTGCGCTGCATAATGGTTTTTATGCTGAAATGAAAGACTGTTCCAGTGAATACCTGGGGTGTTGAAGTCCCCAAGTATAATTAGCTTATGGTTGGAGTGTGAATTGGAAACATTTTCAATAGATGTGAGCTTTAGATTATATTCAGCAGGTAAAATATCCGGGGTTATATAGAATGCACCGATGAGCAGCTTCTCGCCCCTCTTGAGGCCTACCTCAAGCCAGACTGATTCCTCAGTCTCGAGGTCTGCACGCCGCACGCATTGCACTGAGCGATCGATGGCAATGAGAACACCGCCACCCTTTTTCTTGGGCCCAGTTAACTTTCTGTCACTTCTAAAAATTTCATAGGTCGGAGGAAAATAGTCGGAAGATGAGATATCATCGCAAAGCCAAGTTTCAGTAATAACAATAGTAGAAAATTTGGAGCACACAACATTTCTAAGAAATTCGAAGGACTTAGTACATAATAATAATAATGATAATAATAATCACGTTTATTTACGAACCCAGGTACAAGCGGTAGGCCCTTACGGGAGTTCGAACCTAATAATTTCTCACGCCATATGAGGTCGCTTGCAGGCGCGTAGCCAGGATTTTTGTTCGGGGGGGGCTAAGGTTGTTCTCCGTACCCCCCCCCCCCCCCCCCCCCCCCCACTCCGAAGAAAAAAAGCGCGGTAGTTTGCAAGCGCCCTTAAAGGCTATGAGGATAAAATACATGTTTGGTTCATTAAAAAGTCTGCCTTGTCCCGATAACAATGATACCAGTTTTATCGCAAACTTCAAAGGAATAATCGATATATTAAATTAAACGTTTGAAGCAATGGCGAATCCCTGCCCACTTTCCTGCGGCGATTTCACTATGACAGTTCAGGATCTTGTTTGTACGATTGGCGCCCAAAGACTTAACCAATGATTGAGCGATTGTAGAGGGGTGTCAGGCGTTGATCTTATCATTTGAATTCTAACGTGCAGTTACCACACTCATAACTACGTTTTAGTGCTAGCCTATATATACCACTCCTGCCGATATCACCACTACAGCGCTAAATTTGAAAATTTTTGACATTTGTTGCATTCCTTCGGTTGAAAAAACGCCTGTGATTGGATGGATCTGTGCGAGTTACCAAAGGCTAGTTGCTATTCAATTCAACAAGGCTGTATTTTGTATTTAAAAGGCCCTTTAGGTTCTCTCATGATATTGGTGTTGATTATGATTGTATTTGTGCCAGCTGAAGTTGTAAACTGGGCGGAAATCCTCAGACCGCGTGGTACAAATCTCTGCCCGTGACACGGGACCTACATTGCATGCACGGGAACCTTGTGCAGGCATTGCATTAAACGGCCATAGTTGCATGCAATTGCTTGCTTTATTTCAACCAACATGTGGAGTATGATGAGTGTGACATCCGCAATAAAATGACGTAGGCCGTAAGAATTAGATTTTTTTATTTAGTTGTTCTTGTCCAAAAGGCAAAATAAAACGTTTTGCATTCAACGCCCGTACAGTAGCGGCCAGTGTAAGGCCAATGGAGCTCATTCTGTGCAGTATACATCGAATATATGCACTTGCGTTATGTGTAGCGCAGGTCTTATCTTTAAAAAACGAGAGGCTATGAATTATGCGTACTTATATCTCTAGCAATAATTTTAACAAATATCAACCCTAAACACACAGACATCACGCGCAATAACAGCGCTGTTAAGGGCGAAAATTACACGAACATTGCAGGATTAGTCCACACGCAAAGCGGAATAATTCAGCCATCGGTATTTGTTAAGTCATGCCAGTTTAAATTTGCGCTTCTGTTTTGAGTCTCAACGCAGTCCATCTCGTAGCTTCTATCAGGTCTCCGGGCGGACATGAGAAGCTTGTGCTTTGTAACATAATGGATCTGGTTTACATTTTGGCACAGCCCAAATGTAAAGTCTGCAGTAATGAGCTTGGTGCTCTCAAATAGTTGCATTATTACCTGTCAAGTTTTCAATGCTTAGTATATAAATGCCCTATAGTCTGCCTGAAGGCGTGTACTATCCAGTAACTTTTCTGGAGCAGCCACACCATTTAGTTATCACTCCCAGATGAGGTAGAGCAAGTCACTGCAAAGTTCACCATTCGATGCTATATCGAACTTAATATTTAGCAAGAAAAAATAGTAACGCAAAGACGACGATGTGTCACCATACTTTGCGGTTAGGCATGTTCTGTGCAATCTGAGCAAAATATTGCTGTGTTGAATTTTGTCGTGAGATCTGAGGAAAGAGTTATAGTGCGGTCCTACCATTTTCGTTTTAAACTTTAATGAAAGGCCACACTTTTTTTAGCTGACGCATGCGCTGCCATTTTTCAGCCGAGTACACGCTGCCGGTTTTAAAGCTAAACGATAAAAAAGTATCAGTGAATGAGCATGGGGGGCTCTGGAAAGTATAGGGCGCACAGGAGTTTTGTAGTTTTCGTTAGAGACGCGGAAAATTGAAATTATGTTGGGAATCTCCTTGGTCCACCAGAAAACGGAGGATTGGGCAGATGTGCAGAGCCAGCATGACCTTCGGGCATAGTGCGATGCCAGAAACAATTCAGCATTTTGTTTTCCGGAGTGCACCAAGAAAACATGCGTATTGGCATGGCCCCGCATACAGAAAGACCAAAGCCTACCATGCTTCAGCACGAAGCGGACAGTAATGACACAGTTAAACTATTTCCTTGGTTGACAGCGACCGTGCTGTTGAAACTGAAGCATGGTTTCAGGCTACGACAGGATAGATTGGCTAAAAATTGTAAAGTTGTTTACCGTGATAATTGCTCGGTCATTTCGGTTACTTAAGAAATGCCGACGATTGCTCAAAATGTTCTTCATGCAACATTTTAGAATGTATACGAAGCAATTGTGGATTCAGGAAGAAAGACAACAGCGCACCCGTATGTGGGGGGGGGGGGGGGGGGTGAGGAAGGCGGAGGTGTGCTGGTGCTCTTGAGAGTGTCTGCCGTTTGTAGCCCGTTTATTTAATTGGGAAATTTTGTTGTCTTGCACAACCGATTGAGCCTTGATAGAACGATACTCCTGCGTCCACAGAACTTCAAAGAAGGCCAGGAAGAGTTAAAGGAAAATTCTACCAGAAAGGCACGTTCGTTTCTTTGCCACCAGTACGAAGGTCCTTCACTTGCGCTGTGCACGCTGCTATGGGTTTAAAATTGGGTGTAGCAGTGGATGCACGCGTCGATATTAAACGCGGTAACAAAAGTCCCGATAACGGGCACACCATGCGACAGCGGCTATCTCTCATGGAGTTTCGTCCCAGTAAAAGCAAGCTATTAAAACTGCAGCCAGAATATATTTTTCACCCTTCGTGTATTGATACTAACGCTGTCCCGATACACTCTGAGTAACCCTCTCCACCTTCGTGCATAATAAAATATTCAGGCGTTTACAGGAGTTGAATTTACGTTTTCCCTCATTAAAAAATCACCTATCCGCTTCAACGTGGGCGCTTTCAACGACATATTCAAACGCGAATACTGCCTTCGAAATAAAACGAGATAAACATTTTTAGCTCGCAGATGCAAGGTACTGTGGCATCGTGTAAATATAAGGAAACGATTATTTAAATATCAAAGAATGCATAACTGATCTGCACAGCACAACTTTACGTACAATGCAACCTCCATCGCCAAAAGACATCTGTAATCATGCAAGGATTAATCACAGGAAGAAAATGACTTACAATTCGGGGCCTCTTTTGGGTGTTGGCACTTGGAACATGTGCTTCTCAAAACCAGGGCCGCTTCTATTCTCGCGGCAAATTGCCGTTGTGTTTCAGGCCCTTGAATATACACTGCTCTGGGCAGCCGCCGTCCAGGAAAAAATCGGCCGTGGGCGCAATGGAGGGTCTTTAGTTGTGATCGAGGTAGAATATGGCCATCTGATCGTTGTTACTGTCGCGACGCCGTCTGCCTGTGGCAGGGCTGGTATCCTTCACATTTAGGATAAAGTCTGGGACTGGCTCGGGGAGCCGCAGCGCGCCTTTTTTGTCGACCCGCTGTTTTCCAGTTTCCTAGTTTAGGGGAGAATACCGCCGAACAAAGATGCCTAATCGCAGGGGTGGAATTGATTGTCGCAACATCGCCGTCGGAAGGGGACACTCAGTGCGCACAATCTGAGCCCAGTCCAACAAAACCCTCCCGGGCTCGACAGAAACGTGAAAAAGGAAGAATGAAGAGCTGACGCGAAGAAGAGGGGCATACCTTGCTGTGTGTCTCATTCGCAAAGGTTTTATTCATTACATAGCCCCATCGCATTCTTCAGTTACCTTGCACGAGTTTGAATGTGTGCCCACGGCCGCTTGATCTCCCCCTTTCTAGGAGATGGAGCGGCCGTGGTCAGCCACCGCCGCTTGCACGTTGTTCTGCTTAACATACAAAGATCGTCAGTTCCCTTTCGGGCCTGCATCATTCCAGTCTTCAACCATCAATGACCGGCGGTCCCTCTTTTTTTCCGCTGCGAGTTAGGGCGGACCACTCCTTGCTTCCCCGGCCGAGTCAATCTCCTCTGCTGAGAACGACTCTGCCGGCCAATTATTCTCTGTGTTACCGCATGTCTCGCACAAAGCAACACAACGCATGCCTTTGGCGTCCCGTGGGCTGAGCTTACCCGAAGGCGCCGTGGCTTTCGGGGCTGCCCCCCTCCGCAGTCATCCCTCAGGGGTCCGCACCCTTCAGGCGCTTCGTTTTGTCACGGCCGGGCTCGACTCCCTTTCCGCAGCGCGGAAAAAGAGTCGAGTCCGGCCGTGGTTTTGTGTAAACACCCTTGCGTAGGGCAGACATTGAGTCGTAAATGCTTCTATTAGTGGCACTTTCGAAGGATATGCAGCTTTGTTCACAGGCGATGTACCAAGCATACAGGCAGCACGGCGACGGCCGGAAAAATTTCGGGGGGGGGCTGAAGCCCGGTCAGCCCCCCCCTTGGCTACGCCACTGGGACTCGCTTGGGGGGGCGGGGAGGCGGCCGCCTCCTGTTAAAATCCGCCACTGATGTTGTCGACGTATCGATTTGTACACCGGAACGTCTCGGAAATCATCAGTTATCAAAAAAGCCAACCGGCACAACTTTCCGCTTTAATAGAGAGTTTTAGCATTACGCATGCTCCGTGTCTTCCGTTCGTAACGTGTTGACGAGGGCCCGACTGGGCACTTGCGCATTCGCTCCGGTAGGGTGGATTAGTTCCGCGGGCCGGCCCTAGCCATGCCCGCGCATTCGTTACGGCGGAGGGGAGGGGGTGTCCTCCTCATCGTGCCAGCCCGCGCAAGCGCAGTTGAGTCCCGGTACTGACGGTACGCACGGAACGGACCGAGCTCACGAAATGCTAAAACTCTATAATGGCAGTAAACTCACATGTCCTCCCGATATCTCACGAACAGGACTACGGCGTCTTCGCAGCACGACATGCACGCGACGAAATACAGCTTTTCTATGAAGCAGACAGTATCGGCGGCGAAACATCACTCTCCCCGCTCAATGCTGGTGCGCTCAAGGCACTCAAGACATGCACCACGAACAAGCAACGACTTTTGTTAGGGTGCCTCGATTCACGGGCGTCCGCGGTGCTGGCATGGATGCACCCTAACTTTTGTCCCTTCAAAGCGCCGTCATATCTTTGCCTTCTCTATCAATAATCCTTTTTTATTTGCCGGGGTAAAAAAAAGGTTGGGGTAGCTGCCAATTAAAATATTGGCCGCATTTACATGGCTGCGACGGAGAAGCGCCGTGGCCAGCTATCGCAGCGGCGAGAAAACGCGTCCAAGCCCGCCGACGCTGCGACATCGCTGCGACTTCCGAGCGTAGCGTGCCGTGTACTTGACTTGGACGCGGCCGAAACTGGCTTCACTGCGCTTCTATCAGCCATGTAAACGTGAGCAGTGCAAGCCACGTTCAGCACCTAGGAGGAACCTGACATGATTCAGCTCGATGACACAACTTGAGCCCAAAAAGGGCTCTTCTCGTCACCGTGATTACAACGTGCACAGTGCTGACCGTGGGGCGACTACCCGGGGATGGCTCAGACCAGCGCCTTCCAGGTAAAGAATAAGCCTGCTCCGCAGCAACCTAACTCTTCGCTATTTTCCTGCTATATGTGTTAGGTTGGTTTCATCGACCGCAAAGGGGTTTTTTGGGGAGGGTTGGGGGGGGGCAATAAAAATACTGTGGTTGATTCCTCTGTCATAGGAATCAGTACAACACGGAAGTGAAATGTGCAGCGAAATCTTCAGCGAGTCGGCGGCTGTCTTGTGGGTGTGCTTGGCAAGGGACGTCTTGCTGGCAGGTCGTTTCGGCAAAGGTGTACTGGCGTCATTTCCGTGAGGGATATGACGTCAGTGAAATCTTGGTGTATCCCGGCATAAAACGCTTTTGTGTTAAAATATGAAACCCGAAAACGAACAACCCTAAGTGTAACGTACTGCAGTAGGATGGAGAGTTGAGCGAGTTGGTAAAGCGACATGGTTGGTTGGAAACAGCGCGTTAAAACGGATCACGAAGAAAAGAACCGGACAGGACGAGCGCTATAAACACTGAAAAGAGCCCGTTGAACAAGAAATGTACTGCAGTAGGATGGAGAGTTGGGCGAGTTAGCGCTCGTCCTGTCCGGTTCTTTTTTTCGTGATCCCGTTTTAACGCGCTGTTTCCAACCAACCATGTGTAACGTACTGTTTAGTACTAAGGGTTGCTTCCCCGCAAGAAGACCCTGTGTGCAGGGGTGCACCCTTTACAGGTCGCTTGGTTTGTACTGGCGTCAGTTCCGTGACAGATATGACGTCAGCGAAATCTTCGTGTACCCGGAAATAAAACACTTTCGTGTTAAAAAACTGGCGCAGCTTGCACTAGTGGTGCAAGGCTGGTGAAGCAGCGGAGCTGGGGTATACCTAGCTTTTTCCGGTGTTGCTACGTTTTGCGAGATTTTGCTAGGCTTTGCTTAGTTTTGTTAGGTTTTGCGATGTTCCTAGGCTAGCCTAAGTGTTGAGAGCTGAGGCCAAGTTTAGCCAGATTTTACTAGGCCGTTTCGGTCGTTCCCTCGCACGGACACCCTTCAAGCATGCCTAGTGACCGACAGGGCCAAGAACCGGCTCGTCGACACGCCTACCTGAAACGACCACTCTTGCGAATAAGCGTTCGCCAACTGCGTGTCCAGAAAAGACCTCGTGGTCAAGGCGACGCGTTCGCCAACTGCGTGTCAGGAAAAGGCCCCGTGGTCAAGGTAGTGACTGTCGCGCCGGGGCTCTTGCACGTGCAGCTCTTTTTTTACTAAGTGCACGTGCTGTTCCAACCAGACCGCATGGCTCCAGATCGGCTGCGCAATAATTGCATCGACAAGTGAGTCGATATTACTGCGTAACTCCTTGTTTTTGGTGTCAACGGACTCGTAAAGTGTTCGGCTCTCGCCTGGTCAACGGACAGTCATAGGGCCCCATCTTCCTCGACGAAGCGGGCAGTAATAGCCCAGCCAGGTGCTAAGCCTAAGCAGCGCAACGGCGACGCCGACCCCACCGCTGCTTCGCCCGCCGCTGCTGCACGTGCAGCTGCAGCCATCAGTGCCGCCCAAGGAATGCGCTACTACGCCAACACCGCCTCGTTGTGAAGAGCGACCGTCAGCAATGCCTACCGTGTGTGGCACCGCCGCTCCTTCCACCTCTGCGCAACACGTCGATCGCCTAGAAATCCATCGGCGCTTCAATCGTCACAAGACGAAACAGTCTCCCCCATGGAAGATGACACCTCCACGCAACCCTCGGCCTCTCATCCGGAGATACAGACCCCCCAAATGAACCCTCAACTTGCCTCAATGAACTTCCAGTGGAACCGCCCTGCAATGCGTGATCAAGATCAGGTGACTTGTTCTGACAGAGTAAGTCACTCTCGATCCCAACTCGTGCTCAGGCCACTCATTACGTACAATGTTAATGACATTCCTAAGCACACGTTTGCGCACATAATTGGGCCAAGTGCCCCACAGTAGTATTTAGATGAACTGGCCTCACACAAATACGACACGACTGGCAACCGCATTTACATTAACGATTACGACGAAACGCACGCCTCTCGGCTCGTTCAAGTTGGATCAGTTTTCTTTGCCCATCAAGGTGCCCAGCAAAGCATACCAGTAGAGATCAAAATCACAATTGAACCCAATGAATCTAACGAGGAGACCCTTCGCTGGCTAAGATGTGAGCAAGCTAAAATATTGGAATGCCATCGCTTGGGACGCACTAACCGTGCATTTGACACACCTACTCTTCCCAAGGCTGTTAAATACTACATGGCCATAATCAAAGTCTCGCCTTACCAGCCAAAACGACTTGTTTGCTACAATTGCCATAACGTTGGTCACATGGCCCGCTCCTGTCCGGCGCAAGCTGTGTGCAAACCTTGCGGCAAACCACACAGCGAGAGTGAAGAATGCGGCCCTCAGATATACTGCGTGGCCCGCAAAGAATACGGACACATTGCGCTAAATCCCACCTGTCCCAGCAGGATCCCAACACCCCCGGCTAGCCAGCAAAAGGATGCCACCAAAGGGGTAACTTGGGCAGATAGGGCCCGTAGCATTCACAAGGATCAGTCGACATCAATCACAAGTCACCCAACAAATGCCAACTCTGAAAAGGAACTGACTATGGCAGCCATTATGTCCCAACTTGCTTCCCTCCGGGCGGATATACAGCAGCTTCGGAAGGAGAACCAACAACTCCGAAGTGAAAACCAAGAGCTTAAACGACAGCTAGACAGCAAAACAATGCCAACAGCAACGTCCAAACAACTGCCTAACTCGCAAACTCTACCCAGCTGATGCCAGAGCACAAAACGTACCCCTACATCTCGACCGACTAGCGAATCCCCTCTCCAGTGAGCGCTCCAAACCGTCCGCACAGACACACACCGCGAACGGCTTGCGCGTCAAGCGGATCGCAAAGCGGACCAAGAAAATTTCGACAGCCAGATGAATGAGATCCGTAGTCTCGTTCAGTCCATGCTGCAAGAGCTCCCCTCGAGAGAAAACTCTAAGGAACCGCCGCGCAAAGTGTCCATTCGGCCCAACAACCAGTCACAATTAACCGGTCACCGACAGTATTGTAATGGAACTGCCACAGCTACTCCCACCAGCAAGTTATTCCAAAGCAGAGAATTATCCAGATCCAACCACTTTACATATTACTGCAAGAAACCCGCAGTACTCCTCAAATTCCGCGATATATTACTCATGTGAACCCATCTATCGCACCAACCACTCGGAATCAGCGGATAATTGTCGCCACCTGGATATGTCGCCGTCCTTGACCGTTCATCTCTGGGAAACCAGCAAATACAAGACCCTGAATTCTCCTCGGCGGATCACGAAGTAGTGGCAGTACATACTCGCCTACCTGGGGGAAAACCCATTATCGTGGCCGCCGCCTTTTACAAGCCAACTACCTCATCCACCACCACTGCTTCCTTCATCTGGTTACATGTTTTAACGTCCCGATTTCCAGGCACTCCTATTTTACTGGGTGGAGACTTCAATGCCCCCAACACCTTATACAACAGAACTCACCCTAGAGGTAAAGCCTTGGAGTATGCTGCAGAAACAGCAGGTCTTCATCTTATTAACGACCCAGACGCAATCACTCAAATCGGCCTTCACGCTGCTCAACGCGACACTTCGCCCGACCTCACTTGGGCGACTGCCGGACTTGTTCAAACGTGGACTCCATATGCTACTACGTGGGGCAGCGATGACCTACCCATCCTCATAAGGTTAAGGAGCAAGACCTTGAGACCAGCCAAAGCAGTGACCAGGGCCGACTGGAACAAATTTCGACACATTATACTAACCTCCAACCCACCGGCATCGCTGGACGAATTTTGCAACTTGATTGCTACTTCATCTGCGCAAGCACAAGAGACCATCCAATGCCGTGACGACACTCGGCACATGGACAATCATCTGGCAAACCTCTGGTGGAGAGTGCACGAGCTTACTCGCACTTACCGAGATAGAGGAAAAAGACAGAGAGATTTACAACGAATCCGCCGGCAATATCGCCTGATTTCAGACTATCGGCGACAACTAAATCAGGATTCCTGGGCGACAATGTGTAGCGATCTTAGTCACGAGCGTGGGCTCTCGGGCCTATGGAAACTGCATCGCAAGTTTAGCGGCAAAAGCAAGGGCCGCAAGCCAGTGTTTGAGAGCCACGCTGATGGCACCAGCACGTGATGTGGAGAAACGGCTTATTATCAAATTTTTCCCTACGGCATCGACGCTACCTCCACCACCGTTGCCCATTATCCCCATCGACAATCCTGATTCCGAATTAGATTCTCCGTTTACTATGACGGAACTCCGTATGGCTATAAGGTTGGGCCGACAACAATCTGCCCCCGGACACGACAACGTGACCTGGAAGCACCTCTGTAATCTGCCTCCCGAGGCGCTGCCCCACCTACACCTACTCACTCAAATTAATTCTTTATGGGAGGAAGGTCTCGTTCCGGACCATTTAAAGCTTGCACTCATTTTCCCCATACCAAAGCCAAAGAAGACGGCCGATAACCTCCAAAATCTGCGCCCCATCTTATTAACACCTGTATTGTGCAAACTAATCGAAATGTTCATCAATATCCGCATCATCCACTACCTTGAATACGTAAGACCCTACTTCCATCCTGCCCAGACTGGTTTTCGACCCAACTTAGGGACGCACGACAGCCTGTGGCTATTACGGCGGATCATGAACCGGCCCCATTACAACAGAGGAGATCCTGACCTCGTCATGGCCATCGATCTTCGGAAGGCATTTGACAATGTTAGCCAGGCGGTGATACTTGAGGAACTAGCCCAAGCCTGTCCTAGCAGCCGAGCGCAAACCTGGTTTCGCAATATCTTGAGAAGCCGACCCATACGACTGCAGGGGTCTCACCCGGGATGGGATCCTCTTACTTACTACCTGGATACAGGAGTCCCTCAAGGCTCAATCTTGGGACCTCTATTGTTCAACTTGGCAATGTCCTGGGTAGCACTCCGGCTCGACACTGAAACCGCGGCCCGCTTCACCATTTATGCGGACGATATTACTATATGGACAGAGGCAGCTGACTTTTCTTCTCTGGAAGATGAAATAATCGAGCTTCAAGCGGCTGCCCAGAGTCTAGAGTCATCATTGTCCGAGTTGGGGCTTACGCTCGCTCCAGAGAAGACAGAGCTCTTGGCAGTGTACGGCTGCAAACCGCCTCCATCGATCCCCACCATTCCAGTGACAATTTCGAACCAGACGATAATCGCCTCAACAGACCCCATAATGTTGGTAAGACTGCCCATTGGAACGAAAAACAGCGCTAACACGTGGCTACAGCACCTGAATAAAAAGTGGAAAGGCATCCTTCAAAACATTCGCTGTCTCTCTAACAAATATGGAGGAGCAACTCAGGCCACCACACAGGCGTTAGCCAGGGCTGTCACAGTGAGCACTCTTACTTACAGGGCACTGGCTAACGACCTCAATAAAACTCACACGAAGACCATACAGGTACTACATAGGTCCACTCTTCGCGTGATCAGCGGGCTGCCTCGGCACACCCCCATCCACAGTTTGGAGCAATCGGTCCCCCTCCACCTGTATCAGCAATCATCAAAGTGGCCAAAGCACAGGCCTCCTTCAAGCGGCCGCTGACTTACCAAGGGCTGTCACTGATTGCATGGGACGAACGCAAAATCCCCACAACATGCACATTTCCAGTGCCTATCGCACCTTGGACACGACCGGACTGCGTCACAGCGCCGCACTGCACCGCGCCGAACGCAGAAACCCTCAGTTGCGTAGACAACGCATTCTGCAGATGCAATCGGCGCAGCAGTAGGAGAAGTAGATTTTCCCCCCACCAAATCGCAGCCTGTGATATATCACCCTACCTTCACCATCTTGCCTGCTCTGCTGGACACACCATTAAAATGCAGTGGATACCTGGACACAGCGGCATCAAAGGTAACCAAAAAGCCGACGAAGCGGCCCGTAAGGGCCTTCTTTACCGAAAATACCGCAAGGTGTATTTCACGAAAACAGAAGCCTCTGCCATGGCTCACCACTTTGCGGTGACTGAAAGAAGCCGTCTATGGAGCAACTTACAAAATACTCGATGCTTTTTGCACACTATTGACCCAGAATTAAAGTCCAAGACTCCCGACACAGCTGCCTCGTAACCTGGAAACGTTGTACCATCGTCTACGCCTGAACTGTGCCTACACAAATAGCTACCTATTTCGCCTTGGAGCGACGCCAAATCCGCAGTGCGACAATTGTGGTTGCGTCGAAACAATTGAACACATTTTATTAGAATGTGCGGCCTACATGGAACCGAGATCCCACTTCCTCGAAAGCATGGAACGTCTACAACAGGAACCAATTACTCTCAGAAATATTTTAGGACCATGGATTCATCCGTCAAAGCAGCGCCAAGCTTTACGGAGTTCATTCTCTTATTTGGATGAAATTGGCCTAATTTCAAAATTGTAAATTATGTGGCCCAAGCTCAAAACAAAAGTCCGCTACCGCACCAAGTACACGACAGTTTTTTTTTTCCTTTTCTTTCCTGCCCAGCTCTTCCTTGGGCCTTTTCTTCCCCCATCCTAAACCCACAGCAGAGAAGCATGTAGGCGTCTGTAAATGCCGGCAAACCTCTCTGTTTTTCCAATAAAGAGCCTTCTCTCTCTCTCTCTCTCTCTCTCTCTCTCTTCTCTCGATATATACACTGGTGCCAGCGTGACCCGCCAATGTGTTGGCCTTGCATGGGCGTGCCCCGAACTTCCTGCTCTGTCGGGATATAGCACCATGATGGACCCCACCTTAACAAGTTTTGAAGCAGAACTGCACGCTTTGAACGCCGCTGTATCATCCCTCCTGTATGACACTACTACGGCTCCCCCACCTTCGCTTAGACTCATCACGGACTCTTACGAGGCCATACAGGCACTTCGCTCCCATACCACCACTAACCCCATTGTGCATGAAATTATCTACGAAGTGCAAATTCTTCAACGGAACCACATCAATGTCCGCTTTGACTGGGTACGTGGCCCTGAGCCGAACTCGACTGGTTTGTCGTTCCTTTCGCTAGTGTCCGTGTTTAAGTGCGCTACCTTCAAGATATCCCATATGCATTACCAACTAGCCCAGTTGTCACTTCTTCTACTGGTAACCAGGCAGTTCATGCGGCCGCACAGGAGTGTACATTAAATCAAACTCCGCTGGTCTCTGCCGAGGAATCGTCTCGTTCGTCTATACCATCTCCGTCGTTGCAGATTCATCGCTAGAAAATGGATAGACGCCAACGACTAAAAACCCTTACTCCTACAGGCTACCTAAGTAAACTTCCGCCTTTACCACGTAGTGGCCAGATCTTCATCAACAAGTTTATAACAAACACTGCCTTCACACCGCGAAACAGTTCGTAAATGGTACACGCCTAGCTCACCTTCCTCCTCGATGTCTTCATTGTCAGTCAAGCCTCCCAGCCGAAACTTGGTCTGGACATGTCCAGCCTTCAATCGCCACCGTACCTTCACCGCCCCGAACCCACAACCAGACCCAACTCTACTGGACACGTCCTTACTCGCACAAATAGCGACGTGTTCTCTAAAGAGTGGCCTAGCACGACTGGTATAAGAGCGCCATCGGTGACTGTCGTGCTTGAACTATTTAGCAATGGACACAATTAACACTCCGGCCTACGACTGCCTCAACTATTGGACTTCTTCGAGACATCAATGTGGACAAGTGCTTAAGTGATTGGCTTTCATTTCCCTCCTTTCTTCCCTTATCCCGCTCGGACCTCTGGTCTTCCCGTCTTAATAAATGTTTTTCAATCAATCACTAATGAAGACCAGCTCTACATCGTCTGGCACTGCATCAAAAAATCCCGCAAGACTGAGACAAGCTGAATGTCTTTTCCTCTGAGGATGTCGATCATTCTGTTGTACACGTGTGTGAAGCCTGAGGCACCTCATGAGATTTCAATAAATGTTAGCGTGCGCTTCCGCATTGGTCGTCAAGCGCTTCAAATACCTTCACCCATGTCATAATGCATGCTCATGAAAATGTGCACGCTTTTGCTTTTCCTAACAGGACAGTTAAAACGAATACTATGAACAAGAAATGCCCATCAGTGTCCACTATAGGAACGGCTGGTAAGCTCGGTATGCACAAATATGACCTGTTGAAAAGTCAGCCAGAGATGTGGTTAGATTTCCCCACCAACATCTGTCAAAGCTTGCAGTGGTGTACCCTGGCTGATGGGGGAGTAAAGAACTCCTAACGCCCAGTTTCTTCCAAATTAAAACTGCAAATTCTCCCAGACTGAGTCCATCTGGGAATTTAACCACAAACCAGCTGATCCCAGCTACCCCCCCCCCCCCAAACGACAATGGCATGGCAACAGCTCCTCCCTAACGTGTGAAGCGGGCTATGGAAACCAGGGGTCCAATTCTCTAAAACGACGGGCCGTCGCTTTGAAGAAACGGCGGGTTAGCGCCATGCAGATGCACGCGTTCCGGGTTGGGGACGTCGCTTTGAGGGGTGAGAACGCGGCAAAATAGCACTGCGGCGCACCGGCAGCAGGGCGCAAAGCGACACGCGCTGCGCCCCGTCGTTTTGCTTGGCCGCTTTCTTGCCCCTCAAAGCGACGGCCCCAACCCCGGAACGCGTGCATCTGCATGGAGCTAGCCCGCCGTTTCAAAGCGACGGCCCGTCGTTTTAGAGAATTGGGTCCCAGGCAGCGGGCCTCTCCAAAATGTGGAATGGAAATCGCGACACGAGGAAAAAATAAAAACAACAAAACAAAAGCATAAAAAAATAGAAAGCCAAAGCAGTTGAGCAATTTACACACGTTAAAAGAGCAAATTATATCATGACGTACTCCACATAACTTTCCGATTGTTTTGTTCAGTTTTTCCCCACTGAAATTACAAAACTGCTGATTTTCGCGATCAGAACATACATCGGGGCCGCGTGTGGTTGGTGTGCAGCTCAACCACATGCGGCCCCGCTGCTCAACCACTCAACCACATCGGCTCAACCATATCGGCAGTCACGCCAGTGTTTGCTACCGGAGGAGGCGACGCCGACGATGGACACGAAAGATATTGGCGAAAGGGACTCTAACAGCGTCACTGTAGAACGATTGGGAGTGAGTGAGTGAGTGAGTGAGTGAGTGAGTGAGTGAGTGAGTGAGTGAGTGAGTGAGTGAGTGAGTGAGTGAGTGAGTGAGTGAGTGAGTGAGTGAGGGACTTGTTATCACACAGGCGCACCCAGCATTGCGAGGCGTGCCGGCAATGGACCTTTTTCCAGTAGCGATCTGCGCATGCGTGGGCTGCCGGTACGCCATTCTTGGCAGGCGTCTCGGGCAAAATAAACAAAAGGGCGCCCCTCAGTTTTCTGCTTAGGGAGCGGCTATACTGCCTAGCGCTGCACGTTTTCTTTTTTTTTCTTCTTCTTCTTCCCTTTCGACACCTCGTGGTGGGTTCGTATGTCCACACAATAATGGCTTTCTAAGGAAAGGGGCAAGGATGCTTGAGGCTGATCACGCACAAGCATATCGGGACAGCAGGCGCGGAACCCTGATTGGTCCGTTAAAATGACGTCACACACACATTAACCGGATGTGACCTTTGATTTTTTTTTCTCGCTTTGCAGTCATTTGGCAGCGTGAGGCCAGTGATGCGTGAGTTCAAAGGACGGTTCTCTTGTTCTGTGGTTCATCCTTTGTGCAACGCCAGGCAGCCAGGTTCGAGTGATGTCATTACGCGGAGTTTTAGTTGGCGACAGCCAACTCAAATTCATGTGCAGGTTGCAACTGCGCTTGTTGCCGTTTGTGGAGACATGTACATGTACCTTCGGTGGCCACAACGCACCCCGGCTGTCCGAAGCCGTGTCGCGCTTGCGTTGCCGGCCGGCAGATTTTGCCGTTCTCTATATTAGGGGAACGATCTAGACCGGACCGGCGCAGATCCGCAGCGGATATGTGACAGCATCAAGGTGTGTACAGAGGAAACACTCGCGCTATTTTGTTTGTGTGTGAAGGCGGGATGGACATCAAATGTCGCCCTGTTTGTGTTGTAGGCCCTGGTGACCCAGCTGCAGCGCGAGGTGGCCCCTGCCGTGTACGTCTTCACGGTGTTGCCTCGTTGCTTCCAGTCGACAAGCGGGAGTTCCACTCGTCGCTTGCTGAAGAGGAAGCTAACGGCCACCCTGAAGCGTATGCGGGACGTCTACATACTGAACGCCGAGGTAACAATGGACGAGCTCGTATAGGCCTACGTGTACGGTTTTGTGTTCTAGTGGCTACGTATAACTATATTTCTAACGTGGCCTTAAAAAATTAGAAATTGTACACAAATTTAGCCAGTTTTGCGTGGAAGTATGTGTATAGAAGGTACCATTCTGTTGTAAAAAACATGTTGACCGACCACGTGCTTCGCCTGCGACGTCGCTGTGTTCTCGAAATGCACGTTATCAAACTTGCCGTACCCCCTAGCGTTTGCACTGAAGTACGTTTATAGAGTCGGAAATAGGAGCTAAAGTCCCACTTTGTATGAAACTTTGGAGAGTCCGCCTTACAAAATTAGTGATGGCAGAGTGCAACTAAATTTTTCCTACATGGTTTAATTACATTAGGCTACATTAGGGTCCGAATGTCATTTGAACCAAATGGGGTGCTTCGAATGTCATTCAGCATCCGCCGTGCTACACTACAATTTCGATGGTATTTGAAAGATTTCACAATTGCTCGCCGTGCTGTAGTGGCACTGTTGTCGCCCCGTTCCGTTTTCGTACAATAATACAACGATCAAATTTAGGAGCAGTCTAAGGCAGTAAAATGATGTCAAATTAGAAGAGGCCCCAGTTTTTACTCTAATGTGGCGGCTGTCTTGAGTAGTTTTTTTTTTTTTGCGACTGACCCACTGGTTTTGAGAGTATTAAATATGTTTGTTTCATATTTTAAGTAAGTCAGCAGTGAACAAAGTTCCACAAGCAAATATTTTGTTTATTTTACGTACGGAAGTATTATATCTTTTATTGCCGATAGAAGACGCTGCGTGCGAGTGCTAGAAATGGCTTTGAAATCTCAAATGTCTCTTTTGGTGCTTATTTGGCTCGAATGTCATTTGAGCCGAATGGCATTTCAAAACCTAGTGTAGCAGGGGCATAAAAAGAACTTATTTATGGCAGAGAGTCGCACTAAATGTTTGCATATATGGTTAAAAAAGAACTTGTAGTGAGCCGATGCCTTCTTCACATTTCTTCGAGAGTCCTGTTGTTACCAAACACCAAATATCTGTACTGTGAAGTGTGCTTGCATTTGCCCTGACAGTCTGCTTGCTTTGTTGTTGAATTTGTGCGCAGCACCGTTTCCTGAACGCGACCAAACAGCCGAAGCGGTCCCTGTTTACCGCGGATGGATACCACGTGTCCAGGGATCGTGGCATCGACGAGATGTCCGCGATCCTTGTGAAGGCGCTGGCCAGGCGGTACGGGCGGGGCATTCTCTCGCCAGAACGAGCTGCACCTGGTGCCAAGTACACCTTCTCCCGCTGTGTCCGCTGTGGAGCCAAGGGCCACGAGAGGAACGACTGCCTGCAGTACTGCTCGCCGTCCTGAGGTGCAACGAGGCACCACCGAAGACCATCGGCTTGTTGAAACGGCCCTTTTCAGGGCCACATATTTGCCTGGCATGCGGGATTCGCTGCAGCCAACCCTTGTCAGCCCGTAACCTGCTCTCTCTAGTGGTATGGTCAGCATAAAACCCTACTTGGTGAATAGGTGGTGGAGAAAACTACTTGCACATTCATTGCAGTACAGGCAGCTAACCATGTGCATAAACATGCAGCCATGATTTGTGCTCGCCCTAGGCCGAGAGTTGCACTTTCTTTTTATATGCTATTAATTTCGAAATTCTCGACTTGCATGTACACCTTCTCCCAAACACGAATCAGAAATGGTTTGTTCCATCCAGTTGATGGATCAGCACCACCCGCCGCGGTGGCTCAGTGGCTAAGGCGTTGCGCTGCTGAGCACAAGATCGAGGGTTCGATTCCCGGCCGCGGCGGCCGCTTTTCTGATGGAAATGAAAATCAAAAATGCCCGTGTGTGCGAGATTTCGGCGCACGTTAAAGATCCCCAGGTGGTCAAAATTAATCCGGAGCCCTCCATTATGGCGCGCCTCATTTCCTACATTGCGTCTGCGCGTTAAACCCTACAATCAATGAAGCCTCAGCGTGTCCTCTGCCTTAGGGAAATTTGCTGTTAATAGCCATGCCACATTGTTTATTTCGGCAACCGCTGATTTGCACAGAAGACTCCACACTTGCTTCCATTTACTCAATGCTGCATGACTGTGTCTGCTTAACACATCATTTCTGCTTGCATGCAGATGCTATATATACTGTTAACCATCAGCTAACCTGAACCAAAGTAATTATGGCTAGCAATTTCGCAAGGAGTCCTCTAAAATCAGGATACAAGAATAACAGTGCAGATGTTTGTACGAGACATGCACACTTCATTGCACGACATCCTCATTATTAGCTTTAAAATAGCTCTCTACTTGCTGCTGTTCTGCATCAGAGCTTTAGCGCTTTAGGGCAGTTTGCATTGGCATGTTGTAAGCTTTACAGTGCATCTCGGAAAGCTCACGCTTTCTGCAATTAAATGCAGTTGCTGCAGTGTTTTTGACCCCCGTCATAATTCTAGGCTTTGCTGCTGCTTTGGCACAAATACTTCGTTGGCCAATTTTACTTGTGTGTGCTTGCTGCATGAATATGGTCTGTACTGTACTCTTGCCGCTGCAGAGAAAGGAATTGATTCAGATGACAGAGCATGCATTTGAAGTCTGTGGGAGGGGCCTTTGTGGTGCAGTGGACAGTAGGAGGCTGATTATGCACAAAGATTAGTCATAGTGACTCAAAATGGCCATGGTAACCAACCTGCACCAAGCCATTTTGCTAAGAGACTTTATTCTGTTACCTGTTCACGTGCGCTGCATTCTACCATTTAGGATACCGCAAAGTTAGGGGGCTACTATGTAAGCTCCTTTTGCTTGAAAACAAGCGCCTTGATCTCTGATGTCTTGAGGTTTGTTGCCTTTTGCTGGGTTTCATGATGGTTCTCGAAACACTTACAAACCACTGCATTGCACACACCCTTGATAAGCATCAGTTTCTTCTGAATAAACAAAATTAACCATAAGGCTACCAGTTAGGACGACCTGATTGTTTGGTTGATCATTAGCGAATAAAAAAATTTTGTAACACACTGAAAGTGCTTATCTATCAACACACCATTAGGAATAACTGTTGAGCCATTGCTTTGACAAGGGGAGTTATCTGAAGGCGATTCCTCTTGTTGAAATGTTGGCTCCATCAAGGTTCCCATTGTGTTGCTCAAAAATTGACACAGCTGTGAAAGACCCAGAAAACCCTCGCATTTCCATCATGCAAACCAGCATGAATGCCATTTTTCTTGGAATGCTGCAGGTGCACAACGAACCACCACGTTGAAATTAAGTTGCAGAAGTTCATAATCAACCGGTACTGTTGCCAGTCTTTCAAATGAGGTGTGCTCGTGGCAGCCTCCACCATGCACTCAATAGTTCCCATTTCTCACCCTGGCCTATATTGCTGTCTGTAGCAAAGAGATGTCTCTGAAGCAAACTTTTCAGACAAATAAATCATGTTTATTTGGATTCGTATAAATACAGTGTAGGCCCCATTGCCAAGGTAGTGTGGCAACACTCCTATTAGAGCACATCTCAAGCAATAAGGGAAACACCAACTGCAGCCCAGGCGACGCATTTCTCAGCATGCCTTCAGCTCCCTCAGTGTTGCATTCGCAGCTCAAAATGAAAGTTCTTGGAGCACCAGTGACTTGTCCAGCTACAGGCGCAGCAGGCAATGGGGATGGAGCATCTTCATGACAACAGGAACTTGCTGAATACAGAAAAATGAAACACATACAGCATGAGTGACCATACTGACAGGTTATAAACGAGTTTGTTCTCAGCTCGCAAAAAAGCCTAGCACATGTTTGGGGACGAGGCGGGGGTAGTGCACATCCAACTGCAGGCACAAATGGCGACATTCCAAGGCACTGAAATTTTTGTAGTGCCTGTGAATGTGGTCTACTCCTAGCAAGCGAAAAAAAAATGTACAGAGGCTGTAAGCGAGCCTTTGCATCCGTCAACGGTAGTGAAACCCAAACGTCAATCTGAGCAGGCCACGAGTTCTTTTGTAGCATGCTTCGGCAGCATGACAAGCTAAAGAGGGTTGCAGCATGCAGTAACCGAGGACAGCCAGGCTGTAATTGCGGGGAATAAATAGGCAAAATACGATGGTGCCGTTGTGTCAAGATTACGGTGCACATTAAATAGCCCCAGGTTGTCTAAATTAGTCCGTAGCCCTTCACTATGCTGTGCTTCATGGCCCAGGTGTTGCTTCTTTTTTTTAAGATTAGACAGCGTAAGCAAAAGCAGGCATTTTCTGTTGTACAGGAGTATCTGACCCCACAGTTGGCCTCTTCTAGCACTGCTAGTTCAGCCGTGATCAATGGTAGCAGCACCGAATCCCCCCCCCCCCCGGTTATCCAAAAAGAACCCATGGCAGCATGCTACCGAAGCGTGAGTGGACGGGGCTGCAGCACCAGGTGGGCCATTGTGGGCCGTGGCCCAGGGTGGAAGTCCTCTGGAGCTTAACGGGCTCAGGCAGGGTTGGGTATGCACCATCCCGGGGAAACGGGCACTGGATGAGGGGTGCAAGAAAGCATACAGGCAGTCCGGAGCAACATTTTCAGCTCCGAAACAGGCTAAGTTGACGGCATGCGCACACATAAGCATGATATAGAACACCGATTTATGTGGCAGAACACAGGGCACTAGCTTTCATTGTCCCGTCACCTGTTGGTCCGCGGGTGCAAGCACCGCTCCTACCAAGCAGAGGCATGGGATTGAGTTGCAACATGCTTGGGCCAACCTAGATGAACCACCCAGTCCAGTTTTCAGCCCAAAGATTACCAGCGTGGGAGGACATGCAATTTGAATGCAACTGTAGTGCATACCATAATTACAACAACACATTTATTCTTAATGATACTGCCATCTTTTACCAAACAGGAATGTGCAGGCTGAGTTTTTTAAATGAAGCATATGTTGTGCTGGTTGAAATCTGCTAATACTAGCCAGCCTCCCTATCCGCCACCTGGGAGACGCGCTCTCTGAAGCAGGCAGGCTCTGCTAAGAGAAAAGTGTTCTGGCACACTGCCAGATGCAGCATAACACTGCAGCCTCACCATGGGAAGACCCGAAGACGTAATAAACACCATCAAGTAAGATTACTTTCATAGGCTGTACAAAGCATAAAGCGCCGAGCGCACTGCATTTGCTGTATTCAATACGCGACGGTACGTCTGCTCAGGAAGCTCGCTGGCGACGGTAAAGCCTGTGCCGGTAAGTTACCGTTCACGTTAACTCGCGCATGCGCAGTCGACTGCCGCAAACACGGTAACGCTATGCTAAAACTCTCTATTATGTCGCGTTGCCTTGATTCCAAGATTTTTTTTTAGCGCCGCCAAGACGGCGGACCGAAACACAAAGTTAAAAGCGCCGCAAAGACGGCGGACCGAAACACAAAGACACACCGTGCGCTGTGCGTCTTCCGTTTCGGTCCGCCGTCTTTGCGGCGCTTTTAATCCCTTGCAGTGATGTACCAACTCGCCCGAACCACGACTCCGCGTCGCAATATTGTTGTAATATGGTGAATGCGCGCAACTGCCACTTGCGAACGTTACCATGCTAATACGTTAGGCCTAGAAATTTGGAACAGTCGATGAAGCAAGCGGAGGTTAATTTTACACAGTGACGAATATACGTCGGCTCACATTTACATTTCATTTGATTCAGTTTAGCTAACAGCAGGAAAGATACCACCCTGCATTAATTGCAACGTCGCTGAGCGTGGACTTGATACTTGATAGGCCTACGTTGAAGCCTAACCAAATTTTCTAACACAGTCACAAATAATAGAATGAAGTCATCGTTTCTATCTAACACAAATGTCCATTCAATTAAATACGAATATCTCTTCGCTCATATTTACATTTTCTTACTTCTAAACGCTGCTCACAGCTATTCAAGGTCACGTGCGATAAGAGGCCTTAAATTACTGGGCACAATACTAGATGAAGCGGATTAACGCAGGCGAAATAAAAGCAAACTATTGCTAGTTTTCTTACCTTCAGCGCTTCCGAAGACCAGTTGCACAATCTCATCGTCGAAATCGTGCATCGCTCTGTGGTGGACGAGGTTAACGAGGTTATCAAAAGTTGCAACGCGGTGACCGCATTTGTCACACTTCATGTGGCTTTTTGAGCTTGTCCCCTCTTTGTGGTGCACGTTTCTCTCGTGTTTAAGCATGCCTTTTCGGTGCGAAAACACCTTGTCGCAGTCATGTCGCAGTCAGAGCAGCGCCGACGATCCTCATCGGTGGGAGCAGCACTCGACGAACCCGCCATGCCGAAGAAAAATAAACATGCCGCAAACGTCGGAGGTCAAAACAACGCGTCTTTCTCCCAGTGAAAAAAAAAAATGACGTCACATCCGCTTGTAAACCAACGAATCAGCGTGTCCAGAATCGACCAATCAGGGTTCCGCGCCTGCTGTCCCGATATGCTTGTGATCACGCTGCCAGCACATGGCTGCCAGTGAGGGGGTAACGAAAATGGAGAAAAAAAAGAGAAGGGGCGATTTGAAGACTGCAGATTAGTCACGAGAACGCGCGCCTGCTACCGTGACATTCATGTGAGAGGTACGGTTGACGGGTCAGTGCGGGAGGGACCGCCGGGCCAGGATATTTCATGCGCGGGTTCCCCAAAAGCCAAATATTTTTGGGGGCGTGCCCTTACTGCCATTTTTAGTTCGCCGTGGCGGCCGCTAGAGGGACCGGTACTGGAAAAAGGTTCATTGCTCCGCCCGAGTGGCACCATTTTATTCGCAGCCAATCACTAAGAGTCACAAAGGTTAGTGTCCTCAAAAAAGTTCAGGACAAGCGTAAGATGTCCCTCCTACCGATTCCGCGTCCTTTTGGCAATGAATGCAGATGAAGCAGGAATGCGGGCCGGCTCATCTGCGAAGTTCTTTAAATAAAGCTGAGCGCTCCATCGCATGCACTGGGCAGTCCATGAAAAAGATGTCCGGCGTCGCCAAGCACACCCCACGTTGGACACAGGGGCGATGAGGTTAGATTCAGTTTATAAAGCCAAGACGGTGTTCGGGCTGAATTTGCCCGGATGCGGAACAGTAACGACGCGTTCTGCTTTTCTCATTCCTTTAATAACACAAGGTTGGGCTCCAAAAGGACCTGAAATGATCAGTGATCACCTCCCTTAGAATGCGCCAGTGGTCTGGAATCACTCTCAGCGATCGAGTATGTAAAAGAGCTTGTTGCGGGCCACCTTATCAGCAGCTTCGTTTCCTCGCACACCTACGTGGGGGGAAGCCACTGGAAGCGATACTACGGCCGTTTTCCTTGAGCTGCTGAACAAGACGTAAGGAGCGTCGGAAGGTTCTGTCCATGGGAACTCCATGCATGAAAATTTGTAGAGATGCTGTAAAATATGTTAGACCTAATACCACGCGCCGTACTCCAAGCGATTAGACCTTCTTTAGGGCTGCCTCAATCGCAACACACGTACTCTGCCGTTGTGGATGACGACATGTGGTCGAGCCGACGAGCATAGGAAACATTCAAAGCGGGGACCACAGAGGCCGCTGCGCTGGTCTGCAGTCCTCTGTCGACAAAGCCGTCAGTAAATACATGCATGTCTCCATACGCCCGATCAAGTGGTCAAATACTAGCGATCTGGCCTCCGCAACTGGGGTAAATCGCTTCTATCGGATGCCTGGAATGCTTTTGCGCACCCCAAACTCTCGAAAGGCCAAGGCGGTTCCTAGTTCAGCCGCGTCTTTCGCCACTGTGGGCAAAGAAATCTCACGTACTGGTAGCCGCGTGTATACGTGCGAGCTGAGCCATCGAGAGTTTTAGTATACACAGCGGCTAACGTACGCTACGCTATGGTCGGCGGGTACCTGGACCCGATTGGACAGGTGCGCAAAGGTTCCGCGGGGTCGAGCGGCCCACCTCGCCGAGCCCTCGCATTCGTTCTGGTGAGGTGGAACAAATGCGTTCCCTCGCATTCGTTCCGGGCACTGCGCGCGCATCCGTAGTCGGGTCCCGCTACCCGCCGACGCCAGCGTACGCTAGCCGCTACGCTACAACTCCCTAATACTTCCCTGGCATGAGACTCTCCCAGATGTTGCAACAGCAGCCTTTCAGACGCCATCAAGTGGAGGGGCGTAAACTGCGACTCGTCGAGGACTTTTATGTTCAAAGCCCCATGGGGAACCCCGAGAGAGAGAAAGTGTTTTTTGAACAAAATATTTACAAGGCGAAGTTTTGCCTCTCGACAGAGGGCACAGGTCTCGCCGGGGAAGAAAAGAGCATTGAAGAAAAAAAAAGGCAGTGAAAGGGCCATGGAAAATTAAATATGATAACAGGCTATTAATAGGCTATGCACAGACTATATACATGAACACGCAGGTTATATACAGACTATTTACATACACACGCACTCACGCATACACACACACGCACACAAAGGGGTTAACAGTGGGTGGATAGTGGGTGGGGTCTGGCTTTGACAGTTCATGGGCGCGTGTTGAGGCCCGACTCGTCGAAGTACGAGAGGAGCAGCCTGAAAGCCTCTCGGTGCAGCATGAATGGTCCCCGAGGACGCAGGATGTCCTCTGCAGTGCTTGAGCGTAGCCCTCATAGTCCTCAAATAGAGCGGCCATGGTGCCCATGCGGGATTATCCTCTCAAGCGAAGCCTGGCCAGAAGGTGGTCACCTCCAGGTGCTCGGTGCAGGCGCTCCACATGCCGCCGCGCTGTCTGCGTGGCGAGCAGCTGGATGGGCCAGCTTCCGGTTTCCGCCAGTGTGCTGGCCACTGGGGAGTCTCTTGGGAGGCCGACGCAGCGCCGAAGGGCCTTTCGATGAGCCAGCTCCAGGGTCTTCCAATGAGCGTCCCTGACGGTCACCAGGGGGAGTGCGTAAAGAACCCGCGAGGCAGCGCAGGCTCTGTAGATCCGGAGCACCCACTGGTGCGAGCACCCTCTATCCTGTGCCAGGAGCTGGTTGATACCCCTAACGGCGCGGATCATCTGGTCCAGTTGTGCCCCAACGGCAGTCCTCCATGAGAGGGTTTCGTCGATGGCCAGGCCGAGGTAGACGACTTTGCGTCGCCAGGGGAGATGCTGAGATGCAGTGGAGCAGTCTGTCGGGCTTGGGCTGGGCTCGGATGGATTGCGATGGCCTCCGTTTTGGCCTCGGAGAGTCGAAGTACCTTACTCGTCAGGTGGTTCGCCACTGCATTGAGGGCCGCCTGTAGTGCCGCGCGTACCCGCCTGCCGACTTTCGTGGGGACCCGGGTCCAGAGTGCCACGTTGTCGGCATAGATGGCCATCTCTACCGGGCACCCCAGGGATCCCGGAAGACGGCTGGCAAGGTGCGCCATTGCAAGGTTGAAGAGAAGTGGGCTCAGGACGCTGCCCTGCGGGACACCAGTCCCCACTCTGCGCGGGGCGCTCAGGGTATTGCCGACGCGTACACGCAGTGTACGGTCTCTGAGAAAGCCACTGAGAATCTCTGAGCATCCCCTCCGCTCCCAGGAGGTCAAGGGCACCGTGGATGGTCTGGTGTGGTAGCGCGTCAAAAGCTCACTTGACGTCCAGTAGCAGGAGGTACGCCCCCTCTTTCTTGTGTCGGGCCTGCTCTAGAAACGACACCACATCTGCGAGGGCGTCAGCGGTGCAGCGGGACCTTCGGAAGCCACTCTGCTTTTCGTCAACAGCATCTCGTAGACTTGTTAGCCATTCCAGTCTGCCCAGGACCACTGGCTCCATGAGTTACCCCACCGCTGAGGTCAGAGAGATGGGGCGATTCGAGGAAGGCTCGCTCGGTGGTTTGCCAGCCTTCAGCACTGCTGTCACAATAGCCGTCCTCCAGTCCTCAGGGATGGTGCCGGTCCTCTAGACATGGTTTAAGAAGTCCAGTAGGCGCAGCTGCTGGTCGGTGTCGAGGTTTCGCAGCATGGCATATGTGATGCCGTCAGCGCCAGGGGTGCTGCGCCCCCGGGGGCAGTGCCGCACAGCCTCCAGGAGCTCAGCCAGTGTGATGTCTGCATTGCAGGCCGCTTTAACCCGAGGGTCAGCTGGTCTCCGTGGTGGCTCGGCGAGGGGACGCTGTATGGTAGCAGGTAGCAGCCTGCTCTCATGTGGGCCAGCCCGAAGATAGTGGCCATAGGGACCAGCGTTGGAGGTGAGTGCATCGGGTTAACGCAAGGGGCAAACTGCTCCGCAAGGAGCTCAGCCAGCTCTTGCTCCCTTATCCCTGCCCCTAGGGTCACGGAGTGTAACGGGCGCAGAGCGAAGGCCGGCTGTGTGAGAGACTTGAAAAGCCTCCACGCCCGGGCAGGGTCATGGCTGCTGTCAAGGGAGCTGCAGAGGCTTTGCCAGCTTCTCTTGCGCTGCTGCCTGGCGTGCCGTCTGGCTGCTTCGTCCAGTCGTCTGAAGGCCGTCCAAAGGGCAGGGGTGCTGTGGCGGACGGCCTGCCTCTGGGCTCTGGTCCTGGCGGCCCGAAGGTTGAACGCCTTAATATCAGGCGCCGGCTTTCCCCTGGTCACTTCGGTGTAGGCAGTGGCAGCTTCAGTGCAGGGGACAAGCTCCTTTAGGAGGGTGCTGTCGTTTGCTGTTTGCAGCCGTTCCCTCAATTGTTGCCTGAAGATGGTCCAGTTGATCACTCTGCAGCGTCTGCAGAGCGCCGGTACAGGGAGGACGGGGTGAGGAGGACCGGGAAGTGGTCGGAGTCCCAGGTGCCGTTTGCCGTCTCCCAGTTGTAGGTACAGCGCTCGGACACCAGTGCGAGGTCAATGCACGTCTGAAAGGCTCGGCGGACAAAGGTTGGTCTGCCAGTGTTGATTATCAGCAGTCCTGCAGCGACCGACCCATCTAGGATATCCCTACCCCGTCTGGTGGTCCGGCGGCTTCCCCAGTGCCAGTGGTGGGCGTTGAAGTCCCCGCAGATGAGGCAGTCACGACCCAGGTGGCTCCGCAGTCGGCCCAGGTGGCCGGCGTCCCAAGGTTCTCCTGGCCTGATGTAAATACTGACAACCGAGGTGTCTGTGCCACCTATACGTACTGTAACACCGACGCACTCCATAGGGCCACCAGCAGATTCGTCGAGGTTCAGAGCCAGGCTTGATAGGTCCAGTCTCACGTACAGGGCCGCCCGTGACGTTCCCTGCGGGTGACTGAGATCCAGGCAGGGGGTCAGGGTACAGGACTCTAGCTCGCACGAAGTGCGGCTGAGGTAGCTACGTAGCCAGGAAGCCAGGGTGGCTCCCCCTTCTCCATAACCTCCTGCAGGGCCAGTACACCGAAGTTAGCCCGCTGGAGGCGGTCGGCCAGCTCTGCTCTGCGTCTCCGCAGTGAGTGAATGTTCCACTGGAGAATGCGTGACCTTGGTCCATTAGAGCTGGCCATGTGTCAGAAAGGAGGAGCCAGGCTCTGCCAGGGGAGCTGGGGAGGGCTGCAGGACGACAGGTTCGGAACCTGGTTGAGGGCGTGTACCCAAGCAACCACCGGACGTCCGTCAGCCGGCCACTGTACGTCCATTCCGGCTCTAGCGGACGTCCGTGGGACGTACGTTTCAGAGCCGCTGGATGTACCATGTACGTCCATGGGATGTACAGCCGTGAGCTGAAGTAAACGGACCACGGGAGCGGTGGCCAAAACTAATCGCTGCGCCGTCTGGTTGCGCGGCGCCTGCTGTCGAGACCGCGCACAGCGCAGGCGCGGCCTAGCAGCACAGCACACATGCCGCTATCGCTCGCTTCTTCGCGATTGCCTCGCGCTCCGATAAATTCACGCCAGTGGAACCGCGCGGCCCTTTTGCTGTCTGCTGTGGAAACGGCGCGCTGGCGCAATCGGCGGCAACGCGGTCCCGCTGGCAGAGTTAACGCGTTGGTGATTGTCTCGTGCTTGTAGCTTTTTTTTGAACCCCCTACCCCACCGCGCCATATATCGAAGCGGATAATAAAGCAGAAACAAAATCACTATCCAGTCGAAGAAAATAAGAAAAAACACCCCAAGCAACCAAATTTGCTTGGCCCAACCATGGGCCACCAGGCGTTGGCCAACCTGGCTGACGTTGGCCCGGGATCGGCAATATAGGTTGGGCCAACCATGGGGATTGACACTGGCCTCCGGCAGGCCAACCTATGGCACCAAACGTTGGGCCTACCTCACTGGCCAACCCGGCGAACCTCGGGCCACAGCAGGGTCGCATTTGTTCCAATGGCGGATGGTCGTCGGCTCTTCATCGGCACCACCGTGGCAGTTCTTTTTGCTGGCTAGTATAAAATACTACAAATAATAATTTCTTTTTCTTTTTTTTTTTTTGCAAAGCGAGGCCGGACTGCTAGCTGGTGAATGCAGTCATGCAGTGGACCCAAGTAAATGATGAACAAAACTTTCCGTTTAGCAAGTTTATTTGTTCAACTTTGAAATGAATGGGCCCAAGCGCGCCATGCCGGGACTTCACGAAGGCGTAGCAGATACGTCTTGTTCTTGCACCTTTTGTTGGCGCCTCTCGCTGCGGCCCCCCCTCCCAGTCTTGAGCCCCAATGAGCCATTGCTTGATCCAAACGTTGGTTGCATGGTGCGACACTTCGCGGTGGACCTGCAAATTCAAAACATTTCACAGCAAACATTTTTGTTTTGTCTGACAGGCAAAAAAATATTCTATGCACCATAGCTTTAGCCAGGAGCTAGACGAAATCAGTTTCCTCCAGCAAAAGAATCGATATTTGGGCAAGTTGATGCACGCTGTTGAACAATTCCAGGCTCAGCTCAGAAAATATAGACACAAGGAAAAAGGCACAGTATTTGGCTTTACATTTACTAATCGCCAACAGCAATTATACTGTCCGTCTAACTTCAACCTGAATAAAACTGCCTAAATGAAGCAACAGTCACCCTCACAATTTTCTTGAAGCCAAGCATGTATAACGACAATGTGTCAGGGCGATGCTTAGCTAATTTTATGCCTGCTCCTGTGCTGCAAGCTTTAGGAGACTGTTGGGGAATGGATGCATTATTTACGGTTCTATAGAGGTGCAACAATCCGTACCTACCATCATCCCTGTTTTGTAGTTTGTTTTTGGATAGTACACAATGTGATATTTTGAGGGGGAAACGCTAAGTGGCTGAGGAATACCGATGGATAATAGTGTCCGAATGTGCTGCATAGGATCACGACCAAAAGTATTAGCAAGTACAGACAAACCCGTTTATAGCGAATTGCAATATGCACCGCGATTAGTTCGATATATCCAATAGTTCAATATAGCCGAACCCGCCTATAACGAACTTATCGTTACAAGTTCGCAATCCGCGGGAGCCCCCCCCCCCCCTCCCCCTCCTCAACTCCACCATCCCCGCATGCAAAAACGAACACAGTAAAGTAGCCGTTACCATACCCAAAATAATCAATTTATTGCAAGTATTAAAGCTGCTTTCCGCCTGAACTGCCTACTTTTCAAGGAAAAAAGCAGTGATTTTTGTTTTCACTTTCGTTTTGGCGGCTTCAACTAGCATAGCATTCTCTACACGGAACATTATTTGCACCAGTTCGAGTCCGCGTCCTCCAAAATCTAAGAAGCATTGGCGTAGCACATTGACTGCCGAAAGCGCTTCATTATAAGCGTCGGACGGCTTTCACTCGCGACATCATCGGGAATGTGGGGGAGCTCTTCCTACAGTTCACCGATGCTGCTGTCTTGGTCCGGACTCGCTGACTGCGCGGGTTTCGTCGTGAGTGCCGCGCGTCGGAAACAGTTACGGAAAGTGTCGGGCGTCATGTCGCTCCGTGCAAGGCGCAATGTCTAAGTCGCAACTCTTGCTCCGTGGTCGCGGCCAATCCACATCTCAATCGCCGCTCCGAGTCCATGCATTTCGGCGGCCATTCTAGGCGCGCAGAGTTCGATATATCGGATGTGAACTTCGTTATAAGGAATATGTTTCCCATGTATTTACGTAACTGAAATATTTTTGTTCGATATATAGCATAATTTGCTCTATCCGGGTTCGTTATAGTCGGGTTTTACTGTAGTCACTAATGGAGGAACGCGGTACGGCTTCCTGCGAACCATGCACGTCAAATTCCCAAATAGCATGCAAGTGACATCACGATTTTGTGCCATTCGGTTAGACTAGAGCTTTACAAAGACAACATGCTAACAAATATTCCGCAGCTAACGACAGACCGTCCGCACAAGTAAAAACCTCTCACTAAACGCAGTAAACTTCCTCGGAGGAGTTATACAAGCAAATTAACAAGTATTTGGCGACGAAAGCCCGCTCTACATGGGGTGAATTTCGCCAGCGAATTCACAACTGCGGTGCCGTTCGTGCACAAAAACGATCTATTCGCATTGATTTGGCAAGTTGCCAAATGTTTGGAACAGCCAAACTTCTGCCGTGAATGCCTTTTGGCATTTGGCAAAATGTCGCAGCACTGAAAATGTGAAAACAGTTCGTTTTGCCGCACGAGCGGCGCCGCAGCTGCGAATTCACTGGCGAAATTTGCGCCATGTAGAAAGGGCTAAACGTGACACCAAGAAACGCCAGTACACGTGAATCCAAGTCATGGCAGGAAAAAAACCAAGCCGACGTCAAACACTTTAGGCCTGCCAATGAGGTAAACTAAGCTCTCCTCTTGAGTCTCATGATGCACTAAACTTTATCCCTCTCTCTAAACAGGTGCTAAACGTGGTCTTGTAACCAAACAAACAAAAAAGAAGCATCTTAAGGCTCAACCGGGTTACAGCGCAATCACAACCAATCCGCAGAAAATCCAACGCTCCGGAACCACCTCAGCCTTCAGAGGCTTCGTCCCTGCGTATTATATTAATTTGTGCGGTTATTTTACATAAAAATGAATGGGAAACTTACCTCAGCAGCAGCAAAGAGGGACGCAGAGAAAGAGAGAGAGAAATCACTTTATTTTCCAAGCAAGTTGGCTAGGAACGTGTGGTGGCTGCCGGCCGAAGGCTGGCGGCGACGGTGGCAGCTCGGTCAACCAGAAGTAGCTGCACCCCCGGTTGCGAGCTGCCCAGCGCGTCCTCCCACTGCTCTACGCTGGAGATGGGGGGGAGTGGGTTAAGAGGGCAGGCCCACATGGCGTGGGTTAGAGTGTCCAGGGAGTAACAAAGGGGACAGTTGGGTGAAGGGAACTCAGAGGGATAGATCTTGTGGAGGAGGGACCGACTGGCGAGGGAGTTTGTCTGAAGGAGTCGCCATAGGCGCTCCTGATCGTTGGTAAAGCGGGATTCACACGATGGAGAAACCCTCTCTTTTTGGCCCGCGGGACCCGCTCACGTGACCGGTTTTAGGCTCCGCCCCTCGGTGGGGATAGCCCGCGGTGGCTCCGCGAAAGAAAATGCCTCCGCATGTTTTCGCTCGACGGCGGTGGCCCTCGGCGGGGAATGAAACCTGTTCCTCGGCGCTGTCGTCTGCTAGTCACTCCGCGTAGCTCCGCACGTGTGGATGCGTCGCCAGGCCGGATAATCCGGTCACGTGCTGTCGACGTCACATATCCGTCCGCCTCCGTGAGAGGGTTTCTCCGTCGTGTGAATCCCGCTTAAGGGATGTGTGGGCAGGGGGATAGCGGCAGCGGGAGAGGCGGTAATGCTCCGTGACCTCTTGGTACGAGAGCAGTCGATCGCGGGCCGACCGAGCACCATGGTAGGGAGCAGGAGCGAGCCCAGCACGGCTGGTGAGTTCTCGTGCTGCTTTGTGGACCGCCTCGTTGCCTCCCACCCCAGTGTGGGCCGGAGTCCAGACGATGTCGACTGGTTGATGAGGGGGATTTTGGAGGATAATTTTGAGTGCCGTAGCCGAAATGCTACCGCGAATGAAGTTTTGAACGGCCGTCTTCGAATCAGTGATTATAATGTGTGGTTGCGGCCTAGTGATAAGGGCCAGGGCTATTGCCGCCTCTTCCGCCGTTGCGGGGTAAGGTGTCCGTACGGTAAGGGAAGTGACTGGGGGACAGTTGCATGGGGTGAGTGACCACTGCGAGAGCAAATCCTTCCGCGTGTCGGTACTCCGCTGCGTCTACATACATGGTGGTGGCCGGGGAGATGGGGTATTTATCTGAAAGGGCACGGGCGCGCTGGCACCTGCGCTCCGCGTGATGCACTGGGTGCATGTTGCGCGGGAGTGGACGTATGCAGAGGCAGTCTCGGATGTCTCGAGGCAACAAAGCTTCGTTCTCTGCCATTGCCGGGATGCCAATTCGTAAGCGGTGAAGAATGTGCCGCCCTGTGTAAGTGGTAGAGAGGCGGCGTAACTGATTAATACGATGGGCCTCTAGTAGCTCGTGGGCAGTATTGTACACTCCCAACGGGGCGAGTCTGGCAGTGGACGAGTAGAGGGTGATTTGTAATGCTGCCTTGTATGCCTTTCGGATGAGGCAGTCAATTTTGTCTATGTCGGAGGTGGTAAGCTTAAGGTAGGGGACAGAGTACGTGACCCGACTGATGATGAAAGCCTGAACTAGACGGATTCGTTCTCTCTCCTTGAGCCCGTGGTGACGGCTAGCGATTCGTCGAATAAGGCCAATTGTTTGGTTTACTTGAGAGTTAAGTAGGGATAGGAATTTAGCGTTACCTCGATTGCGTTGTATAATTAGGCCTAGCACGTTAAGGGTTTGCACCTCTGGGATTATTCGGTTGCCGAGGGAAACTTGTATGTTCGGCGAATCACGACAAGACAGGGAGAATGAGCAGGGCAGATTTTTCTGGAGAACAGGATAACCCAGCGAGTTGCGCCTCTGTCTCCACGATATGGGCACCCTGTTGAAGGATGGTTTCTATCTGAGCATCGCTACCTCCAGGTACCCACATCGTAATGTCGTCGGCATATAGACTGTATCGGAGGCCAGGTACCAGGTATCTAACTTTTTGGGGATGTTCAAGATTGCCAAATTGAACAAAAGAGGGTACAATACTGAACCCTGGGGTGTACCTATGGAAGGAAGTCGGATGCGATCAGAATGGAGCTCGCTTACCTGGAGTGCGGCGGTGCGTGCGGCGAGAAAATCGCATACGTAGTTGTAAGTGCGCTCTCCTGGGTGGATAGACTTAGGCTTCTGAGGATTGCACTATGGGAGACTCTGTCGAATGCTTTTGTCAAATCAAGCGCAAGGATCGCCGCTGCGTCGCGTTTAGGTGGTTGGGAAATTATCTCTAGGTGTAGCTGCAGGAGGACATCCTGAGTGGACAGTTTAGGTCTAAACCCTATAGGACTGTGGCGGGAAAGGCCTCCGTGCTCTTGATGTGAGCGGTTAGTCTGTTAAGGATTATATGTTCTAGCACCTTGCCCATACACGAAGTGAGAGATATGTGTCGAAGGTGTTCGATAGTAAGAGGTTTGCCTGGCTTAGGAATTAATGTTATGGAGGCATGTTTCCATGCTGGGGGAAGGGTGCCTTGAGTCCAGTAATAATTAAAGTAAGCAGTTAGAGCCGTAATAGAAGGGTCGTCTAGGTTGCGAAGAAGTTTGTTGGTCACGCCATCTGCACCTGGTGCGGATCCTGCCTGAATCAGTAGGAGGGCGCTTCTCACTTCTGCTTCCGTGATGGGTGCGTCCAGTGTTTCGTTAGGCGAGCCGCGGTATGACGCGAGTGGAATCGAGGGACCGGTGGAGATGTAATGCGTGCTCAATGTGCGCAGGAGCTGTTCGTTGTCCCCCGAGAATTTCTGTAATATAACTGTGAGGCGGTTGCGTTGTTCCGTCTTAGAGCCTGTTGGATCTAGAAGGTGCCTTAAGAGTACCAGGTGCGTTTCATTCCTAAGGTGCCTTTAATGTCGTCACAGATCTCAAACCATCGGTTACGGGTAACCTCAGCCGAGTATCGGAGAATTTCCGCTTCGAGACGAGTTACCCTAAGCCGAAGTTTCCTATTATGTTTTTGCTTCCGCCATCGGCGCTGTATGCCGCAGTACGCTGCCCAAAGATGCTGAAGGTGTGGGTCGACCGTTTGCGCCGGTATGCATGGATCAAGGGGAGTACTGGTTTGTCGGACATCAGCTACCATTTGCTGGACCCAGCGCTCGAGACCTAGCGGTGAGATTTCTGGGTAGTCATGACCACGGCGCACCTCTCGGAATTTGTCCCAGTTCGGTAAGTGGGTCCTGCGGAGACGAGTATGACAATGTTTGCTTAAGGACAGCGTGGTTTGAATGATGAAATGATCGCTGCCTAGTGTGTGAGTCAGGTTGGCCCAGGCTATCTGAGGAGCGTTTAACGTGAGCGTGAGGTCCGGGAAGAGTCCCTCTGAACGCTGTTACCCACACGCGTTGGGGTCTGCGGATCCGATTCAATCACAAAGCGGAGTGCCTGTATGTGATCCCAGAGGCGCTGTCCTTTGCGGGTGCTGTGATGATACCCCCAGGCGGTATGTGGCGCATTGAAATCCCCCGTGACAAGGAGTGCGTGGGGACCTGGCCTCGCGTTTTGCTAAGGAGAGTAATTGGTCGAATGGGTGGTTGACTGATCTGGGAGAGCTATAAAGGTTTAGTACGTACAGTTTGATGTCACCACGTTGCGGAGGGTATACCACCACTAAATCGTGAGGGATCCCGATGTTGTCAAATTGTATACGTTCTGCCGACACGTTGCGATGCACCAAAACGGCAGTGGTTAGATCGCGCATTCCTTGATAGGCCTTGTAGCCGGCAAGCGAGACTTTTGTAGGTGCTTCCTGAAGAGTGATTACAATGGGGGGAGTTTCTTGGGCCTGTAAGGTCTGTAAGGCGCATCGTTACGATACCCCCTACAGTTACACTGCCAGACCCGGAGAGTATCCGTTTTACATTTCGTCGGTGAGTGCATCGCAATCCGGGAGAGAGACGCGGAAAGAGCTTGCTACCGCGACCGCGGATTGCTGAATGTTGATGATGCGGAAATGCCAGTGGCACCAGCAACGCCAGTGATCGGCGCGGCAGAGAGTTGTACCACATCGAGGCAGTGTCTACAGTTGCTATTTCGACCGATCGATGTTCTCGTATGTGACAAAAAAAAAAGACGTCAGGTTTTGTTTGCAGCTATTAACCATTGGGTATGTTTGATGTATGCAGGACATATATCTAATATGGCGTCGCATTCTGCACGGATGACAACCGCACAAAAATACATTTTTAAACTTTTCTTTCCGCCACCACCAGTATTTGAAGCGTGCTACGTTTTCAAAAGAACAAAATAAAGCCTAAAGGCTATGAATATTGGGGGCTGTGCTTGTGGCGGTTGTGGTTGGCCGTATAGGTTGGCCCGAGGTTCGGTTAACTTCTCTCTCTTACACGTTACGCTCCGCAGAAAAATGAAAGAAAAACGGCCTTCGCCAAACGTCGTTGGCCAACCAAAGCCCGAGTGGTTGGCTGCAGACCGCAGCCCAACGTATAACCGTGTCTTGGCAAAACGTCCTCGGCCAACCTAAAGCCCGACTGGTTGGCTACACACCACAGCCCCAGGTTTGACCAGGACCGGCAGGCCGACTACACTGGCCACCGACCAGCACCCAGGCTAGCATTTTTAGTGTTGATGGGAAAGCCTAGCTAATTAATGCTAACTTCGTGACTTTCCTGATTAGCGTATCAAGTCTATTTTCAAGAGTTTTTGTAATCATATTCTACTGGTGATGAGTGCATCCCGTGGTTTGAGAAGGTATGCTTCCTTCAAGCCCCGGTTTTTGTTAGCGACCCTTCTCATCATGTGGAGGGTTGGCTCCCCTTGCTTGAGTATGTGATTACTGCTTTGTGTCCACCTCCGTCTGCATGAAGCACAAGGATTTTGATGCTGGATTGCGGTTCGATCGGTTTGCCTTGATGTGTGAGCCGCACAGTGGGCGGAAGGAGAG
The DNA here is from genome assembly GCF_048455015.1 of Haemaphysalis longicornis. Taxonomy (NCBI): domain Eukaryota; kingdom Metazoa; phylum Arthropoda; class Arachnida; order Ixodida; family Ixodidae; genus Haemaphysalis; species Haemaphysalis longicornis. The sequence goes on from NW_027526203.1 coordinate 4,029,975, forward strand.
ATTTGTCTCCCTGTGGGAGTTCGCAAAAGAATCAGGCATAGTTCGAAGAATTGAGGATCCTGCACCCCCTCAGAAAGAGGAAAACCAGCTCATTCATTGAAAGGCTAGTCATTCACTGGCCTTTGACAACTGGGGATGGACAAGTTCAAGTGTGGCTAAAACATTAAAATGCCTGTCATCGCTAAAACACCAGTCGTTCTGCCCAAACCATGGAAGGTCCTTAAAAAAATAGTTATTTTTTGCACCAGCTGCTTTTGTTTCTGTAAACAAATTCTCAGAATATTTCGCCCAGTTAGTAACCCTTTGTGGCAGTGGCTGTTAAACTGTCGCTTGAGCAGGGCAGGAAGAGAAGGCCTAGTTGTATCTGAATGATATCACAAGGTTTAATGCTCCCTTTATGTTTGTGGTTGACTGTTGTAGGAGTCATATTACATGACCTTCCCCATCTAGTCATCGTATGTCGATTATTGTAGACTATTGGCTATAAGAAAGGGCCTTGCTATACATACCAGCATCACTTTACTGAGTCAGCTTGTCGTCGCTGTTGCCTTGTGGTGCTGTATAACTTGTTTGAAGCCAGTTTGTTTTGTGAAGGTACTGCCCCATCATTTAATTATCAAATTGTTTGTTAGTTTTTTAAACTTGTTACTTTGCTTTAGTGGATTATATAATTTACCATATGTAAAAAGTTGTATGAAGTAAAGAGAATGAGGAGGTACCTAGTACAGCACATCTCAGTCCTGAGGAGCGTTGTTATAATGGCACCAGCGATGTTTAGAATCTCAGTGAATCAGATTGCGGTGCCCTAATCCGTTTTTTGTTTTTGAGTTTTCTGATTTCATCCCTCCATTTAGTTAATACGAGCATACATTCTGATAGGTGAGCCTAGGGTGCCTGGATGTTCCTCCTCGCCCGCCCCTCCGTGAAGGGTGGAGACATCCTTTGCAGGGTCCCTCGCCGCCTCGACCGGTTTTCGGAGCCACCGACCCAACGTTACACCGACCGCCATTACGAATCCCGCTACTGCGGCGGAACCGCCGAATTGTGCAGCGGCCGACGTGCTGTTGCAGTCTGGCCGAGATTAGCGGCTCTAAATGCCTGGTTGCTGCGTGCCGCTGTGCACAAACCACTGCAGGAATGGTTGGCGAATGTTAGCGAATGTTTCTGTGGTGGTACCTTGTGCAATATTTTTAATTGATGAATGAAGGTGCTGAACCAGACACGTACTTTTGGGATTTAATTGCATCATTTTGAGTATTATAACGACATGTGGCTGTGTGTAGCAAACTGGGAGACTTTCTGTCGTAATCAGTTCCCTTTGAATTATATTTCATGACTTCTCGCTTTGTTTGGTTGTGTTTGTTTTTAACTTTTTACCAAATGATCCCCAATTCTTTTACTTTTAATTATGAATCGATTGTGATTCGATTTTTCTTTTTTCTGATAGTTTTCTTTCAAGTTCCCCTCCTCCATTTTTGGAGGTAGGTCCACTAGAGCTGTGCGCGGGCCCGGGCCGGCCCGAAAGCCGAGCTCGGCCCGACCCGCGGGCCGTGCTCGGGCCGGGTAGCACGCATTATTTCGGGCCCGGGCCGGACTCGGGCTTGAACCAAAATTTTGTCGGGCCGTGCCGGTCCGATCCGGCCCGGGCAGTTCCTGAGGCATGGCTATACTGTGCAGCAAATTCTAAATTGTTGGCAAGAGAAAGTTTTCTTGTTGATATTTCAGGTAAAGTGAAAACAAAAAAAAATGAAGTGCTGATTCACGACCACGCCGTTAAAAGATATGATAAAAAGACGATTGCACTTAGAAAGCCTTCACATCAATAAACGAAACGTCTGGGTCCCATCAGCTTAGTTTGTGCTGCTGAGCACGAGGTCGCGGGTTCGATTCCCGGCCGCGGCGGCCGTTTTTCTGATGGAGGCGAAAAGCAGAAGCGCCCGTGTGTACGAGATTTCGGCGCGCGTTAGATCCCCAGGTGGTCAAAATTAATCCGGAGCCCTCCACTACGGCGCGCCTCATCGCCTGCGTTGCGTCGGCGCGTTAAACCCTACAATCAATCAAACCATCAGTTTAGTGGGAGAGAGCGGGCCAGAAAACGAAGGCACTCCAGCCACAGACTACAACATGATTGTATTTGCTATCTCCTTTTCAAACTAAAACAATCAGAACAAACGTGGCCTGGATTTCGGAGTGTGTGCAGAGTTTGAAGAACCAATTTTCTAAGCAGAGCCCATAATTATTTCGCGCAAGAATTTTTTTAGAGCCATGACTAAAGGCAAGAAAGAACAGAAGCGCAGATAAAATCATGCTGCCAACGTAACTAGACGGAAAGACAAAATTCAAATGGTGATACCGGACGAATCGTCTGATCAAATTTCAGCAAGGAATGGAAGAACGCAAGGTGCAATATCTGTTGAAGAATTACAATAATAAAAAAATCCCCTTACTCGGAATCATTTAATGTATCCTTGGGTGTGCCTTGATTTCGAAGACTGGCAAATGATGTGGCAAATGAAGTTACACGGCTACCGAAAATACAGCTTCTAAATGATGATAAGTTGTACAAAGTTCGGTCCAAGTTTAAAGGAAATTTAAATCTTAGACAGTCGTATTCGCTTGTGCTTACGCTTTTTAGGTTAACAGCAAACTTCTTCAAGTTCATGTTAATATCCTGTCGAACTAGGGATGATATTTAACAACACTCTAAAGTAGTCGTGTTCACTTTGTGCTTACGCTTTTTACGTTAACAGCAAACTTCTTCAAGTTCATGTTTATATCTTGTCGGATTAGGGATCATATTTAACAACAATATGGCGTGCTCGGGCCGGGCTCATATTTTAGAAGTTTGTAGGGCTCGGGCCGGGCTCGGGCTCAGATTTTAAATATTCGTCGGGCTCGGGCAGGGCTCGGGTTCAATTTTTATAAATTTCTCGGGCCCGGGCCGGGCCCGGGCCGTGTCTCTATCGGGGCGGGTTGGGCTGGGCCTAGAAATTTCGGCCCGTGCACAGCTCCAAGGTCCACCCCCTCACCCAAAATTAACTTCTGCATGCTGCGCCACTATTTACTGTACATATTAAATGACTTCGCCGCTGCAGTTTTGTTTATTTACAAAGCGTTTACATTTGGGGCTTCTTGGCAGATTTTTCTTTTTTTTCTTTATGTGTTAACCGCGGTGCTTTAGATAAGCCTCTGCTATTTCGTTCATTCACTTTTAGCTTTTGTTTTCCCCTAGGAGAAACAACTACATACACTACTACAACAACTGAGTCCTCGCTTAGCCATTTGCGCATTATCTTGCATATACAAGGTATGCTTTTTGCGGCTATGATTTTCGGCAAAGAAGGCTCATGATTAATATCTTTTAACTGCGAAATCAGACAGACTTAGTGGAAGAACAGAGCGATTCATGTAACATACCTCTCCCGCGAAGTCTTTGCACAATACATTGCCGGTCGAATGCACTTATAAGACGCAACTTTTTCGCAGATGAGATTTAAAACCAAAACTAACGATCAAGAAGCGAGCCTCATTGATGCATTATTATGCGTGTTACATATAAAAGTGTAGAGACATTGCGCTGACTTAAGTTTACAAAACAAAAAAGTGGGAGACGCACGTACGCGGTAGCGCACGGATGCGCCTCTGTGTGCCGTGTTTCTCCCGCTATTTCGTCTTCTCGACTTAGCTAGCGCAGTGTTTTCACTTTTAGGACGTACAAACAAGCCCACAAATAAGTTCTCCTTCACTCTGGAAGCGGTTTGTGGCTACGGAATGCGTGTGCATATAAGAATCCGATAGCACATCCCCGTGCTTGCAGCGCACTGCCCCAGCAGCGGGATTCAACATGGCGGCTTCCGTAGCAGACGACGCAGTTGTCTCCACCCGTCACGGAGGGGCGGCGAGGAGGAACATCCAGGCACCCAAGGTCATAGAGTTTCATACAAATAACTAGAGGGGAAACTGGCGCTAGTGTCAACGCGAACATGGCAGCGGCGCTTACGCTTCAATGGGAATGATGGGTAGTTTTGGAACCGGATTGCGTAGGATCAAAACGGGCTTATGGCTGCGCAAATTGTGTTTTTTGACAAAAAAGTTCTTATTGCTCGGTTCTCCGTTTACAAATTACATGGCAAACAAAAAAGTTAGGGACAAAAAACCGGTTTTGTACGAAATAAAACGGCGCGTTTAAATAAAAAGCAGACGCGGAGTCGAGAAGGTTCGTGGAGCAGGTTGCCATTTTCCGCCAACTATAGCAGGACGCGGACTTCTTTAAAAACTACTTGTAAAAGTTTCGGCGCTGGTGGTTTGTAATAGTAAGAGAAGTTTTGTGCTCATAATAAAAAAGAAACCGATTACCTTTGGAGAAGTTATTCTTGCGTGAATTAGTGACATCCTACAAGCTGCGTTCCTATCAGCCGCCGGTGCTGCTGTTCTACGCCGTAGGAGCCGGCGTTCGCACGAAAGGTGTGGCTGTTCCAAGCGATTCGCAACCGTCGTCAGCTTTGACAATACATTGCTCTGCCGAATGAGCAGCGCCGCAACTCCTAATTAGCAGACAACTTCGCCGCACAGAGCGCCGTCATTTGTGTTTTCATGCTTGCTGTGCGGCAATGCATTGATAACCCACCCAATTCGCAACTCTGGTTGTAAAACATTCCACTCAGGGCGGCGTCAGTGCACGCGAGGCATGCAGCTCAAGGAGAAACGTATTTTTGATCACTCCTCCCAACACCCCGCCTAGGCAAATGCGTTCATGCAAATCCAAAACGAAAACGAAACTGCCTGCAATCCATAGTAAGTTTCACGAGCCATCAAGCGCCAATCCGAATCCACAACTACCCATCACTACACCATACCATCACGCCCATTGAGGCGTACGATCGCAGCGCCAGTTTCCCCTCTAGTTATATTGTGAGCCGTCACAAGTATGGTGGCTAGCCACCATTGTCACAAGTGCACGTGGCGGCTAGAGGTGTGCGCCGAGACGTCGGCGCGCCGCCGCCGACTGTTCTGGCCGCGCCGCCGCCGCCGACACTAACTGATCGGCGCGCCGCCGCCGCCGCCGCCGACGTATTGTTTCGGCGTGATCGGCGCGGCATTTACGTATATAGAATAAAAATGACTTTTAAAAATTAATCCAGCTTTGTTTGAGATTTCGTGTTTTGTTCAAATTTTTTTTCATGCCTCGGGCATTTTTCAATGTCACGTAGGAGAATAATGAAGCAACAGAAAACAAAAGCAACCCTGCTCTCCGCTCATCTGCGCATGCGTGTCGTCTCTAGCCAGAGCAACGTGGGATTGCCTAACTACTCTTTCGCGCGCAAAATGGCGCAACGAGAAGCAGCGGCCTCTGCTACGGTAGCCACGGCCTCGAAACGCCGGAATGACGGCTTGACGGTCGCGTGTACTGAGGTTGCGGATGGAATCGGCGACATATCTGCAACTTGTTGCGAGGAAGAAATTCCTGGCCCCGATGTGTTTAAGATGCCGATTGGAAGTTTTCGGATTGTTCCTTTGCATTCGAAGGGGAAGTCTAGTTTTGTTTGGAAACATTTTGGACGCCTAGCATACATCACGGGGGGAAAGCAGAAGACAGTTGGAATGGACTACTACTGCAAGAGCTGCTTGACCAACTCCTCAAAGAAGGAAGACTCAAAGCCTTTCGAATCGTAAGTAGCGCTCCTTTGTTTCTCTAAGTAACTGAACCGTTGGCTGGCGCCTCGTAGGAATTGTGAAATTTGTGAGACTTAATACCGTGCAGTGCGCTCCTCAGCTGTTGTGCTCGCGAGACCGGCTGCCGTTTTCGCGACCGTACATCAGGACGCCCGTCTAGAGTTCAGAGTTCACATACGTTGAAATTGACGGTGAAATGCGCGCATATCACCTCGCAGGAATTAGCATAGTTTCGGGTTCGGGTGAGGGGGCCGGGGGTGGGGGGTGGGGTGGGGGGGGGCGGAATTTCATAACGCCTACCAAGGCGCCTGCCAAACCGTTTGTTGTGAGCAGCCTAATCGTTTAGTTGTGAGAGTTTAAATAATCGCCTGTTTCCTCCGCAGCTGCAACGTGAAACGCTACGCGAGCACCCTAAGCACGTCGAACATGCAGAGACACTTGATGGATGTCCATAAACTGCAAGACGACTGCAAGAAGGCGGCGACAGTCAAAGATTATTTCCGAATGGTTCCCAGGCGCAATGCGACAACGCCATCAAGAAAGAACTTGCTTGCTAGAGACTTGGTCCTTTTGATCGCCAGGGACCTGCTGCCTTTCAACATGGTGAATGGCGAAGGATTACAGGTTGGTGACAAATATAACACACTCTGTGCATTGATGTTCATTTTATGATATAATATAGGTCTGAACAAAAGTTACTTCATTTCTCCTCTGTAGGACTTCCTCATAAAGTATGAAGTGATCAGAGTGCCCCAAGAGCTCCCTGACCGGACGACCTTGTCGAGATCCGCCTTGGATGATGTTTACCGTGCCATGCACGGACAGGTGAAGAAGATGGTGGCTGAGGGGTCTAGGTTCTGTGCCGTCACATACGATCTGTGGACCGACAACTCCAGGCGGCGATCCTACATAACGTTCACCTGTCACCATATTGACGGTAGGTTTAGCATGTTTTCAGTGCAGGTACCAATAAGCGCATGCCTCAACCCATGTAGTAACTTATGGCGCGTGCTTCCGAAATACTTTTTGAAAGTTTTAATTTACGTTATACTTACCTGAGCTTTCAGACAACAAGGCGAAAAAACCCCACATGCTTCGGTTTTGTTTGTTTTGTATCTTGAAAAATACATGTATTGTGTCATGAAAGCATTAAATGATCCCATTAATACTGGGCGAGTGCAGCGAACCCTGAAATGTGTTCAGTTTTGTTGAGGAGGTGAGAGGCACGGCCTACACAACTTGCTCATCAAGGACGGATTTGGAAGCGTCCCAAGACTCCACGATTTGCTGGTCAACTGCCGTGACATTGTGAAGACTGTGCACTACCGGGTCTCCGACCTGGAGGAGCTCGCGGACTCGGAACTGAATGCTGCAGTACAGTCGTTGGTCAGTTTTCACCAACAGTTTGCAACGAGTACCCGTCTATAGCGTAAAAATTTTTCGAGGCATTTCTTTTCTTCGTAAAACACATGTGTACAGGTTTTTTTCAGGTTTAATGACATGTGCCGCTTGTGACACCACAGCTGAATGTTGTCCAAATCGCGTTGGATGTAGCGGAACGATTTTTTTAATGGCTGGCCTTTTTTTAATTTGCGGTTCCGGTTTCGGCGCCGCCGGCGCCGCCGCCGCCAACAAAAATTGGCCGTGCGCCGCCGCCGATGAATACCCGGCGCCGCGCCGCCGACGCCGCCGCCGCCGACAAAAAACGACCACCACGCCGCCGCCGGTCAAAACCGACACGGCGCACACCTCTAGTGGCGGCACGTGTCTATAACGGATGCACGCGGAGGAGAAATAGCTCTCGCTCTGGGAGAGATAAACATTACTAGATTTCCGCTCGGGGAGATGCTGCAGGACTCCCGGCAAATTTTGATTTTTCTAGTCATTTGCGTCAAAAGTAGGAGTAGGAGTCTTCGGTAATTGCTAGGCTTTCCATGATTTTTCCAATCTAACTGCACCTTATATATTTAATTATGAACTAAAACAAATAAGTAAATCATTTCTGCGGTAAGCTCATCTAGAGCTTCCTTATGACAGAAGTATTAAATATTAGGTAGCGACGATTATTTACGCTTGTATGTAGTACAGCGTATAGCCGCCAAACGTTAGGGTCGCTGCGGTCGTGCGGTCGGAAAAAGAAAAGCTTGTGTGTTCGAGGTTCGAAGCAGGGTTTAGAAAGACTGTCACAGCTCCGTGAACAAGCGTTTGTTGCTGATTGACGTCATATTTATAGTAAGTTCACTCATTATGGATGCTAATTCCGATCTTACAAGAGTGGAACGTGAACTTCGTGATGCCATCGCCTCTGACGGCCTGAAGGAACAGAACGAAGCCTGCGCTGCTGCCATCAAATTGACAGATGCACTGCCCCGAAGTGCCGGCGGCAGCTCCAAAGACAGTACGTTTTTCCAAACCGAAAAGCTTCTGTCAGATCTATCCGACGAACGCTATCTGTCTGGAAAAGCGGTGAGGCAGAACGAACGGATGGGCCCAAAGGGGGACGACGCCGAAACCCGAAAACTTGTTCACTCCATCCTAGCCGAACGGAGCGGCGAGCTTCATGCCACGAGTAGCGAGGAATGCTGCGCCGACCTCGTGGGCGCTCTGGTCGGTGACCCGCTCTTTGAGGCCAAGCCATGGGTTGGTTCATCTGCCGACAGCACCTCGCATATGGACAAAGTTGAACAAACCTTGTTCAACGCCGTGCGCGGACGTCTTCCAGGCCTGGTCGCGGAAAAAGTGCGCTCGAAGGCCAGAAAAGATGCCACTGTCATCCGCCAGCCCTCGTCGTCGTCACCGGCTGAGGGAGAATACGAGCAACTGGCCCGGTCGTTGGAGGAGCGAGTGGCGACCACGATGCGCTTGGACTCGGAGGACGCCAGTTGCTTCATTGAAGTCTCCAAGCTTGAAGCTAAGCTGCAGGCCTATTCTGCCATCGCGGGTCACCTGCTGGACCAGAACGAACGCCTGCGTCGCGTAGCGTCCGCCGAGAAACTGCACGCGGCGCACCTCGAAGAGGACGTCGCTTCCAGCTTGACCGCTGTACACGACCGCCTCGCATCGCGACAGGAGTGTTACTCAACGCTTCTCACTACCACTTCGTCCCCCTCCTTGAACGCGAAAGCTCACCAAGGAACAGCAGCAGCACACGCTGAGGATTCGACTACGACAGACCTGGAGAGCGCATTTGATGAGCTCTGCAAAGAGCGTCTGCGTGCCGCGGCGGCAAGCACGGAAGCAGTGGGCAAGCGAGAAGCCGAACAAAAAGAAATCGAGGAGCTCGCCGGCGATCTGGCAGTTGAACTGAGCGAAGCGTGCCAGGGCAGCGTGAAGACGTGGTGCATGAACCAGGCCAGCCTCGTCAAGCCAGACAGAGTGCGTGCGATGAAGCGAGAGCTGCTCCGGGAGTTCCATGAAGACCCCGAGCGCTTCCTGAGCCGAGTTCGCAGTGCGGAGGAAGGGGCACACGGTGATTCCTGAACGACTACCCAGTAGTGCGTGCGGTGGTGTGCCTTTGGTGAAACCGGTTATTTTTTTGGGAACAATTAGTTTCCTTTGTATTAGTTTCTTAGTTTCCTTTGTTCTTCACTGGAATCTTTCACAGTGACAGCTGGAATGTACCTGAGGGAGGTCTGCCGAAGCCGTTTTGTACAACTATTAAAGTTGCCTTTGTATCGCCTCTGACATTGTTGACTGGCTTCTTCTACAGCCACAGCTGTAGGGACGGTTTCCAAAGCTTGGTGTGTCAATACACAGAGAACGAGAATGGCACAGCTGGTTTTACCACTCTGAAATGGCAAGCAGCTGAGCTACGTGATTGCGTATGGCAGAACAATTGGGCATCCAGCTTTGTACGTGATGGATACCTTGACGTAACTTTAAAGGGATCATGAATACAGAGTACAACTTTGGTTAATTTGAATAACCAGCTTTTTGTCATTCTCTCAGTTTCATTACAGACACTCAGTACGTTTTTTAACCAAAAACAAGGAATAATCAAACCCTTCACAATTTCACGCTACTCTAGGAATACGAACCACCTCTTACGCAACCCACACTTGGGGGGGGGGGGTTGACCAAAGGTTGGTGGAGGTTCCACACATCATTCAATGAATGGCCACAGCCGCTTGTGCAACATGCACTTGCGGGGTATTGACCAAGACTTAATGGAGGCTCCATGTATCATTTGAGGGATGCTGGCCACATTTTATGGAACAAGCCCTGACCTGTGCTTCATGCACCAAGCTAGGATTGCCGGCCCCCTCTAATGCCACACTGCTCCAACATAAACCGGGTGAATCATTTTTGGTCTTGCTTCGGAACATCCACGTTGAAGTGACTGGTGGCTATCACCGGAGTGCGTTAATCGTATTTCACTCATGTGGAGTGCTTCCGCACAAAGTTCTATGTGTCGTATATTTGGGTGTGCTTCAAGATACTATGGTGAAAATTAAGTTCCCGCGCTGTTTTGCACGCCACATATATCTCCACACTTTGTAGCATTGTTCTCTCCCTCTGAATTGGTCTACAAAATGATGTCTTCTTGTCTGATTTAAAGATATCGATAATGAAGTCACCAATGGCTATCACCAGAGAAACCTGCCGTGGTGGCTCAGTGGCTAAGGTGTTGCGCTGCTGAGCATGAGGACGCGGGTTCAATTCCCAGCCACGGCGGCCGCTTTTCTGATGGAGGCAAAAAGCAAAAACGCCCGTGTGTACGAGATTTCGGCGCACATTAAAGATCCCCAGGTCGTCAAAATCCGCAGCCCTCCACTATGACGCGCCTCATCGCCTGCATTGCATCGGCGTGTTAAACCCTACAATAAATCAATCAATATCACCAGAGAAACTTGTCACTGACTAAATATGGAGATGTACGTGGTGTTCGTATGAGTTATGGAGTTTTGACCTTTGCTGTCTATGTAACCCTGCGTCCCTCCACAATGGACATGGGAAGTCCATGCTCAAGCATTTTGTATGAATTAACCGGGAACGTCGTGTAGCTCTTTCATTATTGTCAGTTACTTCAATGGAACATTTTAAAAACAGACTAGAAGGGACTTGCATCGTTTTCCAGTGACCACTTAAGGGTTGTGTTACCATGACCACAGTTTGCCAAACATGCGGCAAACAGCCAGACGTTTGCTTTTGCAAAGCATGTAGTTGCTTTTGTGGCTTAACCAGGCAGGGGCTACTAACCCCACCACCCCTCCCCCTGTTTTCAAAACAAAGGGACTCCGCCTCCCATGGTTTTGGCATAAATGGAGTAATTTGCCTTTGAATTTTGGGGTAATTTAAGGGGGAAGGCTAAGTTTGACTGAGTCACTTTGCCGGAACACATGTTCCAGCTACCAAGGCTAACCATTATTTGACTACCCATTCACCTTGTTTTTGTTTGTTTTTTCTCATTGTTTGATACTGACACGTTACTATTAACAAAGTCTTGTTCTTCTAATGGGGAGTAAATGATTTCTTCCCATAAAATTAAGATGTCGATGTTATCACATGTGAGGGCTCTCGCATTTCGACAGCCACGTGGAGCAAATGTGATTGCTGTTCCTTAACCAAATGAATTATAACCTTTGATTGGTTTTTTTATGTAGGATGTTTGGGGTATATAAAAAAGTTGTTACTTAAAGCAAATGGTGTTTGAATAAAGATTCATCTGGGAAAGCCAGATCTGACCTCTGTGAAAAATTACGCCCATCTTCCCGCGAGGGAACCCTGATGTGATGCGACGCATCGGGGGGTTCAATCGGCATTTCCATTGGGTTGATTCTCTAAATCGGGTGCAACGTGTTGTGAACGCGTATGATGCATTCCATCACATGCGGGTGTTCTCATGCGCGGGAAGATGGGCGTAATTTTACTTTTCATGAAGGGAGAGAGAGAGAGAGAGAGAGAGAGAGAGAGAACTTTATTACGCAATAATGCGAGAGTGGTTCCTCAGTCCAGGAGCCCATGTGCTGTCCAGGCTGCCGTAGCCCTGGTCACAAGCAAGAGCTGGTCCTCAGGTCGACAGCTGGACAGCAGTATCTCCCACTGCTCAGGGGAAGGGGACGGGTTCAGGGGTGGAAGGTGCAAGTTTTTTGTGCAGTCGAATAATATGTGTGTCAGAGTTCCTGGTTCGTGGCAGAATTTACACTTATCAGAGTACTGTGTAGGAAAGAGTAAATGAATACGGATGGGGTGGGGAAAAGTACCTCCTTGAATTTGTCTGAGTGTGGTTTCTTGGCTTTTGTTCAAAGATGCGTGAGGACTGGGGAATGTCTGCCTCGTGGTTCTGTAGTATTGGGTGATTTCTTGGCAGGTGAGGAAAGGTGCGGAAACAGCCCCAGTCTCAGCGGCTCGGTGAGTGAGGTCTCGAGCCTGTTGATGAGCAAAATTGTTGCCCGTCAGTGCAGAGTGGGCGGGAGTCCACACAATGTCCACCCGATGGGCAGGCGGATGTTCATTCAAAAGTCGGCATGTGGTGGGGGCCACCCGTCCCGACAAGAGCCTGCGGCAGGCGGCTTGCGAATCCGTCAATATAATCTTGGAGGTGGTTTGGGTAAGGGCGAGCGCAATAGCTAATTCTTCAGCGTCCAGGGAGGAAGTTGTCCGAATTGAAGCGGTGGTGATGAGGGTGTTCTTAGATGTTACCACTGCCACCATAGTTTGGTTATCTGGGTAACTGCCCGCATCTGTGTAGATTACGTCGGATCGGCTGCTGTAAAGTTTTTCGTGGGCTTTGCTACGGGCTTCTCTACGACCGGGGTGGAGGTCCGGGTGCATATTTCTGGGAATGGGGCGCACAAAAATGGACTGGCGCCAAGTGTCAGGGACGGTGACCAGGTGCGTCTGGTCAGAACATAACCATCGAATATTTCGAAGGACCGCGTGGCCTGCTTTGGTTTGGGCAAGTCGAAGGCGTTGACTGGAAAGGTGTCCTTCGATGAGCTCCTCTATGGGTATTGTGGAGCCCCATGCTAAGCAGTTTGGCCGTAGACGTGCTCATCGGGAGACCCAAAGCTTGTTTTGTTGCTTTACGAATGAGGTGATTGAGTTTGTCGGTGTCGGTTCAAGTTGAGACAATATATGGCGCGATGTAAGTGAGGTGGGAGATGACAAACGCCTGAACAAGCCAAAGAGTATCTTTTTCTTTCATGCCTTGGTGCCGGTTGGTGATGCGACGAATCATATGTATTACCTGATCAGTCGCTTTACTTAGGTTGTGAAGTGTTTGGTCGTTTCTGGTGTTGGCTTGGATAGTAAGACCCAGGATCTTCAGGGCTTTAGCCGGTTACATAGTGTGTCCGTCGAGGGCAATCGAGATTTTGTCAGGGTCAGAGTTGAGGCTGTGCTTACGAACTACAATTAATTCGGACTTTTGAGGAGAACGGCGCGCGCCATTGGCTTGGGCATACGCGTTCACTGTGTCCACAGCACGTTGGAGAGTTTCTTTAATTCCCCCAAGGGACTTCCATCACGTCTTCATCGGAAGAATCAAGTCAAGCATGGAGTCGTCAAGCAAAGTCACGCGGAGTCGAATGAGAGCGAGCGCTGACTGAACCGCCGCAGCGTGCTACCCGATTCACAGCACCTGAAGGAGAGGAGACAGCGGAAGAGAGTCGCGCATGCGCGCACTTGCGCACCGGAGTAGACGCGAGCGGAGCGAAGTGCACGCGCAGCTGTTGTTGTTATGCTAATGCGACGGAGTGAGAGGGTTGCACACAGCTGTCGGAGAGAAGAACGGGGGAGAGTTGCACATGCGCAGGTGGTGTGCGGACGCCGACGCCGACAACGACGCAGGAGGGACATGCCCCAGAGCAAGAGATGCGTCGCATCTAAAAAACTGTTCAGACGCAGAGAGAAAATGCTCTCTGGTTTCTATAAAAATTGCAAAAAGAGAAGGCGAAATGGTGGCGGGCGTGAAATTTCAGTAGCAGAAAGAAGCTTTCCAAATTGTCATCATCCTTACCATTACCACCGTCATATCATCCTCATTGATTGTCTTCACTGTGTTGCCAATGGTTGGCAGTCGGCCAAGGCTGCTTGGGACCATCTTAAGCTTAAAAACGCCGTGCACTTAAGTTTAATTACACAAGTCCCGCCTCCAGAAGAGACGTAACAATGCAAAGTGAGGTGGACTATCAATTACCCGTATTCTAGGCCGCTGATCGGCCACAAATACAGTCAATTCTCTTGTACACAGATAGCCATATGACCCAACTCTAGCTAGCACTCCCATGTGGAAACTTCAAGCTGTTTATCAAAAACATGCCACCGAAGAAACAACAAGACAAAAGATCTCAACTGAGAAACTTGTATCACTCAACAATCAAAACTCGGGTGCTCCGTATGAATTCCCAGCCATGCAATGCATGCCTAAAATTAAGCTCCGCGCAGAAGATTCCCTTCTTTGATAACCAGCGCCAGTATTCGAAGAAGACGGGCTGCGCACGCATTACAAAAGAGGCATAACTCACTCCTCCTTCAACATACCTGTGCGGCAGTGGCTACAGCCGTAGACCCGCGAGGAATCGAAACACGACTGCGTAGTTTTAACAACGTCACCCCGTGGACACATTTTCGCGTTCACCCGGTTTAAGCCTCTGGACCCCTCGACTCACCTCATAGTTCTCGTGTCTTTGCTGGGAGCTTCTACCTACCATGTCCCTTATAACACCCTCAAAAACAATTATCGTCGCCTCCCCAACACGGGACAAAAATGGTGCCGCTCAGGTGACAAAAACACTGGTAACAATGTTATACACTTTGCCAGCTCACCTCCGCCTGTTTAGGGCATAATACGTGACATCTATAGTTTCCTAGAAGCGATGGAAGGCAAAAAACGTTCCCACACGTGTGCTCCACACCCCCAACCCACATAAGCCCAGCTGACATAAAAGCAAATAAACAAACAATCAAAACACGCAAAATAGCCCGTACACCATCTTGAGCTAAGAGAAAGCACCCACGTTGGTCGGCCCCTTTTTTCGGATGCTTTCCCGCTGCGACCTTGTGATACCGAAGAACAGAAAGGGTACGAGCCGTATGGTGCCACTCCGCCCGAGTGGCACCATTTTATTCGCAGCCAATCACTAAGAGTCACAAAGGTTAGTGTCCTCAAAAAAGTTCAGGACAAGCGTAAGATGTCCCTCCTACCGATTCCGCGTCCTTTTGGCAATGAATGCAGATGAAGCAGGAATGCGGGCCGGCTCATCTGCGAAGTTCTTTAAATAAAGCTGAGCGCTCCATCGCATGCACTGGGCAGTCCATGAAAAAGATGTCCGGCGTCGCCAAGCACACCCCACGTTGGACACAGGGGCGATGAGGTTAGATTCAGTTTATAAAGCCAAGACGGTGTTCGGGCTGAATTTGCCCGGATGCGGAACAGTAACGACGCGTTCTGCTTTTCTCATTCCTTTAATAACACAAGGTTGGGCTCCAAAAGGACCTGAAATGATCAGTGATCACCTCCCTTAGAATGCGCCAGTGGTCTGGAATCACTCTCAGCGATCGAGTATGTAAAAGAGCTTGTTGCGGGCCACCTTATCAGCAGCTTCGTTTCCTCGCACACCTACGTGGGGGGAAGCCACTGGAAGCGATACTACGGCCGTTTTCCTTGAGCTGCTGAACAAGACGTAAGGAGCGTCGGAAGGTTCTGTCCATGGGAACTCCATGCATGAAAATTTGTAGAGATGCTGTAAAATATGTTAGACCTAATACCACGCGCCGTACTCCAAGCGATTAGACCTTCTTTAGGGCTGCCTCAATCGCAACACACGTACTCTGCCGTTGTGGATGACGACATGTGGTCGAGCCGACGAGCATAGGAAACATTCAAAGCGGGGACCACAGAGGCCGCTGCGCTGGTCTGCAGTCCTCTGTCGACAAAGCCGTCAGTAAATACATGCATGTCTCCATACGCCCGATCAAGTGGTCAAATACTAGCGATCTGGCCTCCGCAACTGGGGTAAATCGCTTCTATCGGATGCCTGGAATGCTTTTGCGCACCCCAAACTCTCGAAAGGCCAAGGCGGTTCCTAGTTCAGCCGCGTCTTTCGCCACTGTGGGCAAAGAAATCTCACGTACTGGTAGCCGCGTGTATACGTGCGAGCTGAGCCATCGAGAGTTTTAGTATACACAGCGGCTAACGTACGCTACGCTATGGTCGGCGGGTACCTGGACCCGATTGGACAGGTGCGCAAAGGTTCCGCGGGGTCGAGCGGCCCACCTCGCCGAGCCCTCGCATTCGTTCTGGTGAGGTGGAACAAATGCGTTCCCTCGCATTCGTTCCGGGCACTGCGCGCGCATCCGTAGTCGGGTCCCGCTACCCGCCGACGCCAGCGTACGCTAGCCGCTACGCTACAACTCCCTAATACTTCCCTGGCATGAGACTCTCCCAGATGTTGCAACAGCAGCCTTTCAGACGCCATCAAGTGGAGGGGCGTAAACTGTGACTCGTCGAGGACTTTTATGTTCAAAGCCCCATGGGGAACCCCGAGAGAGAGAAAGTGTTTTTTGAACAAAATATTTACAAGGCGAAGTTTTGCCTCTCGACAGAGGGCACAGGTCTCGCCGGGGAAGAAAAGAGCATTGAAGAAAAAAAAAGGCAGTGAAAGGGCCATGGAAAATTAAATATGATAACAGGCTATTAATAGGCTATGCACAGACTATATACATGAACACGCAGGTTATATACAGACTATTTACATACACACGCACTCACGCATACACACACACGCACACAAAGGGGTTAACAGTGGGTGGATAGTGGGTGGTGTCTGGCTTTGACAGTTCATGGGCGCGTGTTGAGGCCCGACTCGTCGAAGTACGAGAGGAGCAGCCTGAAAGCCTCTCGGTGCAGCATGAATGGTCCCCGAGGACGCAGGATGTCCTCTGCAGTGCTTGAGCGTAGCCCTCATAGTCCTCAAATAGAGCGGCCATGGTGCCCATGCGGGATTATCCTCTCAAGCGAAGCCTGGCCAGAAGGTGGTCACCTCCAGGTGCTCGGTGCAGGCGCTCCACATGCCGCCGCGCTGTCTGCGTGGCGAGCAGCTGGATGGGCCAGCTTCCGGTTTCCGCCAGTGTGCTGGCCACTGGGGAGTCTCTTGGGAGGCCGACGCAGCGCCGAAGGGCCTTTCGATGAGCCAGCTCCAGGGTCTTCCAATGAGCGTCCCTGACGGTCACCAGGGGGAGTGCGTAAAGAACCCGCGAGGCAGCGCAGGCTCTGTAGATCCGGAGCACCCACTGGTGCGAGCACCCTCTATCCTGTGCCAGGAGCTGGTTGATACCCCTAACGGCGCGGATCATCTGGTCCAGTTGTGCCCCAACGGCAGTCCTCCATGAGAGGGTTTCGTCGATGGCCAGGCCGAGGTAGACGACTTTGCGTCGCCAGGGGAGATGCTGAGATGCAGTGGAGCAGTCTGTCGGGCTTGGGCTGGGCGCGGATGGATTGCGATGGCCTCCGTTTTGGCCTCGGAGAGTCGAAGTACCTTACTCGTCAGGTGGTTCGCCACTGCATTGAGGGCCGCCTGTAGTGCCGCGCGTACCCGCCTGCCGACTTTCGTGGGGACCCGGGTCCAGAGTGCCACGTTGTCGGCATAGATGGCCATCTCTACCGGGCACCCCAGGGATCCCGGAAGACGGCTGGCAAGGTGCGCCATTGCAAGGTTGAAGAGAAGTGGGCTCAGGACGCTGCCCTGCGGGACACCAGTCCCCACTCTGCGCGGGGCGCTCAGGGTATTGCCGACGCGTACACGCAGTGTACGGTCTCTGAGAAAGCCACTGAGAATCTCTGAGCATCCCCTCCGCTCCCAGGAGGTCAAGGGCACCGTGGATGGTCTGGTGTGGTAGCGCGTCAAAAGCTCACTTGACGTCCAGTAGCAGGAGGTACGCCCCCTCTTTCTTGTGTCGGGCCTGCTCTAGAAACGACACCACATCTGCGAGGGCGTCAGCGGTGCAGCGGGACCTTCGGAAGCCACTCTGCTTTTCGTCAACAGCATCTCGTAGACTTGTTAGCCATTCCAGTCTGCCCAGGACCACTGGCTCCATGAGTTACCCCACCGCTGAGGTCAGAGAGATGGGGCGATTCGAGGAAGGCTCGCTCGGTGGTTTGCCAGCCTTCAGCACTGCTGTCACAATAGCCGTCCTCCAGTCCTCAGGGATGGTGCCGGTCCTCTAGACATGGTTTAAGAAGTCCAGTAGGCGCAGCTGCTGGTCGGTGTCGAGGTTTCGCAGCATGGCATATGTGATGCCGTCAGCGCCAGGGGTGCTGCGCCCCCGGGGGCAGTGCCGCACAGCCTCCAGGAGCTCAGCCAGTGTGATGTCTGCATTGCAGGCCGCTTTAACCCGAGGGTCAGCTGGTCTCCGTGGTGGCTCGGCGAGGGGACGCTGTATGGTAGCAGGTAGCAGCCTGCTCTCATGTGGGCCAGCCCGAAGATAGTGGCCATAGGGACCAGCGTTGGAGGTGAGTGCATCGGGTTAACGCAAGGGGCAAACTGCTCCGCAAGGAGCTCAGCCAGCTCTTGCTCCCTTATCCCTGCCCCTATGGTCACGGAGTGTAACGGGCGCAGAGCGAAGGCCGGCTGTGTGAGAGACTTGAAAAGCCTCCACGCCCGGGCAGGGTCATGGCTGCTGTCAAGGGAGCTGCAGAGGCTTTGCCAGCTTCTCTTGCGCTGCTGCCTGGCGTGCCGTCTGGCTGCTTCGTCCAGTCGTCTGAAGGCCGTCCAAAGGGCAGGGGTGCTGTGGCGGACGGCCTGCCTCTGGGCTCTGGTCCTGGCGGCCCGAAGGTTGAACGCCTGAATATCAGGCGCCGGCTTTCCCCTGGTCACTTCGGTGTAGGCAGTGGCAGCTTCAGTGCAGGGGACAAGCTCCTTTAGGAGGGTGCTGTCGTCTGCTGTTTGCAGCCGTTCCCTCAATTGTTGCCTGAAGATGGTCCAGTTGATCACTCTGCAGCGTCTGCAGAGCGCCGGTACAGGGAGGACGGGGTGAGGAGGACCGGGAAGTGGTCGGAGTCCCAGGTGCCGTTTGCCGTCTCCCAGTTGTAGGTACAGCGCTCGGACACCAGTGCGAGGTCAATGCACGTCTGAAAGGCTCGGCGGACAAAGGTTGGTCTGCCAGTGTTGATTATCAGCAGTCCTGCAGCGACCGACCCATCTAGGATATCCCTACCCCGTCTGGTGGTCCGGCGGCTTCCCCAGTGCCAGTGGTGGGCGTTGAAGTCCCCGCAGATGAGGCAGTCACGACCCAGGTGGCTCCGCAGTCGGCCCAGGTGGCCGGCGTCCCAAGGTTCTCCTGGCCTGATGTAAATACTGACAACCGAGGTGTCTGTGCCACCTATACGTACTGTAACACCGACGCACTCCATAGGGCCACCAGCAGATTCGTCGAGGTTCAGAGCCAGGCTTGATAGGTCCAGTCTCACGTACAGGGCCGCCCGTGACGTTCCCTGCGGGTGACTGAGATCCAGGCAGGGGGTCAGGGTACAGGACTCTAGCTCGCACGAAGTGCGGCTGAGGTAGCTACGTAGCCAGGAAGCCAGGGTGGCTCCCCCTTCTCCATAACCTCCTGCAGGGCCAGTACACCGAAGTTAGCCCGCTGGAGGCGGTCGGCCAGCTCTGCTCTGCGTCTCCGCAGTGAGTGAATGTTCCACTGGAGAATGCGTGACCTTGGTCCATTAGAGCTGGCCATGTGTCAGAAAGGAGGAGCCAGGCTCTGCCAGGGGAGCTGGGGAGGGCTGCAGGACGACAGGTTCGGAACCTGGTTGAGGGCGTGTACCCAAGCAACCACCGGACGTCCGTCAGCCGGCCACTGTACGTCCATTCCGGCTCTAGCGGACGTCCGTGGGACGTACGTTTCAGAGCCGCTGGATGTACCATGTACGTCCATGGGATGTACAGCCGTGAGCTGAAGTAAACGGACCACGGGAGCGGTGGCCAAAACTAATCGCTGCGCCGTCTGGTTGCGCGGCGCCTGCTGTCGAGACCGCGCACAGCGCAGGCGCGGCCTAGCAGCACAGCACACATGCCGCTATCGCTCGCTTCTTCGCGATTGCCTCGCGCTCCGATAAATTCACGCCAGTGGAACCGCGCGGCCCTTTTGCTGTCTGCTGTGGAAACGGCGCGCTGGCGCAATCGGCGGCAACGCGGTCCCGCTGGCAGAGTTAACGCGTTGGTGATTGTCTCGTGCTTGTAGCTTTTTTTTGAACCCCCTACCCCACCGCGCCATATATCGAAGCGGATAATAAAGCAGAAACAAAATCACTATCCAGTCGAAGAAAATAAGAAAAAACACCCCAAGCAACCAAATTTGCTTGGCCCAACCATGGGCCACCAGGCGTTGGCCAACCTGGCTGACGTTGGCCCGGGATCGGCAATATAGGTTGGGCCAACCATGGGGATTGACACTGGCCTCCGGCAGGCCAACCTATGGCACCAAACGTTGGGCCTACCTCACTGGCCAACCCGGCGAACCTCGGGCCACAGCAGGGTCGCATTTGTTCCAATGGCGGATGGTCGTCGGCTCTTCATCGGCACCACCGTGGCAGTTCTTTTTGCTGGCTAGTATAAAATACTACAAATAATAATTTCTTTTTCTTTTTTTTTTTGCAAAGCGAGGCCGGACTGCTAGCTGGTGAATGCAGTCATGCAGTGGACCCAAGTAAATGATGAACAAAACTTTCCGTTTAGCAAGTTTATTTGTTCAACTTTGAAATGAATGGGCCCAAGCGCGCCATGCCGGGACTTCACGAAGGCGTAGCAGATACGTCTTGTTCTTGCACCTTTTGTTGGCGCCTCTCGCTGCGGCCCCCCCTCCCAGTCTTGAGCCCCAATGAGCCATTGCTTGATCCAAACGTTGGTTGCATGGAGCGACACTTCGCGGTGGACCTGCAAATTCAAAACATTTCACAGCAAACATTTTTGTTTTGTCTGACAGGCAAAAAAATATTCTATGCACCATAGCTTTAGCCAGGAGCTAGACGAAATCAGTTTCCTCCAGCAAAAGAATCGATATTTGGGCAAGTTGATGCACGCTGTTGAACAATTCCAGGCTCAGCTCAGAAAATATAGACACAAGGAAAAAGGCACAGTATTTGGCTTTACATTTACTAATCGCCAACAGCAATTATACTGTCCGTCTAACTTCAACCTGAATAAAACTGCCTAAATGAAGCAACAGTCACCTTTACAATTTTCCTGAAGCCAAGCATGTATAACGACAATGTGTCAGGGCGATGCTTAGCTAATTTTATGCCTGCTCCTGTGCTGCAAGCTTTAGGAGACTGTTGGGGAATGGATGCATTATTTACGGTTCTATAGAGGTGCAACAATCCGTACCTACCATCATCCCTGTTTTGTAGTTTGTTTTTGGATAGTACACAATGTGATATTTTGAGGGGGAAACGCTAAGTGGCTGAGGAATACCGATGGATAATAGTGTCCGAATGTGCTGCATAGGATCACGACCAAAAGTATTAGCAAGTACAGACAAACCCGTTTATAGCGAATTGCAATATGCACCGCGATTAGTTCGATATATCCAATAGTTCAATATAGCCGAACCCGCCTATAACGAACTTATCGTTACAAGTTCGCAATCCGCGGGAGCCCCCCCCCCCCTCCCCCTCCTCAACTCCACCATCCCCGCATGCAAAAACGAACACAGTAAAGTAGCCGTTACCATACCCAAAATAATAAATTTATTGCAAGTATTAAAGCTGCTTTCCGCCTGAACTGCCTACTTTTCAAGGAAAAAAGCAGTGATTTTTGTTTTCACTTTCGTTTTGGCGGCTTCAACTAGCATAGCATTCTCTACACGGAACATTATTTGCACCAGTTCGAGTCCGCGTCCTCCAAAATCTAAGAAGCATTGGCGTAGCACATTGACTGCCGAAAGCGCTTCATTATAAGCGTCGGACGGCTTTCACTCGCGACATCATCGGGAATGTGGGGGAGCTCTTCCTACAGTTCACCGATGCTGCTGTCTTGGTCCGGACTCGCTGACTGCGCGGGTTTCGTCGTGAGTGCCGCGCGTCGGAAACAGTTACGGAAAGTGTCGGGCGTCATGTCGCTCCGTGCAAGGCGCAATGTCTAAGTCGCAACTCTTGCTCCGTGGTCGCGGCCAATCCACATCTCAATCGCCGCTCCGAGTCCATGCATTTCGGCGGCCATTCTAGGCGCGCAGAGTTCGATATATCGGATGTGAACTTCGTTATAAGGAATATGTTTCCCATGTATTTACGTAACTGAAATATTTTTGTTCGATATATAGCATAATTTGCTCTATCCGGGTTCGTTATAGCCGGGTTTTACTGTAGTCACTAATGGAGGAACGCGGTACGGCTTCCTGCGAACCATGCACGTCAAATTCCCAAATAGCATGCAAGTGACATCACGATTTTGTGCCATTCGGTTAGACTAGATCTTTACAAAGACAACATGCTAACAAATATTCCGTAGCTAACGACAGACCGTCCGCACAAGTAAAAACCTCTCACTAAACGCAGTAAACTTCCTCGGAGGAGTTATACAAGCAAATTAACAAGTATTTGGCGACGAAAGCCCGCTCTACATGGGGTGAATTTCGCCAGCGAATTCACAACTGCGGTGCCGTTCGTGCACAAAAACGATCTATTCGCGTTGATTTGGCAAGTTGCCAAATGTTTGGAACAGCCAAACTTCTGCCGTGAATGCCTTTTGGCATTTGGCAAAATGTCGCAGCACTGAAAATGTGAAAACAGTTCGTTTTGCCGCACGAGCGGCGCCGCAGCTGCGAATTCACTGGCGAAATTTGCGCCATGTAGAAAGGGCTAAACGTGACACCAAGAAACGCCAGTACACGTGAATCCAAGTCATGGCAGGAAAAAAACCAAGCCGACGTCAAACACTTTAGGCCTGCCAATGAGGTAAACTAAGCTCTCCTCTTGAGTCTCATGATGCACTAAACTTTATCCCTCTCTCTAAACAGGTGCTAAACGTGGTCTTGTAACCAAACAAACAAAAAAGAAGCATCTTAAGGCTCAACCGGGTTACAGCGCAATCACAACCAATCCGCAGAAAATCCAACGCTCCGGAACCACCTCAGCCTTCAGAGGCTTCGTCCCTGCGTATTATATTAATTTGTGCGGTTATTTTACATAAAAATGAATGGGAAACTTACCTCAGCAGCAGCAAAGAGGGACGCAGAGAAAGAGAGAGAGAAATCACTTTATTTTCCAAGCAAGTTGGCTAGGAACGTGTGGTGGCTGCCGGCCGAAGGCTGGCGGCGACGGTGGCAGCTCGGTCAACCAGAAGTAGCTGCACCCCCGGTTGCGAGCTGCCCAGCGCGTCCTCCCACTGCTCTACGCTGGAGATGGGGGGGAGTGGGTTAAGAGGGCAGGCCCACATGGCGTGGGTTAGAGTGTCCAGGGAGTAACAAAGGGGACAGTTGGGTGAAGGGAACTCAGAGGGATAGATCTTGTGGAGGAGGGACCGACTGGCGAGGGAGTTTGTCTGAAGGAGTCGCCATAGGCGCTCCTGATCGTTGGTAAAGCGGGATTCACACGATGGAGAAACCCTCTCTTTTTGGCCCGCGGGACCCGCTCACGTGACCGGTTTTAGGCTCCGCCCCTCGGTGGGGATAGCCCGCGGTGGCTCCGCGAAAGAAAATGCCTCCGCATGTTTTCGCTCGACGGCGGTGGCCCTCGGCGGGGAATGAAACCTGTTCCTCGGCGCTGTCGTCTGCTAGTCACTCCGCGTAGCTCCGCACGTGTGGATGCGTCGCCAGGCCGGATAATCCGGTCACGTGCTGTCGACGTCACATATCCGTCCGCCTCCGTGAGAGGGTTTCTCCGTCGTGTGAATCCCGCTTAAGGGATGTGTGGGCAGGGGGATAGCGGCAGCGGGAGAGGCGGTAATGCTCCGTGACCTCTTGGTACGAGAGCAGTCGATCGCGGGCCGACCGAGCACCATGGTAGGGAGCAGGAGCGAGCCCAGCACGGCTGGTGAGTTCTCGTGCTGCTTTGTGGACCGCCTCGTTGCCTCCCACCCCAGTGTGGGCCGGAGTCCAGACGATGTCGACTGGTTGATGAGGGGGATTTTGGAGGATAATTTTGAGTGCCGTAGCCGAAATGCTACCGCGAATGAAGTTTTGAACGGCCGTCTTCGAATCAGTGATTATAATGTGTGGTTGCGGCCTAGTGATAAGGGCCAGGGCTATTGCCGCCTCTTCCGCCGTTGCGGGGTAAGGTGTCCGTACGGTAAGGGAAGTGACTGGGGGACAGTTGCATGGGGTGAGTGACCACTGCGAGAGCAAATCCTTCCGCGTGTCGGTACTCCGCTGCGTCTACATACATGGTGGTGGCCGGGGAGATGGGGTATTTATCTGAAAGGGCACGGGCGCGCTGGCACCTGCGCTCCGCGTGATGCACTGGGTGCATGTTGCGCGGGAGTGGACGTATGCAGAGGCAGTCTCGGATGTCTCGAGGCAACAAAGCTTCGTTCTCTGCCATTGCCGGGATGCCAATTCGTAAGCGGTGAAGAATGTGCCGCCCTGTGTAAGTGGTAGAGAGGCGGCGTAACTGATTAATACGATGGGCCTCTAGTAGCTCGTGGGCAGTATTGTACACTCCCAACGGGGCGAGTCTGGCAGTGGACGAGTAGAGGGTGATTTGTAATGCTGCCTTGTATGCCTTTCGGATGAGGCAGTCAATTTTGTCTATGTCGGAGGTGGTAAGCTTAAGGTAGGGGACAGAGTACGTGACCCGACTGATGATGAAAGCCTGAACTAGACGGATTCGTTCTCTCTCCTTGAGCCCGTGGTGACGGCTAGCGATTCGTCGAATAAGGCCAATTGTTTGGTTTACTTGAGAGTTAAGTAGGGATAGGAATTTAGCGTTACCTCGATTGCGTTGTATAATTAGGCCTAGCACGTTAAGGGTTTGCACCTCTGGGATTATTCGGTTGCCGAGGGAAACTTGTATGTTCGGCGAATCACGACAAGACAGGGAGAATGAGCAGGGCAGATTTTTCTGGAGAACAGGATAACCCAGCGAGTTGCGCCTCTGTCTCCACGATATGGGCACCCTGTTGAAGGATGGTTTCTATCTGAGCATCGCTACCTCCAGGTACCCACATCGTAATGTCGTCGGCATATAGACTGTATCGGAGGCCAGGTACCAGGTATCTAACTTTTTGGGGATGTTCAAGATTGCCAAATTGAACAAAAGAGGGTACAATACTGAACCCTGGGGTGTACCTATGGAAGGAAGTCGGATGCGATCAGAATGGAGCTCGCTTACCTGGAGTGCGGCGGTGCGTGCGGCGAGAAAATCGCATACGTAGTTGTAAGTGCGCTCTCCTGGGTGGATAGACTTAGGCTTCTGAGGATTGCACTATGGGAGACTCTGTCGAATGCTTTTGTCAAATCAAGCGCAAGGATCGCCGCTGCGTCGCGTTTAGGTGGTTGGGAAATTATCTCTAGGTGTAGCTGCAGGAGGACATCCTGAGTGGACAGTTTAGGTCTAAACCCTATAGGACTGTGGCGGGAAAGGCCTCCGTGCTCGTGATGTGAGCGGTTAGTCTGTTAAGGATTATATGTTCTAGCACCTTGCCCATACACGAAGTGAGAGATATGTGTCGAAGGTGTTCGATAGTAAGAGGTTTGCCTGGCTTAGGAATTAATGTTATGGAGGCATGTTTCCATGCTGGGGGAAGGGTGCCTTGAGTCCAGTAATAATTAAAGTAAGCAGTTAGAGCCGTAATAGAAGGGTCGTCTAGGTTGCGAAGAAGTTTGTTGGTCACGCCATCTGCACCTGGTGCGGATCCTGCCTGAATCAGTAGGAGGGCGCTTCTCACTTCTGCTTCCGTGATGGGTGCGTCCAGTGTTTCGTTAGGCGAGCCGCGGTATGACGCGAGTGGAATCGAGGGACCGGTGGAGATGTAATGCGTGCTCAATGTGCGCAGGAGCTGTTCGTTGTCCCCCGAGAATTTCTGTAATATAACTGTGAGGCGGTTGCGTTGTTCCGTCTTAGAGCCTGTTGGATCTAGAAGGTGCCTTAAGAGTACCAGGTGCGTTTCATTCCTAAGGTGCCTTTAATGTCGTCACAGATCTCAAACCATCGGTTACGGGTAACCTCAGCCGAGTATCGGAGAATTTCCGCTTCGAGACGAGTTACCCTAAGCCGAAGTTTCCTATTATGTTTTTGCTTCCGCCATCGGCGCTGTATGCCGCAGTACGCTGCCCAAAGATGCTGAAGGTGTGGGTCGACCGTTTGCGCCGGTATGCATGGATCAAGGGGAGTACTGGTTTGTCGGACATCAGCTACCATTTGCTGGACCCAGCGCTCGAGACCTAGCGGTGAGATTTCTGGGTAGTCATGACCACGGCGCACCTCTCGGAATTTGTCCCAGTTCGGTAAGTGGGTCCTGCGGAGACGAGTATGACAATGTTTGCTTAAGGACAGCGTGGTTTGAATGATGAAATGATCGCTGCCTAGTGTGTGAGTCAGGTTGGCCCAGGCTATCTGAGGAGCGTTTAACGTGAGCGTGAGGTCCGGGAAGAGTCCCTCTGAACGCTGTTACCCACACGCGTTGGGGTCTGCGGATCCGATTCAATCACAAAGCGGAGTGCCTGTATGTGATCCCAGAGGCGCTGTCCTTTGCGGGTGCTGTGATGATACCCCCAGGCGGTATGTGGCGCATTGAAATCCCCCGTGACAAGGAGTGCGTGGGGACCTGGCCTCGCGTTTTGCTAAGGAGAGTAATTGGTCGAATGGGTGGTTGACTGATCTGGGAGAGCTATAAAGGTTTAGTACGTACAGTTTGATGTCACCACGTTGCGGAGGGTATACCACCACTAAATCGTGAGGGATCCCGATGTTGTCAAATTGTATACGTTCTGCCGACACGTTGCGATGCACCAAAACGGCAGTGGTTAGATCGCGCATTCCTTGATAGGCCTTGTAGCCGGCAAGCGAGACTTTTGTAGGTGCTTCCTGAAGAGTGATTACAATGGGGGGAGTTTCTTGGGCCTGTAAGGTCTGTAAGGCGCATCGTTACGATACCCCCTACAGTTACACTGCCAGACCCGGAGAGTATCCGTTTTACATTTCGTCGGTGAGTGCATCGCAATCCGGGAGAGAGACGCGGAAAGAGCTTGCTACCGCGACCGCGGATTGCTGAATGTTGATGATGCGGAAATGCCAGTGGCACCAGCAACGCCAGTGATCGGCGCGGCAGAGAGTTGTACCACATCGAGGCAGTGTCTACAGTTGCTATTTCGACCGATCGATGTTCTCGTATGTGACAAAAAAAAAAGACGTCAGGTTTTGTTTGCAGCTATTAACCATTGGGTATGTTTGATGTATGCAGGACATATATCTAATATGGCGTCGCATTCTGCACGGATGACAACCGCACAAAAATACATTTTTAAACTTTTCTTTCCGCCACCACCAGTATTTGAAGCGTGCTACGTTTTCAAAAGAACAAAATAAAGCCTAAAGGCTATGAATATTGGGGGCTGTGCTTGTGGCGGTTGTGGTTGGCCGTATAGGTTGGCCCGAGGTTCGGTTAACTTCT
Organism: Haemaphysalis longicornis; assembly: GCF_048455015.1. Taxonomy (NCBI): domain Eukaryota; kingdom Metazoa; phylum Arthropoda; class Arachnida; order Ixodida; family Ixodidae; genus Haemaphysalis; species Haemaphysalis longicornis. The sequence goes on from NW_027526203.1 coordinate 4,057,193, forward strand.
CTCTCTTACACGTTACGCTCCGCAGAAAAATGAAAGAAAAACGGCCTTCGCCAAACGTCGTTGGCCAACCAAAGCCCGAGTGGTTGGCTGCAGACCGCAGCCCAACGTATAACCGTGTCTTGGCAAAACGTCCTCGGCCAACCTAAAGCCCGACTGGTTGGCTACACACCACAGCCCCAGGTTTGACCAGGACCGGCAGGCCGACTACACTGGCCACCGACCAGCACCCAGGCTAGCATTTTTAGTGTTGATGGGAAAGCCTAGCTAATTAATGCTAACTTCGTGACTTTCCTGATTAGCGTATCAAGTCTATTTTCAAGAGTTTTTGTAATCATATTCTACTGGTGATGAGTGCATCCCGTGGTTTGAGAAGGTATGCTTCCTTCAAGCCCCGGTTTTTGTTAGCGACCCTTCTCATCATGTGGAGGGTTGGCTCCCCTTGCTTGAGTATGTGATTACTGCTTTGTGTCCACCTCCGTCTGCATGAAGCCCAAGGATTTTGATGCTGGATTGCGGTTCGATCGGTTTGCCTTGATGTGTGAGCCGCACAGTGGGCGGAAGGAGAGATTTGTCTCCCTGTGGGAGTTCGCAAAAGAATCAGGCATAGTTCGAAGAATTGAGGATCCTGCACCCCCTCAGAAAGAGGAAAACCAGCTCATTCATTGAAAGGCTAGTCATTCACTGGCCTTTGACAACTGGGGATGGACAAGTTCAAGTGTGGCTAAAACATTAAAATGCCTGTCATCGCTAAAACACCAGTCGTTCTGCCCAAACCATGGAAGGTCCTTAAAAAAATAGTTATTTTTTGCACCAGCTGCTTTTGTTTCTGTAAACAAATTCTCAGAATATTTCGCCCAGTTAGTAACCCTTTGTGGCAGTGGCTGTTAAACTGTCGCTTGAGCAGGGCAGGAAGAGAAGGCCTAGTTGTATCTGAATGATATCACAAGGTTTAATGCTCCCTTTATGTTTGTGGTTGACTGTTGTAGGAGTCATATTACATGACCTTCCCCATCTAGTCATCGTATGTCGATTATTGTAGACTATTGGCTATAAGAAAGGGCCTTGCTATACATACCAGCATCACTTTACTGAGTCAGCTTGTCGTCGCTGTTGCCTTGTGGTGCTGTATAACTTGTTTGAAGCCAGTTTGTTTTGTGAAGGTACTGCCCCATCATTTAATTATCAAATTGTTTGTTAGTTTTTTAAACTTGTTACTTTGCTTTAGTGGATTATATAATTTACCATATGTAAAAAGTTGTATGAAGTAAAGAGAATGAGGAGGTACCTAGTACAGCACATCTCAGTCCTGAGGAGCGTTGTTATAATGGCACCAGCGATGTTTAGAATCTCAGTGAATCAGATTGCGGTGCCCTAATCCGTTTTTTGTTTTTGAGTTTTCTGATTTCATCCCTCCATTTAGTTAATACGAGCATACATTCTGATAGGTGAGCCTAGGGTGCCTGGATGTTCCTCCTCGCCCGCCCCTCCGTGAAGGGTGGAGACATCCTTTGCAGGGTCCCTCGCCGCCTCGACCGGTTTTCGGAGCCACCGACCCAACGTTACACCGACCGCCATTACGAATCCCGCTACTGCGGCGGAACCGCCGAATTGTGCAGCGGCCGACGTGCTGTTGCAGTCTGGCCGCGATTAGCGGCTCTAAATGCCTGGTTGCTGCGTGCCGCTGTGCACAAACCACTGCAGGAATGGTTGGCGAATGTTAGCGAATGTTTCTGTGGTGGTATCTTGTGCAATATTTTTAATTGATGAATGAAGGTGCTGAACCAGACACGTACTTTTGGGATTTAATTGCATCATTTTGAGTATTATAACGACATGTGGCTGTGTGTAGCAAACTGGGAGACTTTCTGTCGTAATCAGTTCCCTTTGAATTATATTTCATGACTTCTCGCTTTGTTTGGTTGTGTTTGTTTTTAACTTTTTACCAAATGATCCCCAATTCTTTTACTTTTAATTATGAATCGATTGTGATTCGATTTTTCTTTTTTCTGATAGTTTTCTTTCAAGTTCCCCTCCTCCATTTTTGGAGGTAGGTCCACTAGAGCTGTGCGCGGGCCCGGGCCGGCCCGAAAGCCGAGCTCGGCCCGACCCGCGGGCCGTGCTCGGGCCGGGTAGCACGCATTATTTCGGGCCCGGGCCGGACTCGGGCTTGAACCAAAATTTTGTCGGGCCGTGCCGGTCCGATCCGGCCCGGGCAGTTCCTGAGGCATGGCTATACTGTGCAGCAAATTCTAAATTGTTGGCAAGAGAAAGTTTTCTTGTTGATATTTCAGGTAAAGTGAAAACAAAAAAAAATGAAGTGCTGATTCACGACCACGCCGTTAAAAGATATGATAAAAAGACGATTGCACTTAGAAAGCCTTCACATCAATAAACGAAACGTCTGGGTCCCATCAGCTTAGTTTGTGCTGCTGAGCACGAGGTCGCGGGTTCGATTCCCGGCCGCGGCGGCCGTTTTTCTGATGGAGGCGAAAAGCAGAAGCGCCCGTGTGTACGAGATTTCGGCGCGCGTTAGATCCCCAGGTGGTCAAAATTAATCCGGAGCCCTCCACTACGGCGCGCCTCATCGCCTGCGTTGCGTCGGCGCGTTAAACCCTACAATCAATCAAACCATCAGTTTAGTGGGAGAGAGCGGGCCAGAAAACGAAGGCACTCCAGCCACAGACTACAACATGATTGTATTTGCTATCTCCTTTTCAAACTAAAACAATCAGAACAAACGTGGCCTGGATTTCGGAGTGTGTGCAGAGTTTGAAGAACCAATTTTCTAAGCAGAGCCCATAATTATTTCGCGCAAGAATTTTTTTAGAGCCATGACTAAAGGCAAGAAAGAACAGAAGCGCAGATAAAATCATGCTGCCAACGTAACTAGACGGAAAGACAAAATTCAAATGGTGATACCGGACGAATCGTCTGATCAAATTTCAGCAAGGAATGGAAGAACGCAAGGTGCAATATCTGTTGAAGAATTACAATAATAAAAAAATCCCCTTACTCGGAATCATTTAATGTATCCTTGGGTGTGCCTTGATTTCGAAGACTGGCAAATGATGTGGCAAATGAAGTTACACGGCTACCGAAAATACAGCTTCTAAATGAGGATAAGTTGTACAAAGTTCGGTCCAAGTTTAAAGGAAATTTAAATCTTAGACAGTCGTATTCGCTTGTGCTTACGCTTTTTAGGTTAACAGCAAACTTCTTCAAGTTCATGTTAATATCCTGTCGAACTAGGGATGATATTTAACAACACTCTAAAGTAGTCGTGTTCACTTTGTGCTTACATTTTTTACGTTAACAGCAAACTTCTTCAAGTTCATGTTTATATCTTGTCGGATTAGGGATCATATTTAACAACAATATGGCGTGCTCGGGCCGGGCTCATATTTTAGAAGTTTGTAGGGCTCGGGCCGGGCTCGGGCTCAGATTTTAAATATTCGTCGGGCTCGGGCAGGGCTCGGGTTCAATTTTTATAAATTTCTCGGGCCCGGGCCGGGCCCGGGCCGTGTCTCTATCGGGGCGGGTTGGGCTGGGCCTAGAAATTTCGGCCCGTGCACAGCTCCAAGGTCCACCCCCTCACCCAAAATTAACTTCTGCATGCTGCGCCACTATTTACTGTACATATTAAATGACTTCGCCGCTGCAGTTTTGTTTATTTACAAAGCGTTTACATTTGGGGCTTCTTGGCAGATTTTTCTTTTTTTTCTTTATGTGTTAACCGCGGTGCTTTAGATAAGCCTCTGCTATTTCGTTCATTCACTTTTAGCTTTTGTTTTCCCCTAGGAGAAACAACTACATACACTACTACAACAACTGAGTCCTCGCTTAGCCATTTGCGCATTATCTTGCATATACAAGGTATGCTTTTTGCGGCTATGATTTTCGGCAAAGAAGGCTCATGATTAATATCTTTTAACTGCGAAATCAGACAGACTTAGTGGAAGAACAGAGCGATTCATGTAACATACCTCTCCCGCGAAGTCTTTGCACAATACATTGCCGGTCGAATGCACTTATAAGACGCAACTTTTTCGCAGATGAGATTTAAAACCAAAACTAACGATCAAGAAGCGAGCCTCATTGATGCATTATTATGCGTGTTACATATAAAAGTGTAGAGACATTGCGCTGACTTAAGTTTACAAAACAAAAAAGTGGGAGACGCACGTACGCGGTAGCGCACGGATGCGCCTCTGTGTGCCGTGTTTCTCCCGCTATTTCGTCTTCTCGACTTAGCTAGCGCAGTGTTTTCACTTTTAGGACGTACAAACAAGCCCACAAATAAGTTCTCCTTCACTCTGGAAGCGGTTTGTGGCTACGGAATGCGTGTGCATATAAGAATCCGATAGCACATCCCCGTGCTTGCAGCGCACTGCCCCAGCAGCGGGATTCAACATGGCGGCTTCCGTAGCAGACGACGCAGTTGTCTCCACCCGTCACGGAGGGGCGGCGAGGAGGAACATCCAGGCACCCAAGGTCATAGAGTTTCATACAAATAACTAGAGGGGAAACTGGCGCTAGTGTCAACGCGAACATGGCAGCGGCGCTTACGCTTCAATGGGAATGATGGGTAGTTTTGGAACCGGATTGCGTAGGATCAAAACGGGCTTATGGCTGCGCAAATTGTGTTTTTTGACAAAAAAGTTCTTATTGCTCGGTTCTCCGTTTACAAATTACATGGCAAACAAAAAAGTTAGGGACAAAAAACCGGTTTTGTACGAAATAAAACGGTGCGTTTAAATAAAAAGCAGACGCGGAGTCGAGAAGGTTCGTGGAGCAGGTTGCCATTTTCCGCCAACTATAGCAGGACGCGGACTTCTTTAAAAACTACTTGTAAAAGTTTCGGTGCTGGTGGTTTGTAATAGTAAGAGAAGTTTTGTGCTCATAATAAAAAAGAAACCGATTACCTTTGGAGAAGTTATTCTTGCGTGAATTAGTGACATCCTACAAGCTGCGTTCCTATCAGCCGCCGGTGCTGCTGTTCTACGCCGTAGGAGCCGGCGTTCGCACGAAAGGTGTGGCTGTTCCAAGCGATTCGCAACCGTCGTCAGCTTTGACAATACATTGCTCTGCCGAATGAGCAGCGCCGCAACTCCTAATTAGCAGACAACTTCGCCGCACAGAGCGCCGTCATTTGTGTTTTCATGCTTGCTGTGCGGCAATGCATTGATAACCCACCCAATTCGCAACTCTGGTTGTAAAACATTCCACTCAGGGCGGCGTCAGTGCACGCGAGGCATGCAGCTCAAGGAGAAACGTATTTTTGATCACTCCTCCCAACACCCCGCCTAGGCAAATGCGTTCATGCAAATCCAAAACGAAAACGAAACTGCCTGCAATCCATAGTAAGTTTCACGAGCCATCAAGCGCCAATCCGAATCCACAACTACCCATCACTACACCATACCATCACGCCCATTGAGGCGTACGATCGCAGCGCCAGTTTCCCCTCTAGTTATATTGTGAGCCGTCACAAGTATGGTGGCTAGCCACCATAGTCACAAGTGCACGTGGCGGCTAGAGGTGTGCGCCGAGACGTCGGCGCGCCGCCGCCGACTGTTCTGGCCGCGCCGCCGCCGCCGACACTAACTGATCGGCGCGCCGCCGCCGCCGCCGCCGACGTATTGTTTCGGCGTGATCGGCGCGGCATTTACGTATATAGAATAAAAATGACTTTTAAAAATTAATCCAGCTTTGTTTGAGATTTCGTGTTTTGTTCAAATTTTTTTTCATGCCTCGGGCATTTTTCAATGTCACGTAGGAGAATAATGAAGCAACAGAAAACAAAAGCAACCCTGCTCTCCGCTCATCTGCGCATGCGTGTCGTCTCTAGCCAGAGCAACGTGGGATTGCCTAACTACTCTTTCGCGCGCAAAATGGCGCAACGAGAAGCAGCGGCCTCTGCTACGGTAGCCACGGCCTCGAAACGCCGGAATGACGGCTTGACGGTCGCGTGTACTGAGGTTGCGGATGGAATCGGCGACATATCTGCAACTTGTTGCGAGGAAGAAATTCCTGGCCCCGATGTGTTTAAGATGCCGATTGGAAGTTTTCGGATTGTTCCTTTGCATTCGAAGGGGAAGTCTAGTTTTGTTTGGAAACATTTTGGACGCCTAGCATACATCACGGGGGGAAAGCAGAAGACAGTTGGAACGGACTACTACTGCAAGAGCTGCTTGACCAACTCCTCAAAGAAGGAAGACTCAAAGCCTTTCGAATCGTAAGTAGCGCTCCTTTGTTTCTCTAAGTAACTGAACCGTTGGCTGGCGCCTCGTAGGAATTGTGAAATTTGTGAGACTTAATACCGTGCAGTGCGCTCCTCAGCTGTTGTGCTCGCGAGACCGGCTGCCGTTTTCGCGACCGTACATCAGGACACCCGTCTAGAGTTCAGAGTTCACATACGTTGAAATTGACGGTGAAATGCGCGCATATCACCTCGCAGGAATTAGCATAGTTTCGGGTTCGGGTGAGGGGGCCGGGGGTGGGGGGTGGGGTGGGGGTTGGCGGAATTTCATAACGCCTACCAAGGCGCCTGCCAAACCGTTTGTTGTGAGCAGCCTAATCGTTTAGTTGTGAGAGTTTAAATAATCGCCTGTTTCCTCCGCAGCTGCAACGTGAAACGCTACGCGAGCACCCTAAGCACGTCGAACATGCAGAGACACTTGATGGATGTCCATAAACTGCAAGACGACTGCAAGAAGGCGGCGACAGTCAAAGATTATTTCCGAATGGTTCCCAGGCGCAATGCGACAACGCCATCAAGAAAGAACTTGCTTGCTAGAGACTTGGTCCTTTTGATCGCCAGGGACCTGCTGCCTTTCAACATGGTGAATGGCGAAGGATTACAGGTTGGTGACAAATATAACACACTCTGTGCATTGATGTTCATTTTATGATATAATATAGGTCTGAACAAAAGTTACTTCATTTCTCCTCTGTAGGACTTCCTCATAAAGTATGAAGTGATCAGAGTGCCCCAAGAGCTCCCTGACCGGACGACCTTGTCGAGATCCGCCTTGGATGATGTTTACCGTGCCATGCACGGACAGGTGAAGAAGATGGTGGCTGAGGGGTCTAGGTTCTGTGCCGTCACATACGATCTGTGGACCGACAACTCCAGGCGGCGATCCTACATAACGTTCACCTGTCACCATATTGACGGTAGGTTTAGCATGTTTTCAGTGCAGGTACCAATAAGCGCATGCCTCAACCCATGTAGTAACTTATGGCGCGTGCTTCCGAAATACTTTTTGAAAGTTTTAATTTACGTTATACTTACCTGAGCTTTCACAACAAGGCGAAAAAACCCCACATGCTTCGGTTTTGTTTGTTTTGTATCTTGAAAAATACATGTATTGTGTCATGAAAGCATTAAATGATCCCATTAATACTGGGCGAGTGCAGCGAACCCTGAAATGTGTTCAGTTTTGTTGAGGAGGTGAGAGGCACGGCCTACACAACTTGCTCATCAAGGACGGATTTGGAAGCGTCCCAAGACTCCACGATTTGCTGGTCAACTGCCGTGACATTGTGAAGACTGTGCACTACCGGGTCTCCGACCTGGAGGAGCTCGCGGACTCGGAACTGAATGCTGCAGTACAGTCGTTGGTCAGTTTTCACCAACAGTTTGCAACGAGTACCCGTCTATAGCGTAAAAATTTTTCGAGGCATTTCTTTTCTTCGTAAAACACATGTGTACAGGTTTTTTTCAGGTTTAATGACATGTGCCGCTTGTGACACCACAGCTGAATGTTGTCCAAATCGCGTTGGATGTAGCGGAACGATTTTTTTAATGGCTGGCCTTTTTTTAATTTGCGGTTCCGGTTTCGGCGCCGCCGGCGCCGCCGCCGCCAACAAAAATTGGCCGTGCGCCGCCGCCGATGAATACCCGGCGCCGCGCCGCCGACGCCGCCGCCGCCGACAAAAAACGACCACCACGCCGCCGCCGGTCAAAACCGACACGGCGCACACCTCTAGTGGCGGCACGTGTCTATAACGGATGCACGCGGAGGAGAAATAGCTCTCGCTCTGGGAGAGATAAACATTACTAGATTTCCGCTCGGGGAGATGCTGCAGGACTCCCGGCAAATTTTGATTTTTCTAGTCATTTGCGTCAAAAGTAGGAGTAGGAGTCTTCGGTAATTGCTAGGCTTTCCATGATTTTTCCAATCTAACTGCACCTTATATATTTAATTATGAACTAAAACAAATAAGTAAATCATTTCTGCGGTAAGCTCATCTAGAGCTTCCTTATGACAGAAGTATTAAATATTAGGTAGCGACGATTATTTACGCTTGTATGTAGTACAGCGTATAGCCGCCAAACGTTAGGGTCGCTGCGGTCGTGCGGTCGGAAAAAGAAAAGCTTGTGTGTTCGAGGTTCGAAGCAGGGTTTAGAAAGACTGTCACAGCTCCGTGAACAAGCGTTTGTTGCTGATTGACGTCATATTTATAGTAAGTTCACTCATTATGGATGCTAATTCCGATCTTACAAGAGTGGAACGTGAACTTCGTGATGCCATCGCCTCTGACGGCCTGAAGGAACAGAACGAAGCCTGCGCTGCTGCCATCAAATTGACAGATGCACTGCCCCGAAGTGCCGGCGGCAGCTCCAAAGACAGTACGTTTTTCCAAACCGAAAAGCTTCTGTCAGATCTATCCGACGAACGCTATCTGTCTGGAAAAGCGGTGAGGCAGAACGAACGGATGGGCCCAAAGGGGGACGACGCCGAAACCCGAAAACTTGTTCACTCCATCCTAGCCGAACGGAGCGGCGAGCTTCATGCCACGAGTAGCGAGGAATGCTGCGCCGACCTCGTGGGCGCTCTGGTCGGTGACCCGCTCTTTGAGGCCAAGCCATGGGTTGGTTCATCTGCCGACAGCACCTCGCATATGGACAAAGTTGAACAAACCTTGTTCAACGCCGTGCGCGGACGTCTTCCAGGCCTGGTCGCGGAAAAAGTGCGCTCGAAGGCCAGAAAAGATGCCACTGTCATCCGCCAGCCCTCGTCGTCGTCACCGGCTGAGGGAGAATACGAGCAACTGGCCCGGTCGTTGGAGGAGCGAGTAGCGACCACGATGCGCTTGGACTCGGAGGACGCCAGTTGCTTCATTGAAGTCTCCAAGCTTGAAGCTAAGCTGCAGGCCTATTCTGCCATCGCGGGTCACCTGCTGGACCAGAACGAACGCCTGCGTCGCGTAGCGTCCGCCGAGAAACTGCACGCGGCGCACCTCGAAGAGGACGTCGCTTCCAGCTTGACCGCTGTACACGACCGCCTCGCATCGCGACAGGAGTGTTACTCAACGCTTCTCACTACCACTTCGTCCCCCTCCTTGAACGCGAAAGCTCACCAAGGAACAGCAGCAGCACACGCTGAGGATTCGACTACGACAGACCTGGAGAGCGCATTTGATGAGCTCTGCAAAGAGCGTCTGCGTGCCGCGGCGGCAAGCACGGAAGCAGTGGGCAAGCGAGAAGCCGAACAAAAAGAAATCGAGGAGCTCGCCGGCGATCTGGCAGTTGAACTGAGCGAAGCGTGCCAGGGCAGCGTGAAGACGTGGTGCATGAACCAGGCCAGCCTCGTCAAGCCAGACAGAGTGCGTGCGATGAAGCGAGAGCTGCTCCGGGAGTTCCATGAAGACCCCGAGCGCTTCCTGAGCCGAGTTCGCAGTGCGGAGGAAGGGGCACACGGTGATTCCTGAACGACTACCCAGTAGTGCGTGCGGTGGTGTGCCTTTGGTGAAACCGGTTATTTTTTTGGGAACAATTAGTTTCCTTTGTATTAGTTTCTTAGTTTCCTTTGTTCTTCACTGGAATCTTTCACAGTGACAGCTGGAATGTACCTGAGGGAGGTCTGCCGAAGCCGTTTTGTACAACTATTAAAGTTGCCTTTGTATCGCCTCTGACATTGTTGACTGGCTTCTTCTACAGCCACAGCTGTAGGGACGGTTTCCAAAGCTTGGTGTGTCAATACACAGAGAACGAGAATGGCACAGCTGGTTTTACCACTCTGAAATGGCAAGCAGCTGAGCTACGTGATTGCGTATGGCAGAACAATTGGGCATCCAGCTTTGTACGTGATGGATACCTTGACGTAACTTTAAAGGGATCATGAATACAGAGTACAACTTTGGTTAATTTGAATAACCAGCTTTTTGTCATTCTCTCAGTTTCATTACAGACACTCAGTATGTTTTTTAACCAAAAACAAGGAATAATCAAACCCTTCACAATTTCACGCTACTCTAGGAATACGAACCACCTCTTACGCAACCCACACTTGGGGGGGGGGGGGGTTGACCAAAGGTTGGTGGAGGTTCCACACATCATTCAATGAATGGCCACAGCCGCTTGTGCAACATGCACTTGCGGGGTATTGACCAAGACTTAATGGAGGCTCCATGTATCATTTGAGGGATGCTGGCCACATTTTATGGAACAAGCCCTGACCTGTGCTTCATGCACCAAGCTAGGATTGCCGGCCCCCTCTAATGCCACACTGCTCCAACATAAACCGGGTGAATCATTTTTGGTCTTGCTTCGGAACATCCACGTTGAAGTGACTGGTGGCTATCACCGGAGTGCGTTAATCGTATTTCACTCATGTGGAGTGCTTCCGCACAAAGTTCTATGTGTCGTATATTTGGGTGTGCTTCAAGATACTATGGTGAAAATTAAGTTCCCGCGCTGTTTTGCACGCCACATATATCTCCACACTTTGTAGCATTGTTCTCTCCCTCTGAATTGGTCTACAAAATGATGTCTTCTTGTCTGATTTAAAGATATCGATAATGAAGTCACCAATGGCTATCACCAGAGAAACCTGCCGTGGTGGCTCAGTGGCTAAGGTGTTGCGCTGCTGAGCATGAGGACGCGGGTTCAATTCCCAGCCACGGCGGCCGCTTTTCTGATGGAGGCAAAAAGCAAAAACGCCCGTGTGTACGAGATTTCGGCGCACATTAAAGATCCCCAGGTCGTCAAAATCCGCAGCCCTCCACTATGACGCGCCTCATCGCCTGCATTGCATCGGCGTGTTAAACCCTACAATAAATCAATCAATATCACCAGAGAAACTTGTCACTGACTAAATATGGAGATGTACGTGGTGTTCGTATGAGTTATGGAGTTTTGACCTTTGCTGTCTATGTAACCCTGCGTCCCTCCACAATGGACATGGGAAGTCCATGCTCAAGCATTTTGTATGAATTAACCGGGAACGTCGTGTAGCTCTTTCATTATTGTCAGTTACTTCAATGGAACATTTTAAAAACAGACTAGAAGGGACTTGCATCGTTTTCCAGTGACCACTTAAGGGTTGTGTTACCATGACCACAGTTTGCCAAACATGCGGCAAACAGCCAGACGTTTGCTTTTGCAAAGCATGTAGTTGCTTTTGTGGCTTAACCAGGCAGGGGCTACTAACCCCACCACCCCTCCCCCTGTTTTCAAAACAAAGGGACTCCGCCTCCCATGGTTTTGGCATAAATGGAGTAATTTGCCTTTGAATTTTGGGGTAATTTAAGGGGGAAGGCTAAGTTTGACTGAGTCACTTTGCCGGAACACATGTTCCAGCTACCAAGGCTAACCATTATTTGACTACCCATTCACCTTGTTTTTGTTTGTTTTTTCTCATTGTTTGATACTGACACGTTACTATTAACAAAGTCTTGTTCTTCTAATGGGGAGTAAATTATTTCTTCCCATAAAATTAAGATGTCGATGTTATCACATGTGAGGGCTCTCGCATTTCGACAGCCACATGGAGCAAATGTGATTGCTGTTCCTTAACCAAATGAATTATAACCTTTGATTGGTTTTTTTATGTAGGATGTTTGGGGTATATAAAAAAGTTGTTACTTAAAGCAAATGGTGTTTGAATAAAGATTCATCTGGGAAAGCCAGATCCGACCTCTGTGAAAAATTACGCCCATCTTCCCGCGAGGGAACCCTGATGTGATGCGACGCATCGGGGGGTTCAATCGGCATTTCCATTGGGTTGATTCTCTAAATCGGGTGCAACGTGTTGTGAACGCGTATGATGCATTCCATCACATGCGGGTGTTCTCATGCGCGGGAAGATGGGCGTAATTTTACTTTTCATGAAGGGAGAGAGAGAGAGAGAGAGAGAGAGAGAGAGAGAGAGAACTTTATTACGCAATAATGCGAGAGTGGTTCCTCAGTCCAGGAGCCCATGTGCTGTCCAGGCTGCCGTAGCCCTGGTCACAAGCAAGAGCTGGTCCTCAGGTCGACAGCTGGACAGCAGTATCTCCCACTGCTCAGGGGAAGGGGACGGGTTCAGGGGCGGAAGGTGCAAGTTTTTTGTGCAGTCGAATAATATGTGTGTCAGAGTTCCTGGTTCGTGGCAGAATTTACACTTATCAGAGTACTGTGTAGGAAAGAGTAAATGAATACGGATGGGGTGGGGAAAAGTACCTCCTTGAATTTGTCTGAGTGTGGTTTCTTGGCTTTTGTTCAAAGATGCGTGAGGACTGGGGAATGTCTGCCTCGTGGTTCTGTAGTATTGGGTGATTTCTTGGCAGGTGAGGAAAGGTGCGGAAACAGCCCCAGTCTCAGCGGCTCGGTGAGTGAGGTCTCGAGCCTGTTGATGAGCAAAATTGTTGCCCGTCAGTGCAGAGTGGGCGGGAGTCCACACAATGTCCACCCGATGGGCAGGCGGATGTTCATTCAAAAGTCGGCATGTGGTGGGGGCCACCCGTCCCGACAAGAGCCTGCGGCAGGCGGCTTGCGAATCCGTCAATATAATCTTGGAGGTGGTTTGGGTAAGGGCGAGCGCAATAGCTAATTCTTCAGCGTCCAGGGAGGAAGTTGTCCGAATTGAAGCGGTGGTGATGAGGGTGTTCTTAGATGTTACCACTGCCACCATAGTTTGGTTATCTGGGTAACTGCCCGCATCTGTGTAGATTACGTCGGATCGGCTGCTGTAAAGTTTTTCGTGGGCTTTGCTACGGGCTTCTCTACGACCGGGGTGGAGGTCCGGGTGCATATTTCTGGGAATGGGGCGCACAAAAATGGACTGGCGCCAAGTGTCAGGGACGGTGACCAGGTGCGTCTGGTCAGAACATAACCATCGAATATTTCGAAGGACCGCGTGGCCTGCTTTGGTTTGGGCAAGTCGAAGGCGTTGACTGGAAAGGTGTCCTTCGATGAGCTCCTCTATGGGTATTGTGGAGCCCCATGCTAAGCAGTTTGGCCGTAGACGTGCTCATCGGGAGACCCAAAGCTTGTTTTGTTGCTTTACGAATGAGGTGATTGAGTTTGTCGGTGTCGGTTCAAGTTGAGACAATATATGGCGCGATGTAAGTGAGGTGGGAGATGACAAACGCCTGAACAAGCCAAAGAGTATCTTTTTCTTTCATGCCTTGGTGCCGGTTGGTGATGCGACGAATCATATGTATTACCTGATCAGTCGCTTTACTTAGGTTGTGAAGTGTTTGGTCGTTTCTGGTGTTGGCTTGGATAGTAAGACCCAGGATCTTCAGGGCTTTAGCCGGTTACATAGTGTGTCCGTCGAGGGCAATCGAGATTTTGTCAGGGTCAGAGTTGAGGCTGTGCTTACGAACTACAATTAATTCGGACTTTTGAGGAGAACGGCGCGGGCCATTGGCTTGGGCATACGCGTTCACTGTGTCCACAGCACGTTGGAGAGTTTCTTGAATTCCCCCAAGGGACTTCCATCACGTCTTCATCGGAAGAATCAAGTCAAGCATGGAGTCGTCAAGCAAAGTCACGCGGAGTCGAATGAGAGCGAGCGCTGACTGAACCGCCGCAGCGTGCTACCCGATTCACAGCACCTGAAGGAGAGGAGACAGCGGAAGAGAGTCGCGCATGCGCGCACTTGCGCACCGGAGCAGACGCGAGCGGAGCGAAGTGCACGCGCAGCTGTTGTTGTTATGCTAATGCGACGGAGTGAGAGGGTTGCACACAGCTGTCGGAGAGAAGAACGGGGGAGAGTTGCACATGCGCAGGTGGTGTGCGGACGCCGACGCCGACAACGACGCAGGAGGGACATGCCCCAGAGCAAGAGATGCGTCGCATCTAAAAAACTGTTCAGACGCAGAGAGAAAATGCTCTCTGGTTTCTATAAACCCACAAATTGCAAAAAGAGAAGGCGAAATGGTGGCGGGCGTGAAATTTCAGTAGCAGAAAGAAGCTTTCCAAATTGTCATCATCCTTACCATTACCACCGTCATATCATCCTCATTGATTGTCTTCACTGTGTTGCCAATGGTTGGCAGTCGGCCAAGGCTGCTTGGGACCATCTTAAGCTTAAAAACGCCGTGCACTTAAGTTTAATTACACAAGTCCCGCCTCCAGAAGAGACGTAACAACGCAAAGTGAGGTGGACTATCAATTACCCGTATTCTAGGCCGCTGATCGGCCACAAATACAGTCAATTCTCTTGTACACAGATAGCCATATGACCCAACTCTAGCTAGCACTCCCATGTGGAAACTTCAAGCTGTTTATCAAAAACATGCCACCGAAGAAACAACAAGACAAAAGATCTCAACTGAGAAACTTGTATCACTCAACAATCAAAACTCGGGTGCTCCGTATGAATTCCCAGCCATGCAATGCATGCCTAAAATTAAGCTCCGCGCAGAAGATTCCCTTCTTTGATAACCAGCGCCAGTATTCGAAGAAGACGGGCTGCGCACGCATTACAAAAGAGGCATAACTCACTCCTCCTTCAACATACCTGTGCGGCAGTGGCTACAGCCGTAGACCCGCGAGGAATCGAAACACGACTGCGTAGTTTTAACAACGTCACCCCGTGGACACATTTTCGCGTTCACCCGGTTTAAGCCTCTGGACCCCTCGACTCACCTCATAGTTCTCGTGTCTTTGCTGGGAGCTTCTACCTACCATGTCCCTTATAACACCCTCAAAAACAATTATCGTCGCCTCCCCAACACGGGACAAAAATGGTGCCGCTCAGGTGACAAAAACACTGGTAACAATGTTATACACTTTGCCAGCTCACCTCCGCCTGTTTAGGGCATAATACGTGACATCTATAGTTTCCTAGAAGCGATGGAAGGCAAAAAACGTTCCCACACGTGTGCTCCACACCCCCAACCCACATAAGCCCAGCTGACATAAAAGCAAATAAACAAACAATCAAAACACGCAAAATAGCCCGTACACCATCTTGAGCTAAGAGAAAGCACCCACGTTGGTCGGCCCCTTTTTTCGGATGCTTTCCCGCTGCGACCTTGTGATACCGAAGAACAGAAAGGGTACGAGCCGTATGGTGCCACTCCGCCCGAGTGGCACCATTTTATTCGCAGCCAATCACTAAGAGTCACAAAGGTTAGTGTCCTCAAAAAAGTTCAGGACAAGCGTAAGATGTCCCTCCTACCGATTCCGCGTCCTTTTGGCAATGAATGCAGATGAAGCAGGAATGCGGGCCGGCTCATCCGCGAAGTTCTTTAAATAAAGCTGAGCGCTCCATCGCATGCACTGGGCAGTCCATGAAAAAGATGTCCGGCGTCGCCAAGCACACCCCACGTTGGACACAGGGGCGATGAGGTTAGATTCAGTTTATAAAGCCAAGACGGTGTTCGGGCTGAATTTGCCCGGATGCGGAACAGTAACGACGCGTTCTGCTTTTCTCATTCCTTTAATAACACAAGGTTGGGCTCCAAAAGGACCTGAAATGATCAGTGATCACCTCCCTTAGAATGCGCCAGTGGTCTGGAATCACTCTCAGCGATCGAGTATGTAAAAGAGCTTGTTGCGGGCCACCTTATCAGCAGCTTCGTTTCCTCGCACACCTACGTGGGGGGAAGCCACTGGAAGCGATACTACGGCCGTTTTCCTTGAGCTGCTGAACAAGACGTAAGGAGCGTCGGAAGGTTCTGTCCATGGGAACTCCATGCATGAAAATTTGTAGAGATGCTGTAAAATGTTAGACCTAATACCACGCGCCGTACTCCAAGCGATTAGACCTTCTTTAGGGCTGCCTCAATCGCAACACACGTACTCTGCCGTTGTGGATGACGACATGTGGTCGAGCCGACGAGCATAGGAAACATTCAAAGCGGGGACCACAGAGGCCGCTGCGCTGGTCTGCAGTCCTCTGTCGACAAAGCCGTCAGTAAATACATGCATGTCTCCATACGCCCGATCAAGTGGTCAAATACTAGCGATCTGGCCTCCGCAACTGGGGTAAATCGCTTCTATCGGATGCCTGGAATGCTTTTGCGCACCCCAAACTCTCGAAAGGCCAAGGCGGTTCCTAGTTCAGCCGCGTCTTTCGCCACTGTGGGCAAAGAAATCTCACGTACTGGTAGCCGCGTGTATACGTGCGAGCTGAGCCATCGAGAGTTTTAGTATACACAGCGGCTAACGTACGCTACGCTATGGTCGGCGGGTACCTGGACCCGATTGGACAGGTGCGCAAAGGTTCCGCGGGGTCGAGCGGCCCACCTCGCCGAGCCCTCGCATTCGTTCTGGTGAGGTGGAACAAATGCGTTCCCTCGCATTCGTTCCGGGCACTGCGCGCGCATCCGTAGTCGGGTCCCGCTACCCGCCGACGCCAGCGTACGCTAGCCGCTACGCTACAACTCCCTAATACTTCCCTGGCATGAGACTCTCCCAGATGTTGCAACAGCAGCCTTTCAGACGCCATCAAGTGGAGGGGCGTAAACTGCGACTCGTCGAGGACTTTTATGTTCAAAGCCCCATGGGGAACCCCGAGAGAGAGAAAGTGTTTTTTGAACAAAATATTTACAAGGCGAAGTTTTGCCTCTCGACAGAGGGCACAGGTCTCGCCGGGGAAGAAAAGAGCATTGAAGAAAAAAAAAGGCAGTGAAAGGGCCATGGAAAATTAAATATGATAACAGGCTATTAATAGGCTATGCACAGACTATATACATGAACACGCAGGTTATATACAGACTATTTACATACACACGCACTCACGCATACACACACACGCACACAAAGGGGTTAACAGTGGGTGGATAGTGGGTGGGGTCTGGCTTTGACAGTTCATGGGCGCGTGTTGAGGCCCGACTCGTCGAAGTACGAGAGGAGCAGCCTGAAAGCCTCTCGGTGCAGCATGAATGGTCCCCGAGGACGCAGGATGTCCTCTGCAGTGCTTGAGCGTAGCCCTCATAGTCCTCAAATAGAGCGGCCATGGTGCCCATGCGGGATTATCCTCTCAAGCGAAGCCTGGCCAGAAGGTGGTCACCTCCAGGTGCTCGGTGCAGGCGCTCCACATGCCGCCGCGCTGTCTGCGTGGCGAGCAGCTGGATGGGCCAGCTTCCGGTTTCCGCCAGTGTGCTGGCCACTGGGGAGTCTCTTGGGAGGCCGACGCAGCGCCGAAGGGCCTTTCGATGAGCCAGCTCCAGGGTCTTCCAATGAGCGTCCCTGACGGTCACCAGGGGGAGTGCGTAAAGAACCCGCGAGGCAGCGCAGGCTCTGTAGATCCGGAGCACCCACTGGTGCGAGCACCCTCTATCCTGTGCCAGGAGCTGGTTGATACCCCTAACGGCGCGGATCATCTGGTCCAGTTGTGCCCCAACGGCAGTCCTCCATGAGAGGGTTTCGTCGATGGCCAGGCCGAGGTAGACGACTTTGCGTCGCCAGGGGAGATGCTGAGATGCAGTGGAGCAGTCTGTCGGGCTTGGGCTGGGCGCGGATGGATTGCGATGGCCTCCGTTTTGGCCTCGGAGAGTCGAAGTACCTTACTCGTCAGGTGGTTCGCCACTGCATTGAGGGCCGCCTGTAGTGCCGCGCGTACCCGCCTGCCGACTTTCGTGGGGACCCGGGTCCAGAGTGCCCCGTTGTCGGCATAGATGGCCATCTCTACCGGGCACCCCAGGGATCCCGGAAGACGGCTGGCAAGGTGCGCCATTGCAAGGTTGAAGAGAAGTGGGCTCAGGACGCTGCCCTGCGGGACACCAGTCCCCACTCTGCGCGGGGCGCTCAGGGTATTGCCGACGCGTACACGCAGTGTACGGTCTCTGAGAAAGCCACTGAGAATCTCTGAGCATCCCCTCCGCTCCCAGGAGGTCAAGGGCACCGTGGATGGTCTGGTGTGGTAGCGCGTCAAAAGCTCACTTGACGTCCAGTAGCAGGAGGTACGCCCCCTCTTTCTTGTGTCGGGCCTGCTCTAGAAACGACACCACATCTGCGAGGGCGTCAGCGGTGCAGCGGGACCTTCGGAAGCCACTCTGCTTTTCGTCAACAGCATCTCGTAGACTTGTTAGCCATTCCAGTCTGCCCAGGACCACTGGCTCCATGAGTTACCCCACCGCTGAGGTCAGAGAGATGGGGCGATTCGAGGAAGGCTCGCTCGGTGGTTTGCCAGCCTTCAGCACTGCTGTCACAATAGCCGTCCTCCAGTCCTCAGGGATGGTGCCGGTCCTCTAGACATGGTTTAAGAAGTCCAGTAGGCGCAGCTGCTGGTCGGTGTCGAGGTTTCGCAGCATGGCATATGTGATGCCGTCAGCGCCAGGGGTGCTGCGCCCCCGGGGGCAGTGCCGCACAGCCTCCAGGAGCTCAGCCAGTGTGATGTCTGCATTGCAGGCCGCTTTAACCCGAGGGTCAGCTGGTCTCCGTGGTGGCTCGGCGAGGGGACGCTGTATGGTAGCAGGTAGCAGCCTGCTCTCATGTGGGCCAGCCCGAAGATAGTGGCCATAGGGACCAGCGTTGGAGGTGAGTGCATCGGGTTAACGCAAGGGGCAAACTGCTCCGCAAGGAGCTCAGCCAGCTCTTGCTCCCTTATCCCTGCCCCTATGGTCACGGAGTGTAACGGGCGCAGAGCGAAGGCCGGCTGTGTGAGAGACTTGAAAAGCCTCCACGCCCGGGCAGGGTCATGGCTGCTGTCAAGGGAGCTGCAGAGGCTTTGCCAGCTTCTCTTGCGCTGCTGCCTGGCGTGCCGTCTGGCTGCTTCGTCCAGTCGTCTGAAGGCCGTCCAAAGGGCAGGGGTGCTGTGGCGGACGGCCTGCCTCTGGGCTCTGGTCCTGGCGGCCCGAAGGTTGAACGCCTGAATATCAGGCGCCGGCTTTCCCCTGGTCACTTCGGTGTAGGCAGTGGCAGCTTCAGTGCAGGGGACAAGCTCCTTTAGGAGGGTGCTGTCGTCTGCTGTTTGCAGCCGTTCCCTCAATTGTTGCCTGAAGATGGTCCAGTTGATCACTCTGCAGCGTCTGCAGAGCGCCGGTACAGGGAGGACGGGGTGAGGAGGACCGGGAAGTGGTCGGAGTCCCAGGTGCCGTTTGCCGTCTCCCAGTTGTAGGTACAGCGCTCGGACACCAGTGCGAGGTCAATGCACGTCTGAAAGGCTCGGCGGACAAAGGTTGGTCTGCCAGTGTTGATTATCAGCAGTCCTGCAGCGACCGACCCATCTAGGATATCCCTACCCCGTCTGGTGGTCCGGCGGCTTCCCCAGTGCCAGTGGTGGGCGTTGAAGTCCCCGCAGATGAGGCAGTCACGACCCAGGTGGCTCCGCAGTCGGCCCAGGTGGCCGGCGTCCCAAGGTTCTCCTGGCCTGATGTAAATACTGACAACCGAGGTGTCTGTGCCACCTATACGTACTGTAACACCGACGCACTCCATAGGGCCACCAGCAGATTCGTCGAGGTTCAGAGCCAGGCTTGATAGGTCCAGTCTCACGTACAGGGCCGCCCGTGACGTTCCCTGCGGGTGACTGAGATCCAGGCAGGGGGTCAGGGTACAGGACTCTAGCTCGCACGAAGTGCGGCTGAGGTAGCTACGTAGCCAGGAAGCCAGGGTGGCTCCCCCTTCTCCATAACCTCCTGCAGGGCCAGTACACCGAAGTTAGCCCGCTGGAGGCGGTCGGCCAGCTCTGCTCTGCGTCTCCGCAGTGAGTGAATGTTCCACTGGAGAATGCGTGACCTTGGTCCATTAGAGCTGGCCATGTGTCAGAAAGGAGGAGCCAGGCTCTGCCAGGGGAGCTGGGGAGGGCTGCAGGACGACAGGTTCGGAACCTGGTTGAGGGCGTGTACCCAAGCAACCACCGGACGTCCGTCAGCCGGCCACTGTACGTCCATTCCGGCTCTAGCGGACGTCCGTGGGACGTACGTTTCAGAGCCGCTGGATGTACCATGTACGTCCATGGGATGTACAGCCGTGAGCTGAAGTAAACGGACCACGGGAGCGGTGGCCAAAACTAATCGCTGCGCCGTCTGGTTGCGCGGCGCCTGCTGTCGAGACCGCGCACAGCGCAGGCGCGGCCTAGCAGCACAGCACACATGCCGCTATCGCTCGCTTCTTCGCGATTGCCTCGCGCTCCGATAAATTCACGCCAGTGGAACCGCGCGGCCCTTTTGCTGTCTGCTGTGGAAACGGCGCGCTGGCGCAATCGGCGGCAACGCGGTCCCGCTGGCAGAGTTAACGCGTTGGTGATTGTCTCGTGCTTGTAGCTTTTTTTTGAACCCCCTACCCCACCGCGCCATATATCGAAGCGGATAATAAAGCAGAAACAAAATCACTATCCAGTCGAAGAAAATAAGAAAAAACACCCCAAGCAACCAAATTTGCTTGGCCCAACCATGGGCCACCAGGCGTTGGCCAACCTGGCTGACGTTGGCCCGGGATCGGCAATATAGGTTGGGCCAACCATGGGGATTGACACTGGCCTCCGGCAGGCCAACCTATGGCACCAAACGTTGGGCCTACCTCACTGGCCAACCCGGCGAACCTCGGGCCACAGCAGGGTCGCATTTGTTCCAATGGCGGATGGTCGTCGGCTCTTCATCGGCACCACCGTGGCAGTTCTTTTTGCTGGCTAGTATAAAATACTACAAATAATAATTTCTTTTTCTTTTTTTTTTTTTTGCAAAGCGAGGCCGGACTGCTAGCTGGTGAATGCAGTCATGCAGTGGACCCAAGTAAATGATGAACAAAACTTTCCGTTTAGCAAGTTTATTTGTTCAACTTTGAAATGAATGGGCCCAAGCGCGCCATGCCGGGACTTCACGAAGGCGTAGCAGATACGTCTTGTTCTTGCACCTTTTGTTGGCGCCTCTCGCTGCGGCCTCTCGCTGCGGCCCAGTCTTGAGCCCCAATGAGCCATTGCTTGATCCAAACGTTGGTTGCATGGTGCGACACTTCGCGGTGGACCTGCAAATTCAAAACATTTCACAGCAAACATTTTTGTTTTGTCTGACAGGCAAAAAAATATTCTATGCACCATAGCTTTAGCCAGGAGCTAGACGAAATCAGTTTCCTCCAGCAAAAGAATCGATATTTGGGCAAGTTGATGCACGCTGTTGAACAATTCCAGGCTCAGCTCAGAAAATATAGACACAAGGAAAAAGGCACAGTATTTGGCTTTACATTTACTAATCGCCAACAGCAATTATACTGTCCGTCTAACTTCAACCTGAATAAAACTGCCTAAATGAAGCAACAGTCACCCTTACAATTTTCTTGAAGCCAAGCATGTATAACGACAATGTGTCAGGGCGATGCTTAGCTAATTTTATGCCTGCTCCTGTGCTGCAAGCTTTAGGAGACTGTTGGGGAATGGATGCATTATTTACGGTTCTATAGAGGTGCAACAATCCGTACCTACCATCATCCCTGTTTTGTAGTTTGTTTTTGGATAGTACACAATGTGATATTTTGAGGGGGAAACGCTAAGTGGCTGAGGAATACCGATGGATAATAGTGTCCGAATGTGCTGCATAGGATCACGACCAAAAGTATTAGCAAGTACAGACAAACCCGTTTATAGCGAATTGCAATATGCACCGCGATTAGTTCGATATATCCAATAGTTCAATATAGCCGAACCCGCCTATAACGAACTTATCGTTACAAGTTCGCAATCCGCGGGAGCCCCCCCCCCCCTCCTCCTCCTCAACTCCACCATCCCCGCATGCAAAAACGAACACAGTAAAGTAGCCGTTACCATACCCAAAATAATCAATTTATTGCAAGTATTAAAGCTGCTTTCCGCCTGAACTGCCTACTTTTCAAGGAAAAAAGCAGTGATTTTTGTTTTCACTTTCGTTTTGGCGGCTTCAACTAGCATAGCATTCTCTACACGGAACATTATTTGCACCAGTTCGAGTCCGCGTCCTCCAAAATCTAAGAAGCATTGGCGTAGCACATTGACTGCCGAAAGCGCTTCATTATAAGCGTCGGACGGCTTTCACTCGCGACATCATCGGGAATGTGGGGGAGCTCTTCCTACAGTTCACCGATGCTGCTGTCTTGGTCCGGACTCGCTGACTGCGCGGGTTTCGTCGTGAGTGCCGCGCGTCGGAAACAGTTACGGAAAGTGTCGGGCGTCATGTCGCTCCGTGCAAGGCGCAATGTCTAAGTCGCAACTCTTGCTCCGTGGTCGCGGCCAATCCACATCTCAATCGCCGCTCCGAGTCATGCATTTCGGCGGCCATTCTAGGCGCGCAGAGTTCGATATATCGGATGTGAACTTCGTTACTTATTAAGGAATATGTTTCCCATGTATTTACGTAACTGAAATATTTTTGTTCGATATATAGCATAATTTGCTCTATCCGGGTTCGTTATAGCCGGGTTTTACTGTAGTCACTAATGGAGGAACGCGGTACGGCTTCCTGCGAACCATGCACGTCAAATTCCCAAATAGCATGCAAGTGACATCACGATTTTGTGCCATTCGGTTAGACTAGAGCTTTACAAAGACAACATGCTAACAAATATTCCGTAGCTAACGACAGACCGTCCGCACAAGTAAAAACCTCTCACTAAACGCCGTAAACTTCCTCGGAGGAGTTATACAAGCAAATTAACAAGTATTTGGCGACGAAAGCCCGCTCTACATGGGGTGAATTTCGCCAGCGAATTCACAACTGCGGTGCCGTTCGTGCACAAAAACGATCTATTCGCGTTGATTTGGCAAGTTGCCAAATGTTTGGAACAGCCAAACTTCTGCCGTGAATGCCTTTTGGCATTTGGCAAAATGTCGCAGCACTGAAAATGTGAAAACAGTTCGTTTTGCCGCACGAGCGGCGCCGCAGCTGCGAATTCACTGGCGAAATTTGCGCCATGTAGAAAGGGCTAAACGTGACACCAAGAAACGCCAGTACACGTGAATCCAAGTCATGGCAGGAAAAAAAAATCGCGCCAATTCACCCCGTGAATGTGGTTGGAAAGCAAAGCTGTAAACGGCACCCATAACGATTACCCATGCGACGTCACTTAAATTCACTCACATCGCTCTACAAATAGCAAAACCAGAGAGAAGTGAAATGCACTTAACCACACCATTTATTACTTCAAAGAGACATTCTTGTTAAGGTTAAATCAATGCATGAAGCATGAACGGTGTTTGGTTGAGTTGTATTGGTGTAGCACAAGAGTGGAAACTTTTTTTATAAAATTAAAGTAAGCTCCAACCCGGTGTTAGACGATCTGTCTTCTCCGTCTCTGCGCCGCGGACGGAGGCGACGAGATTTGCGGCAGAGAAGGAGCAGGGGGAAGAAATACTTCTGTTCAGATTTCTGAACGGCCCAGAGTGCAGCCCTGGGGAGTGATTCCTTCTTCCGTGGGGCCCATATGCAGTCCGCGCGCCTGTGTTCTGTCCACCCACTGAAGCTGGGTAGGTAAAGAGGGCCTGGAGAGCAGCATCTCCCATTGCTCTGGTTGGGTAGTTGACGGAAAGAGAGGAGGGTGCTCAAGGCTAAAGCCGCACACCCCGATTACGGGGCGGAGTGTTCCTACTTCTGAGCAAAATTTTCATTCAGCGTCGTAGCGATTCGGATGCGTTAAGTGAAGACGCGTTGGCTGTGGGAAGGAGCCCGGATTGTATAAGCCGTAGGGTAGTTTGTTGTTCTCTGGAAAGGTCAGGGTAAGGCGAAGGTACGGTCTGTCTCAGAATGCGATAATGCTGGGTTATCTCCCTGAACGTGACAAGCGGGTGACTGACCTCGTGCAGCTCCATAGCATGGGAGGTAAAAGCACAGGCTTGTTGGGTGGGCGTATTTGTTGTCCTCCATTGAAGTGTGAGGGGGGTGTCCAGATGAGCTGAATGAAACCGTTTGGGGAGTGGTTTTTTAGCACGCGCAGTGCAGGTCAGGACACCCAACCCTACTGGTAATTCCAGTAGGTTTGCTGGGAATCAATGACTACCCTCCGAACCCCTGGTTGAGCGAGAGCCAAGGTGATGGCTGCCTCTTCTGCTGGCGTCATTTCTTGGGTCCTAAGAGAGGTACACGCAAGGAGGTTGGTTCTGAAGGTAGCCACGATAATGGCGTATCGCTGCCCTCGATGTTTGGATGCGTCTGTGTAGATAACTGCATGATTCCCATCGAGGGTGGTGTTTAGCGCTTGAGCCCGTGCTTTTCGGTGACCCTCGTCATGTGAGGGGTTCATATTTCTAAGCAAAGGGAGCATCTTTAGTTTTACTTGCCAAGAGTCTGGGAGTACGTCAAGCGGAGTGACATTCTGGGCTGCCCAGCCAATCTGGTGAAGCATGCGGTTACCCATCGCAGTTCTGAGTCGGACCTTATGGTTAGAAAGATGGCCTTATATCAGCTCTTCCACGGTGTTGTGGAGCCCCGTGCTAAGCAGCCTCTGTGTGGACGCACTCATAAGAAGACCAATGGCCTGCTCGACCGCCTTTCTATCATTATATAAAGCGTCTCTATGTCTTCCTTGTCTAGAAGAAGACAGGGGGTTGACGTAAGTAACTCTCGAGAGGACAAAAGCTTCAATTAATCGAAAGGTACCGGATTCCTTTAGGCCTCGCTTCTTGGTGGCAACTCGCCTGATCATGTGTATGATTTGATTAATGCTGTTTTTGAGGCGCTGCAAGGAGACGCCACTCGTGATGTTAGCCTCGAGATGTAGGCCCAGCTAGGATCTTGATGCTGGGGCTTGGAGTGATGGCCTGGCCATCAAGGATTATTTGAGTGTATTCCTTGGTTTGGCGTAAGGGCGGATGACAAGGAGCTGTGATTGTTTACGTGAACACTGGATGCCACAGGCTTTAGCACATTGGCGTAGTAGAAGTGAGATGTCATGCATTGGTGTGAGCTTCCTTTAATTTTTGTAACTCTTAGCACATGAGTAAGGTGCGCACAGGGCCGCTAGATGGGCGTGACTGGTCGCGTGACGCTTTCACGTGGCATTCAGCGAGAACGCAGGGGGTAAACCCGTAGATGTGCTTGGTTAGTACACCACCTGTCTTCCCAGTCTTCGTGTGGGCTCGTAGCTAAATCGGTAAGACAACGGGCTCTCGCTTTGTTAGTCTATTAGTTCCAGGTTCGATTCCCGGCGTCGCCAGTAAATTCTTTTATTTGTTAGCTGGAGTTTTCTGGTGACACCAACGGTCGCGAAAGAACCCTTGGGGGGTAGAGGTAAAAAGCTTTGCTTTAAAACCAAGCCGACGTCAAACACTTTAGGCCTGCCAATGAGGTAAACTAAGCTCTCCTCTTGAGTCTCATGATGCACTAAACTTTATCCCTCTCTCTAAACAGGTGCTAAACGTGGTCTTGTAACCAAACAAACAAAAAAGAAGCATCTTAAGGCTCAACCGGGTTACAGCGCAATCACAACCAATCCGCAGAAAATCCAACGCTCCGGAACCACCTCAGCCTTCAGAGGCTTCGTCCCTGCGTATTATATTAATTTGTGCGGTTATTTTACATAAAAATGAATGGGAAACTTACCTCAGCAGCAGCAAAGAGGGACGCAGAGAAAGAGAGAGAGAAATCACTTTATTTTCCAAGCAAGTTGGCTAGGAACGTGTGGTGGCTGCCGGCCGAAGGCTGGCGGCGACGGTGGCAGCTCGGTCAACCAGAAGTAGCTGCACCCCCGGTTGCGAGCTGCCCAGCGCGTCCTCCCACTGCTCTACGCTGGAGATGGGGGGGAGTGGGTTAAGAGGGCAGGCCCACATGGCGTGGGTTAGAGTGTCCAGGGAGTAACAAAGGGGACAGTTGGGTGAAGGGAACTCAGAGGGATAGATCTTGTGGAGGAGGGACCGACTGGCGAGGGAGTTTGTCTGAAGGAGTCGCCATAGGCGCTCCTGATCGTTGGTAAAGCGGGATTCACACGATGGAGAAACCCTCTCTTTTTGGCCCGCGGGACCCGCTCACGTGACCGGTTTTAGGCTCCGCCCCTCGGTGGGGATAGCCCGCGGTGGCTCCGCGAAAGAAAATGCCTCCGCATGTTTTCGCTCGACGGCGGTGGCCCTCGGCGGGGAATGAAACCTGTTCCTCGGCGCTGTCGTCTGCTAGTCACTCCGCGTAGCTCCGCACGTGTGGATGCGTCGCCAGGCCGGATAATCCGGTTACGTGCTGTCGACGTCACATATCCGTCCGCCTCCGTGAGAGGGTTTCTCCGTCGTGTGAATCCCGCTTAAGGGATGTGTGGGCAGGGGGATAGCGGCAGCGGGAGAGGCGGTAATGCTCCGTGACCTCTTGGTACGAGAGCAGTCGATCGCGGGCCGACCGAGCACCATGGTAGGGAGCAGGAGCGAGCCCAGCACGGCTGGTGAGTTCTCGTGCTGCTTTGTGGACCGCCTCGTTGCCTCCCACCCCAGTGTGGGCCGGAGTCCAGACGATGTCGACTGGTTGATGAGGGGGATTTTGGAGGATAATTTTGAGTGCCGTAGCCGAAATGCTACCGCGAATGAAGTTTTGAACGGCCGTCTTCGAATCAGTGATTATAATGTGTGGTTGCGGCCTAGTGATAAGGGCCAGGGCTATTGCCGCCTCTTCCGCCGTTGCGGGGTAAGGTGTCCGTACGGTAAGGGAAGTGACTGGGGGACAGTTGCATGGGGTGAGTGACCACTGCGAGAGCAAATCCTTCCGCGTGTCGGTACTCCGCTGCGTCTACATACATGGTGGTGGCCGGGGAGATGGGGTATTTATCTGAAAGGGCACGGGCGCGCTGGCACCTGCGCTCCGCGTGATGCACTGGGTGCATGTTGCGCGGGAGTGGACGTATGCAGAGGCAGTCTCGGATGTCTCGAGGCAACAAAGCTTCGTTCTCTGCCATTGCCGGGATGCCAATTCGTAAGCGGTGAAGAATGTGCCGCCCTGTGTAAGTGGTAGAGAGGCGGCGTAACTGATTAATACGATGGGCCTCTAGTAGCTCGTGGGCAGTATTGTACACTCCCAACGGGGCGAGTCTGGCAGTGGACGAGTAGAGGGTGATTTGTAATGCTGCCTTGTATGCCTTTCGGATGAGGCAGTCAATTTTGTCTATGTCGGAGGTGGTAAGCTTAAGGTAGGGGACAGAGTACGTGACCCGACTGATGATGAAAGCCTGAACTAGACGGATTCGTTCTCTCTCCTTGAGCCCGTGGTGACGGCTAGCGATTCGTCGAATAAGGCCAATTGTTTGGTTTACTTGAGAGTTAAGTAGGGATAGGAATTTAGCGTTACCTCGATTGCGTTGTATAATTAGGCCTAGCACGTTAAGGGTTTGCACCTCTGGGATTATTCGGTTGCCGAGGGAAACTTGTATGTTCGGCGAATCACGACAAGACAGGGAGAATGAGCAGGGCAGATTTTTCTGGAGAACAGGATAACCCAGCGAGTTGCGCCTCTGTCTCCACGATATGGGCACCCTGTTGAAGGATGGTTTCTATCTGAGCATCGCTACCTCCAGGTACCCACATCGTAATGTCGTCGGCATATAGACTGTATCGGAGGCCAGGTACCAGGTATCTAACTTTTTGGGGATGTTCAAGATTGCCAAATTGAACAAAAGAGGGTACAATACTGAACCCTGGGGTGTACCTATGGAAGGAAGTCGGATGCGATCAGAATGGAGCTCGCTTACCTGGAGTGCGGCGGTGCGTGCGGCGAGAAAATCGCATACGTAGTTGTAAGTGCGCTCTCCTGGGTGGATAGACTTAGGCTTCTGAGGATTGCACTATGGGAGACTCTGTCGAATGCTTTTGTCAAATCAAGCGCAAGGATCGCCGCTGCGTCGCGTTTAGGTGGTTGGGAAATTATCTCTAGGTGTAGCTGCAGGAGGACATCCTGAGTGGACAGTTTAGGTCTAAACCCTATAGGACTGTGGCGGGAAAGGCCTCCGTGCTCGTGATGTGAGCGGTTAGTCTGTTAAGGATTATATGTTCTAGCACCTTGCCCATACACGAAGTGAGAGATATGTGTCGAAGGTGTTCGATAGTAAGAGGTTTGCCTGGCTTAGGAATTAATGTTATGGAGGCATGTTTCCATGCTGGGGGAAGGGTGCCTTGAGTCCAGTAATAATTAAAGTAAGCAGTTAGAGCCGTAATAGAAGGGTCGTCTAGGTTGCGAAGAAGTTTGTTGGTCACGCCATCTGCACCTGGTGCGGATCCTGCCTGAATCAGTAGGAGGGCGCTTCTCACTTCTGCTTCCGTGATGGGTGCGTCCAGTGTTTCGTTAGGCGAGCCGCGGTATGACGCGAGTGGAATCGAGGGACCGGTGGAGATGTAATGCGTGCTCAATGTGCGCAGGAGCTGTTCGTTGTCCCCCGAGAATTTCTGTAATATAACTGTGAGGCGGTTGCGTTGTTCCGTCTTAGAGCCTGTTGGATCTAGAAGGTGCCTTAAGAGTACCAGGTGCGTTTCATTCCTAAGGTGCCTTTAATGTCGTCACAGATCTCAAACCATCGGTTACGGGTAACCTCAGCCGAGTATCGGAGAATTTCCGCTTCGAGACGAGTTACCCTAAGCCGAAGTTTCCTATTATGTTTTTGCTTCCGCCATCGGCGCTGTATGCCGCAGTACGCTGCCCAAAGATGCTGAAGGTGTGGGTCGACCGTTTGCGCCGGTATGCATGGATCAAGGGGAGTACTGGTTTGTCGGACATCAGCTACCATTTGCTGGACCCAGCGCTCGAGACCTAGCGGTGAGATTTCTGGGTAGTCATGACCACGGCGCACCTCTCGGAATTTGTCCCAGTTCGGTAAGTGGGTCCTGCGGAGACGAGTATGACAATGTTTGCTTAAGGACAGCGTGGTTTGAATGATGAAATGATCGCTGCCTAGTGTGTGAGTCAGGTTGGCCCAGGCTATCTGAGGAGCGTTTAACGTGAGCGTGAGGTCCGGGAAGAGTCCCTCTGAACGCTGTTACCCACACGCGTTGGGGTCTGCGGATCCGATTCAATCACAAAGCGGAGTGCCTGTATGTGATCCCAGAGGCGCTGTCCTTTGCGGGTGCTGTGATGATACCCCCAGGCGGTATGTGGCGCATTGAAATCCCCCGTGACAAGGAGTGCGTGGGGACCTGGCCTCGCGTTTTGCTAAGGAGAGTAATTGGTCGAATGGGTGGTTGACTGATCTGGGAGAGCTATAAAGGTTTAGTACGTACAGTTTGATGTCACCACGTTGCGGAGGGTATACCACCACTAAATCGTGAGGGATCCCGATGTTGTCAAATTGTATACGTTCTGCCGACACGTTGCGATGCACCAAAACGGCAGTGGTTAGATCGCGCATTCCTTGATAGGCCTTGTAGCCTCAAGCGAGACTTTTGTAGGTGCTTCCTGAAGAGTGATTACAATGGGGGGAGTTTCTTGGGCCTGTAAGGTCTGTAAGGCGCATCGTTACGATACCCCCTACAGTTACACTGCCAGACCCGGAGAGTATCCGTTTTACATTTCGTCGGTGAGTGCATCGCAATCCGGGAGAGAGACGCGGAAAGAGCTTGCTACCGCGACCGCGGATTGCTGAATGTTGATGATGCGGAAATGCCAGTGGCACCAGCAACGCCAGTGATCGGCGCGGCAGAGAGTTGTACCACATCGAGGCAGTGTCTACAGTTGCTATTTCGACCGATCGATGTTCTCGTATGTGACAAAAAAAAAAGACGTCAGGTTTTGTTTGCAGCTATTAACCATTGGGTATGTTTGATGTATGCAGGACATATATCTAATATGGCGTCGCATTCTGCACGGATGACAACCGCACAAAAATACATTTTTAAACTTTTCTTTCCGCCACCACCAGTATTTGAAGCGTGCTACGTTTTCAAAAGAACAAAATAAAGCCTAAAGGCTATGAATATTGGGGGCTGTGCTTGTGGCGGTTGTGGTTGGCCGTATAGGTTGGCCCGAGGTTCGGTTAACTTCTCTCTCTTACACGTTACGCTCCGCAGAAAAATGAAAGAAAAACGGCCTTCGCCAAACGTCGTTGGCCAACCAAAGCCCGAGTGGTTGGCTGCAGACCGCAGCCCAACGTATAACCGTGTCTTGGCAAAACGTCCTCGGCCAACCTAAAGCCCGACTGGTTGGCTACACACCACAGCCCCAGGTTTGACTAGGACCGGCAGGCCGACTACACTGGCCACCGACCAGCACCCAGGCTAGCATTTTTAGTGTTGATGGGAAAGCCTAGCTAATTAATGCTAACTTCGTGACTTTCCTGATTAGCGTATCAAGTCTATTTTCAAGAGTTTTTGTAATCATATTCTACTGGTGATGAGTGCATCCCGTGGTTTGAGAAGGTATGCTTCCTTCAAGCCCCGGTTTTTGTTAGCGACCCTTCTCATCATGTGGAGGGTTGGCTCCCCTTGCTTGAGTATGTGATTACTGCTTTGTGTCCACCTCCGTCTGCATGAAGCCCAAGGATTTTGATGCTGGATTGCGGTTCGATCGGTTTGCCTTGATGTGTGAGCCGCACAGTGGGCGGAAGGAGAGATTTGTCTCCCTGTGGGAGTTCGCAAAAGAATCAGGCATAGTTCGAAGAATTGAGGATCCTGCACCCCCTCAGAAAGAGGAAAACCAGCTCATTCATTGAAAGGCTAGTCATTCACTGGCCTTTGACAACTGGGGATGGACAAGTTCAAGTGTGGCTAAAACATTAAAATGCCTGTCATCGCTAAAACACCAGTCGTTCTGCCCAAACCATGGAAGGTCCTTAAAAAAATAGTTATTTTTTGCACCAGCTGCTTTTGTTTCTGTAAACAAATTCTCAGAATATTTCGCCCAGTTAGTAACCCTTTGTGGCAGTGGCTGTTAAACTGTCGCTTGAGCAGGGCAGGAAGAGAAGGCCTAGTTGTATCTGAATGATATCACAAGGTTTAATGCTCCCTTTATGTTTGTGGTTGACTGTTGTAGGAGTCATATTACATGACCTTCCCCATCTAGTCATCGTATGTCGATTATTGTAGACTATTGGCTATAAGAAAGGGCCTTGCTATACATACCAGCATCACTTTACTGAGTCAGCTTGTCGTCGCTGTTGCCTTGTGGTGCTGTATAACTTGTTTGAAGCCAGTTTGTTTTGTGAAGGTACTGCCCCATCATTTAATTATCAAATTGTTTGTTAGTTTTTTAAACTTGTTACTTTGCTTTAGTGGATTATATAATTTACCATATGTAAAAAGTTGTATGAAGTAAAGAGAATGAGGAGGTACCTAGTACAGCACATCTCAGTCCTGAGGAGCGTTGTTATAATGGCACCAGCGATGTTTAGAATCTCAGTGAATCAGATTGCGGTGCCCTAATCCGTTTTTTGTTTTTGAGTTTTCTGATTTCATCCCTCCATTTAGTTAATACGAGCATACATTCTGATAGGTGAGCCTAGGGTGCCTGGATGTTCCTCCTCGCCCGCCCCTCCGTGAAGGGTGGAGACATCCTTTGCAGGGTCCCTCGCCGCCTCGACCGGTTTTCGGAGCCACCGACCCAACGTTACACCGACCGCCATTACGAATCCCGCTACTGCGGCGGAACCGCCGAATTGTGCAGCGGCCGACGTGCTGTTGCAGTCTGGCCGCGATTAGCGGCTCTAAATGCCTGGTTGCTGCGTGCCGCTGTGCACAAACCACTGCAGGAATGGTTGGCGAATGTTAGCGAATGTTTCTGTGGTGGTATCTTGTGCAATATTTTTAATTGATGAATGAAGGTGCTGAACCAGACACGTACTTTTGGGATTTAATTGCATCATTTTGAGTATTATAACGACATGTGGCTGTGTGTAGCAAACTGGGAGACTTTCTGTCGTAATCAGTTCCCTTTGAATTATATTTCATGACTTCTCGCTTTGTTTGGTTGTGTTTGTTTTTAACTTTTTACCAAATGATCCCCAATTCTTTTACTTTTAATTATGAATCGATTGTGATTCGATTTTTCTTTTTTCTGATAGTTTTCTTTCAAGTTCCCCTCCTCCATTTTTGGAGGTAGGTCCACTAGAGCTGTGCGCGGGCCCGGGCCGGCCCGAAAGCCGAGCTCGGCCCGACCCGCGGGCCGTGCTCGGGCCGGGTAGCACGCATTATTTCGGGCCCGGGCCGGACTCGGGCTTGAACCAAAATTTTGTCGGGCCGTGCCGGTCCGATCCGGCCCGGGCAGTTCCTGAGGCATGGCTATACTGTGCAGCAAATTCTAAATTGTTGGCAAGAGAAAGTTTTCTTGTTGATATTTCAGGTAAAGTGAAAACAAAAAAAAATGAAGTGCTGATTCACGACCACGCCGTTAAAAGATATGATAAAAAGACGATTGCACTTAGAAAGCCTTCACATCAATAAACGAAACGTCTGGGTCCCATCAGCTTAGTTTGTGCTGCTGAGCACGAGGTCGCGGGTTCGATTCCCGGCCGCGGCGGCCGTTTTTCTGATGGAGGCGAAAAGCAGAAGCGCCCGTGTGTACGAGATTTCGGCGCGCGTTAGATCCCCAGGTGGTCAAAATTAATCCGGAGCCCTCCACTACGGCGCGCCTCATCGCCTGCGTTGCGTCGGCGCGTTAAACCCTACAATCAATCAAACCATCAGTTTAGTGGGAGAGAGCGGGCCAGAAAACGAAGGCACTCCAGCCACAGACTACAACATGATTGTATTTGCTATCTCCTTTTCAAACTAAAACAATCAGAACAAACGTGGCCTGGATTTCGGAGTGTGTGCAGAGTTTGAAGAACCAATTTTCTAAGCAGAGCCCATAATTATTTCGCGCAAGAATTTTTTTAGAGCCATGACTAAAGGAAAGAAAGAACAGAAGCGCAGATAAAATCATGCTGCCAACGTAACTAGACGGAAAGACAAAATTCAAATGGTGATACCGGACGAATCGTCTGATCAAATTTCAGCAAGGAATGGAAGAACGCAAGGTGCAATATCTGTTGAAGAATTACAATAATAAAAAAATCCCCTTACTCGGAATCATTTAATGTATCCTTGGGTGTGCCTTGATTTCGAAGACTGGCAAATGATGTGGCAAATGAAGTTACACGGCTACCGAAAATACAGCTTCTAAATGAGGATAAGTTGTACAAAGTTCGGTCCAAGTTTAAAGGAAATTTAAATCTTAGACAGTCGTATTCGCTTGTGCTTACGCTTTTTAGGTTAACAGCAAACTTCTTCAAGTTCATGTTAATATCCTGTCGAACTAGGGATGATATTTAACAACACTCTAAAGTAGTCGTGTTCACTTTGTGCTTACGCTTTTTACGTTAACAGCAAACTTCTTCAAGTTCATGTTTATATCTTGTCGGATTAGGGATCATATTTAACAACAATATGGCGTGCTCGGGCCGGGCTCATATTTTAGAAGTTTGTAGGGCTCGGGCCGGGCTCGGGCTCAGATTTTAAATATTCGTCGGGCTCGGGCAGGGCTCGGGTTCAATTTTTATAAATTTCTCGGGCCCGGGCCGGGCCCGGGCCGTGTCTCTATCGGGGCGGGTTGGGCTGGGCCTAGAAATTTCGGCCCGTGCACAGCTCCAAGGTCCACCCCCTCACCCAAAATTAACTTCTGCATGCTGCGCCACTATTTACTGTACATATTAAATGACTTCGCCGCTGCAGTTTTGTTTATTTACAAAGCGTTTACATTTGGGGCTTCTTGGCAGATTTTTCTTTTTTTTCTTTATGTGTTAACCGCGGTGCTTTAGATAAGCCTCTGCTATTTCGTTCATTCACTTTTAGCTTTTGTTTTCCCCTAGGAGAAACAACTACATACACTACTACAACAACTGAGTCCTCGCTTAGCCATTTGCGCATTATCTTGCATATACAAGGTATGCTTTTTGCGGCTATGATTTTCGGCAAAGAAGGCTCATGATTAATATCTTTTAACTGCGAAATCAGACAGACTTAGTGGAAGAACAGAGCGATTCATGTAACATACCTCTCCCGCGAAGTCTTTGCACAATACATTGCCGGTCGAATGCACTTATAAGACGCAACTTTTTCGCAGATGAGATTTAAAACCAAAACTAACGATCAAGAAGCGAGCCTCATTGATGCATTATTATGCGTGTTACATATAAAAGTGTAGAGACATTGCGCTGACTTAAGTTTACAAAACAAAAAAGTGGGAGACGCACGTACGCGGTAGCGCACGGATGCGCCTCTGTGTGCCGTGTTTCTCCCGCTATTTCGTCTTCTCGACTTAGCTAGCGCAGTGTTTTCACTTTTAGGACGTACAAACAAGCCCACAAATAAGTTCTCCTTCACTCTGGAAGCGGTTTGTGGCTACGGAATGCGTGTGCATATAAGAATCCGATAGCACATCCCCGTGCTTGCAGCGCACTGCCCCAGCAGCGGGATTCAACATGGCGGCTTCCGTAGCAGACGACGCAGTTGTCTCCACCCGTCACGGAGGGGCGGCGAGGAGGAACATCCAGGCACCCAAGGTCATAGAGTTTCATACAAATAACTAGAGGGGAAACTGGCGCTAGTGTCAACGCGAACATGGCAGCGGCGCTTACGCTTCAATGGGAATGATGGGTAGTTTTGGAACCGGATTGCGTAGGATCAAAACGGGCTTATGGCTGCGCAAATTGTGTTTTTTGACAAAAAAGTTCTTATTGCTCGGTTCTCCGTTTACAAATTACATGGCAAACAAAAAAGTTAGGGACAAAAAACCGGTTTTGTACGAAATAAAACGGCGCGTTTAAATAAAAAGCAGACGCGGAGTCGAGAAGGTTCGTGGAGCAGGTTGCCATTTTCCGCCAACTATAGCAGGACGCGGACTTCTTTAAAAACTACTTGTAAAAGTTTCGGTGCTGGTGGTTTGTAATAGTAAGAGAAGTTTTGTGCTCATAATAAAAAAGAAACCGATTACCTTTGGAGAAGTTATTCTTGCGTGAATTAGTGACATCCTACAAGCTGCGTTCCTATCAGCCGCCGGTGCTGCTGTTCTACGCCGTAGGAGCCGGCGTTCGCACGAAAGGTGTGGCTGTTCCAAGCGATTCGCAACCGTCGTCAGCTTTGACAATACATTGCTCTGCCGAATGAGCAGCGCCGCAACTCCTAATTAGCAGACAACTTCGCCGCACAGAGCGCCGTCATTTGTGTTTTCATGCTTGCTGTGCGGCAATGCATTGATAACCCACCCAATTCGCAACTCTGGTTGTAAAACATTCCACTCAGGGCGGCGTCAGTGCACGCGAGGCATGCAGCTCAAGGAGAAACGTATTTTTGATCACTCCTCCCAACACCCCGCCTAGGCAAATGCGTTCATGCAAATCCAAAACGAAAACGAAACTGCCTGCAATCCATAGTAAGTTTCACGAGCCATCAAGCGCCAATCCGAATCCACAACTACCCATCACTACACCATACCATCACGCCCATTGAGGCGTACGATCGCAGCGCCAGTTTCCCCTCTAGTTATATTGTGAGCCGTCACAAGTATGGTGGCTAGCCACCATAGTCACAAGTGCACGTGGCGGCTAGAGGTGTGCGCCGAGACGTCGGCGCGCCGCCGCCGACTGTTCTGGCCGCGCCGCCGCCGCCGACACTAACTGATCGGCGCGCCGCCGCCGCCGCCGCCGACGTATTGTTTCGGCGTGATCGGCGCGGCATTTACGTATATAGAATAAAAATGACTTTTAAAAATTAATCCAGCTTTGTTTGAGATTTCGTGTTTTGTTCAAATTTTTTTTCATGCCTCGGGCATTTTTCAATGTCACGTAGGAGAATAATGAAGCAACAGAAAACAAAAGCAACCCTGCTCTCCGCTCATCTGCGCATGCGTGTCGTCTCTAGCCAGAGCAACGTGGGATTGCCTAACTACTCTTTCGCGCGCAAAATGGCGCAACGAGAAGCAGCGGCCTCTGCTACGGTAGCCACGGCCTCGAAACGCCGGAATGACGGCTTGACGGTCGCGTGTACTGAGGTTGCGGATGGAATCGGCGACATATCTGCAACTTGTTGCGAGGAAGAAATTCCTGGCCCCGATGTGTTTAAGATGCCGATTGGAAGTTTTCGGATTGTTCCTTTGCATTCGAAGGGGAAGTCTAGTTTTGTTTGGAAACATTTTGGACGCCTAGCATACATCACGGGGGGAAAGCAGAAGACAGTTGGAACGGACTACTACTGCAAGAGCTGCTTGACCAACTCCTCAAAGAAGGAAGACTCAAAGCCTTTCGAATCGTAAGTAGCGCTCCTTTGTTTCTCTAAGTAACTGAACCGTTGGCTGGCGCCTCGTAGGAATTGTGAAATTTGTGAGACTTAATACCGTGCAGTGCGCTCCTCAGCTGTTGTGCTCGCGAGACCGGCTGCCGTTTTCGCGACCGTACATCAGGACGCCCGTCTAGAGTTCAGAGTTCACATACGTTGAAATTGACGGTGAAATGCGCGCATATCACCTCGCAGGAATTAGCATAGTTTCGGGTTCGGGTGAGGGGGCCGGGGGTGGGGGGTGGGGTGGGGGTTGGCGGAATTTCATAACGCCTACCAAGGCGCCTGCCAAACCGTTTGTTGTGAGCAGCCTAATCGTTTAGTTGTGAGAGTTTAAATAATCGCCTGTTTCCTCCGCAGCTGCAACGTGAAACGCTACGCGAGCACCCTAAGCACGTCGAACATGCAGAGACACTTGATGGATGTCCACAAACTGCAAGACGACTGCAAGAAGGCGGCGACAGTCAAAGATTATTTCCGAATGGTTCCCAGGCGCAATGCGACAACGCCATCAAGAAAGAACTTGCTTGCTAGAGACTTGGTCCTTTTGATCGCCAGGGACCTGCTGCCTTTCAACATGGTGAATGGCGAAGGATTACAGGTTGGTGACAAATATAACACACTCTGTGCATTGATGTTCATTTTATGATATAATATAGGTCTGAACAAAAGTTACTTCATTTCTCCTCTGTAGGACTTCCTCATAAAGTATGAAGTGATCAGAGTGCCCCAAGAGCTCCCTGACCGGACGACCTTGTCGAGATCCGCCTTGGATGATGTTTACCGTGCCATGCACGGACAGGTGAAGAAGATGGTGGCTGAGGGGTCTAGGTTCTGTGCCGTCACATACGATCTGTGGACCGACAACTCCAGGCGGCGATCCTACATAACGTTCACCTGTCACCATATTGACGGTAGGTTTAGCATGTTTTCAGTGCAGGTACCAATAAGCGCATGCCTCAACCCATGTAGTAACTTATGGCGCGTGCTTCCGAAATACTTTTTGAAAGTTTTAATTTACGTTATACTTACCTGAGCTTTCACAACAAGGCGAAAAAACCCCACATGCTTCGGTTTTGTTTGTTTTGTATCTTGAAAAATACATGTATTGTGTCATGAAAGCATTAAATGATCCCATTAATACTGGGCGAGTGCAGCGAACCCTGAAATGTGTTCAGTTTTGTTGAGGAGGTGAGAGGCACGGCCTACACAACTTGCTCATCAAGGACGGATTTGGAAGCGTCCCAAGACTCCACGATTTGCTGGTCAACTGCCGTGACATTGTGAAGACTGTGCACTACCGGGTCTCCGACCTGGAGGAGCTCGCGGACTCGGAACTGAATGCTGCAGTACAGTCGTTGGTCAGTTTTCACCAACAGTTTGCAACGAGTACCCGTCTATAGCGTAAAAATTTTTCGAGGCATTTCTTTTCTTCGTAAAACACATGTGTACAGGTTTTTTTCAGGTTTAATGACATGTGCCGCTTGTGACACCACAGCTGAATGTTGTCCAAATCGCGTTGGATGTAGCGGAACGATTTTTTTAATGGCTGGCCTTTTTTTAATTTGCGGTTCCGGTTTCGGCGCCGCCGGCGCCGCCGCCGCCAACAAAAATTGGCCGTGCGCCGCCGCCGATGAATACCCGGCGCCGCGCCGCCGACGCCGCCGCCGCCGACAAAAAACGACCACCACG
Source organism: Haemaphysalis longicornis (assembly GCF_048455015.1). NCBI lineage: Eukaryota > Metazoa > Arthropoda > Arachnida > Ixodida > Ixodidae > Haemaphysalis > Haemaphysalis longicornis. Next base: position 4,095,214 of record NW_027526203.1, read on the forward strand.
CCGCCGCCGGTCAAAACCGACACGGCGCACACCTCTAGTGGCGGCACGTGTCTATAACGGATGCACGCGGAGGAGAAATAGCTCTCGCTCTGGGAGAGATAAACATTACTAGATTTCCGCTCGGGGAGATGCTGCAGGACTCCCGGCAAATTTTGATTTTTCTAGTCATTTGCGTCAAAAGTAGGAGTAGGAGTCTTCGGTAATTGCTAGGCTTTCCATGATTTTTCCAATCTAACTGCACCTTATATATTTAATTATGAACTAAAACAAATAAGTAAATCATTTCTGCGGTAAGCTCATCTAGAGCTTCCTTATGACAGAAGTATTAAATATTAGGTAGCGACGATTATTTACGCTTGTATGTAGTACAGCGTATAGCCGCCAAACGTTAGGGTCGCTGCGGTCGGAAAAAGAAAAGCTTGTGTGTTCGAGGTTCGAAGCAGGGTTTAGAAAGACTGTCACAGCTCCGTGAACAAGCGTTTGTTGCTGATTGACGTCATATTTATAGTAAGTTCACTCATTATGGATGCTAATTCCGATCTTACAAGAGTGGAACGTGAACTTCGTGATGCCATCGCCTCTGACGGCCTGAAGGAACAGAACGAAGCCTGCGCTGCTGCCATCAAATTGACAGATGCACTGCCCCGAAGTGCCGGCGGCAGCTCCAAAGACAGTACGTTTTTCCAAACCGAAAAGCTTCTGTCAGATCTATCCGACGAACGCTATCTGTCTGGAAAAGCGGTGAGGCAGAACGAACGGATGGGCCCAAAGGGGGACGACGCCGAAACCCGAAAACTTGTTCACTCCATCCTAGCCGAACGGAGCGGCGAGCTTCATGCCACGAGTAGCGAGGAATGCTGCGCCGACCTCGTGGGCGCTCTGGTCGGTGACCCGCTCTTTGAGGCCAAGCCATGGGTTGGTTCATCTGCCGACAGCACCTCGCATATGGACAAAGTTGAACAAACCTTGTTCAACGCCGTGCGCGGACGTCTTCCAGGCCTGGTCGCGGAAAAAGTGCGCTCGAAGGCCAGAAAAGATGCCACTGTCATCCGCCAGCCCTCGTCGTCGTCACCGGCTGAGGGAGAATACGAGCAACTGGCCCGGTCGTTGGAGGAGCGAGTGGCGACCACGATGCGCTTGGACTCGGAGGACGCCAGTTGCTTCATTGAAGTCTCCAAGCTTGAAGCTAAGCTGCAGGCCTATTCTGCCATCGCGGGTCACCTGCTGGACCAGAACGAACGCCTGCGTCGCGTAGCGTCCGCCGAGAAACTGCACGCGGCGCACCTCGAAGAGGACGTCGCTTCCAGCTTGACCGCTGTACACGACCGCCTCGCATCGCGACAGGAGTGTTACTCAACGCTTCTCACTACCACTTCGTCCCCCTCCTTGAACGCGAAAGCTCACCAAGGAACAGCAGCAGCACACGCTGAGGATTCGACTACGACAGACCTGGAGAGCGCATTTGATGAGCTCTGCAAAGAGCGTCTGCGTGCCGCGGCGGCAAGCACGGAAGCAGTGGGCAAGCGAGAAGCCGAACAAAAAGAAATCGAGGAGCTCGCCGGCGATCTGGCAGTTGAACTGAGCGAAGCGTGCCAGGGCAGCGTGAAGACGTGGTGCATGAACCAGGCCAGCCTCGTCAAGCCAGACAGAGTGCGTGCGATGAAGCGAGAGCTGCTCCGGGAGTTCCATGAAGACCCCGAGCGCTTCCTGAGCCGAGTTCGCAGTGCGGAGGAAGGGGCACACGGTGATTCCTGAACGACTACCCAGTAGTGCGTGCGGTGGTGTGCCTTTGGTGAAACCGGTTATTTTTTTGGGAACAATTAGTTTCCTTTGTATTAGTTTCTTAGTTTCCTTTGTTCTTCACTGGAATCTTTCACAGTGACAGCTGGAATGTACCTGAGGGAGGTCTGCCGAAGCCGTTTTGTACAACTATTAAAGTTGCCTTTGTATCGCCTCTGACATTGTTGACTGGCTTCTTCTACAGCCACAGCTGTAGGGACGGTTTCCAAAGCTTGGTGTGTCAATACACAGAGAACGAGAATGGCACAGCTGGTTTTACCACTCTGAAATGGCAAGCAGCTGAGCTACATGATTGCGTATGGCAGAACAATTGGGCATCCAGCTTTGTACGTGATGGATACCTTGACGTAACTTTAAAGGGATCATGAATACAGAGTACAACTTTGGTTAATTTGAATAACCAGCTTTTTGTCATTCTCTCAGTTTCATTACAGACACTCAGTATGTTTTTTAACCAAAAACAAGGAATAATCAAACCCTTCACAATTTCACGCTACTCTAGGAATACGAACCACCTCTTACGCAACCCACACTTGGGGGGGGGGGGGGGGGTTGACCAAAGGTTGGTGGAGGTTCCACACATCATTCAATGAATGGCCACAGCCGCTTGTGCAACATGCACTTGCGGGGTATTGACCAAGACTTAATGGAGGCTCCATGTATCATTTGAGGGATGCTGGCCACATTTTATGGAACAAGCCCTGACCTGTGCTTCATGCACCAAGCTAGGATTGCCGGCCCCCTCTAATGCCACACTGCTCCAACATAAACCGGGTGAATCATTTTTGGTCTTGCTTCGGAACATCCACGTTGAAGTGACTGGTGGCTATCACCGGAGTGCGTTAATCGTATTTCACTCATGTGGAGTGCTTCCGCACAAAGTTCTATGTGTCGTATATTTGGGTGTGCTTCAAGATACTATGGTGAAAATTAAGTTCCCGCGCTGTTTTGCACGCCACATATATCTCCACACTTTGTAGCATTGTTCTCTCCCTCTGAATTGGTCTACAAAATGATGTCTTCTTGTCTGATTTAAAGATATCGATAATGAAGTCACCAATGGCTATCACCAGAGAAACCTGCCGTGGTGGCTCAGTGGCTAAGGTGTTGCGCTGCTGAGCATGAGGACGCGGGTTCAATTCCCAGCCACGGCGGCCGCTTTTCTGATGGAGGCAAAAAGCAAAAACGCCCGTGTGTACGAGATTTCGGCGCACATTAAAGATCCCCAGGTCGTCAAAATCCGCAGCCCTCCACTATGACGCGCCTCATCGCCTGCATTGCATCGGCGTGTTAAACCCTACAATAAATCAATCAATATCACCAGAGAAACTTGTCACTGACTAAATATGGAGATGTACGTGGTGTTCGTATGAGTTATGGAGTTTTGACCTTTGCTGTCTATGTAACCCTGCGTCCCTCCACAATGGACATGGGAAGTCCATGCTCAAGCATTTTGTATGAATTAACCGGGAACGTCGTGTAGCTCTTTCATTATTGTCAGTTACTTCAATGGAACATTTTAAAAACAGACTAGAAGGGACTTGCATCGTTTTCCAGTGACCACTTAAGGGTTGTGTTACCATGACCACAGTTTGCCAAACATGCGGCAAACAGCCAGACGTTTGCTTTTGCAAAGCATGTAGTTGCTTTTGTGGCTTAACCAGGCAGGGGCTACTAACCCCACCACCCCTCCCCCTGTTTTCAAAACAAAGGGACTCCGCCTCCCATGGTTTTGGCATAAATGGAGTAATTTGCCTTTGAATTTTGGGGTAATTTAAGGGGGAAGGCTAAGTTTGACTGAGTCACTTTGCCGGAACACATGTTCCAGCTACCAAGGCTAACCATTATTTGACTACCCATTCACCTTGTTTTTGTTTGTTTTTTCTCATTGTTTGATACTGACACGTTACTATTAACAAAGTCTTGTTCTTCTAATGGGGAGTAAATTATTTCTTCCCATAAAATTAAGATGTCGATGTTATCACATGTGAGGGCTCTCGCATTTCGACAGCCACATGGAGCAAATGTGATTGCTGTTCCTTAACCAAATGAATTATAACCTTTGATTGGTTTTTTTATGTAGGATGTTTGGGGTATATAAAAAAGTTGTTACTTAAAGCAAATGGTGTTTGAATAAAGATTCATCTGGGAAAGCCAGATCCGACCTCTGTGAAAAATTACGCCCATCTTCCCGCGAGGGAACCCTGATGTGATGCGACGCATCGGGGGGTTCAATCGGCATTTCCATTGGGTTGATTCTCTAAATCGGGTGCAACGTGTTGTGAACGCGTATGATGCATTCCATCACATGCGGGTGTTCTCATGCGCGGGAAGATGGGCGTAATTTTACTTTTCATGAAGGGAGAGAGAGAGAGAGAGAGAGAGAGAGAGAGAGAGAGAGAACTTTATTACGCAATAATGCGAGAGTGGTTCCTCAGTCCAGGAGCCCATGTGCTGTCCAGGCTGCCGTAGCCCTGGTCACAAGCAAGAGCTGGTCCTCAGGTCGACAGCTGGACAGCAGTATCTCCCACTGCTCAGGGGAAGGGGACGGGTTCAGGGGCGGAAGGTGCAAGTTTTTTGTGCAGTCGAATAATATGTGTGTCAGAGTTCCTGGTTCGTGGCAGAATTTACACTTATCAGAGTACTGTGTAGGAAAGAGTAAATGAATACGGATGGGGTGGGGAAAAGTACCTCCTTGAATTTGTCTGAGTGTGGTTTCTTGGCTTTTGTTCAAAGATGCGTGAGGACTGGGGAATGTCTGCCTCGTGGTTCTGTAGTATTGGGTGATTTCTTGGCAGGTGAGGAAAGGTGCGGAAACAGCCCCAGTCTCAGCGGCTCGGTGAGTGAGGTCTCGAGCCTGTTGATGAGCAAAATTGTTGCCCGTCAGTGCAGAGTGGGCGGGAGTCCACACAATGTCCACCCGATGGGCAGGCGGATGTTCATTCAAAAGTCGGCATGTGGTGGGGGCCACCCGTCCCGACAAGAGCCTGCGGCAGGCGGCTTGCGAATCCGTCAATATAATCTTGGAGGTGGTTTGGGTAAGGGCGAGCGCAATAGCTAATTCTTCAGCGTCCAGGGAGGAAGTTGTCCGAATTGAAGCGGTGGTGATGAGGGTGTTCTTAGATGTTACCACTGCCACCATAGTTTGGTTATCTGGGTAACTGCCCGCATCTGTGTAGATTACGTCGGATCGGCTGCTGTAAAGTTTTTCGTGGGCTTTGCTACGGGCTTCTCTACGACCGGGGTGGAGGTCCGGGTGCATATTTCTGGGAATGGGGCGCACAAAAATGGACTGGCGCCAAGTGTCAGGGACGGTGACCAGGTGCGTCTGGTCAGAACATAACCATCGAATATTTCGAAGGACCGCGTGGCCTGCTTTGGTTTGGGCAAGTCGAAGGCGTTGACTGGAAAGGTGTCCTTCGATGAGCTCCTCTATGGGTATTGTGGAGCCCCATGCTAAGCAGTTTGGCCGTAGACGTGCTCATCGGGAGACCCAAAGCTTGTTTTGTTGCTTTACGAATGAGGTGATTGAGTTTGTCGGTGTCGGTTCAAGTTGAGACAATATATGGCGCGATGTAAGTGAGGTGGGAGATGACAAACGCCTGAACAAGCCAAAGAGTATCTTTTTCTTTCATGCCTTGGTGCCGGTTGGTGATGCGACGAATCATATGTATTACCTGATCAGTCGCTTTACTTAGGTTGTGAAGTGTTTGGTCGTTTCTGGTGTTGGCTTGGATAGTAAGACCCAGGATCTTCAGGGCTTTAGCCGGTTACATAGTGTGTCCGTCGAGGGCAATCGAGATTTTGTCAGGGTCAGAGTTGAGGCTGTGCTTACGAACTACAATTAATTCGGACTTTTGAGGAGAACGGCGCGGGCCATTGGCTTGGGCATACGCGTTCACTGTGTCCACAGCACGTTGGAGAGTTTCTTGAATTCCCCCAAGGGACTTCCATCACGTCTTCATCGGAAGAATCAAGTCAAGCATGGAGTCGTCAAGCAAAGTCACGCGGAGTCGAATGAGAGCGAGCGCTGACTGAACCGCCGCAGCGTGCTACCCGATTCACAGCACCTGAAGGAGAGGAGACAGCGGAAGAGAGTCGCGCATGCGCGCACTTGCGCACCGGAGCAGACGCGAGCGGAGCGAAGTGCACGCGCAGCTGTTGTTGTTATGCTAATGCGACGGAGTGAGAGGGTTGCACACAGCTGTCGGAGAGAAGAACGGGGGAGAGTTGCACATGCGCAGGTGGTGTGCGGACGCCGACGCCGACAACGACGCAGGAGGGACATGCCCCAGAGCAAGAGATGCGTCGCATCTAAAAAACTGTTCAGACGCAGAGAGAAAATGCTCTCTGGTTTCTATAAACCCACAAATTGCAAAAAGAGAAGGCGAAATGGTGGCGGGCGTGAAATTTCAGTAGCAGAAAGAAGCTTTCCAAATTGTCATCATCCTTACCATTACCACCGTCATATCATCCTCATTGATTGTCTTCACTGTGTTGCCCATGGTTGGCAGTCGGCCAAGGCTGCTTGGGACCATCTTAAGCTTAAAAACGCCGTGCACTTAAGTTTAATTACACAAGTCCCGCCTCCAGAAGAGACGTAACAACGCAAAGTGAGGTGGACTATCAATTACCCGTATTCTAGGCCGCTGATCGGCCACAAATACAATCAATTCTCTTGTACACAGATAGCCATATGACCCAACTCTAGCTAGCACTCCCATGTGGAAACTTCAAGCTGTTTATCAAAAACATGCCACCGAAGAAACAACAAGACAAAAGATCTCAACTGAGAAACTTGTATCACTCAACAATCAAAACTCGGGTGCTCCGTATGAATTCCCAGCCATGCAATGCATGCCTAAAATTAAGCTCCGCGCAGAAGATTCCCTTCTTTGATAACCAGCGCCAGTATTCGAAGAAGACGGGCTGCGCACGCATTACAAAAGAGGCATAACTCACTCCTCCTTCAACATACCTGTGCGGCAGTGGCTACAGCCGTAGACCCGCGAGGAATCGAAACACGACTGCGTAGTTTTAACAACGTCACCCCGTGGACACATTTTCGCGTTCACCCGGTTTAAGCCTCTGGACCCCTCGACTCACCTCATAGTTCTCGTGTCTTTGCTGGGAGCTTCTACCTACCATGTCCCTTATAACACCCTCAAAAACAATTATCGTCGCCTCCCCAACACGGGACAAAAATGGTGCCGCTCAGGTGACAAAAACACTGGTAACAATGTTATACACTTTGCCAGCTCACCTCCGCCTGTTTAGGGCATAATACGTGACATCTATAGTTTCCTAGAAGCGATGGAAGGCAAAAAACGTTCCCACACGTGTGCTCCACACCCCCAACCCACATAAGCCCAGCTGACATAAAAGCAAATAAACAAACAATCAAAACACGCAAAATAGCCCGTACACCATCTTGAGCTAAGAGAAAGCACCCACGTTGGTCGGCCCCTTTTTTCGGATGCTTTCCCGCTGCGACCTTGTGATACCGAAGAACAGAAAGGGTACGAGCCGTATACGCATCCACAGCACGCTATGTGCGACAGCGTAGAACCACTGCCGCATATCAGGTGAGTCCCACCGTTTTCAATATAGGGCGGTAACCGGCAGTGTTCCCCTAACTGATCATGTGCTACCAGCGACACGGGAATCACGCCGCGCATGCGCGGCGTGATTCCCCTGTTGCTGATTTATCGAAGCAAGAACCACTCGCGAAGGAGCAAGTGATAGTGGCATGCATGCAAAACTGGTTGGTCGCACCTGCGCTGTGCGTGTTCTCGACAGCAGGCGACGTGCAACCTGACGGCGCAGCGAGTAGTTTTGGCCACCACTCCCGTGGTCCGTTTACTTCAGCTCATGGCTGTACGTACAGTCGGACGTTCGAAATTGGATGTATTTTGGATGTTCAGTAAAAATTTCCGGAATCACTAACTACAAGTTCCTACAATGAATACTGCAGTGCACAAGACCAACCGGCAGACAGGCATACATGAACAGAGTAAACTTCCTTCACGTTTCGTTAGCGGTTCTCAATCTTGATATATCCTTCCCCAAACAGATAATCGTTGGAGACGGTGAGATGCCTCAAAAAACTAAAAAGTTTGTCTTAAATTTAGAAATATGCAGATGAAACTTGCAATATACAAGTCAGGGTGTTGATGTACAGAATCTTTTTAGTCGAAACGCAAAGTAGCTTTTGTATTTTGTCTTTTATATTCAATTTAAGCCATTATTTGATGCTTCGTAGTAACTTTGCACGTCCGCTAGCGGATGTCATTCGGACTTGAACATCCGTTTCTGGATGTCCACTGTACGTTCAAAACTCTACATCCAAGCATGGACGTACAGTGGCTGTCCAAACTGGGCATTGGATGTCCAACGGACCATGGTTGCTTGGGTAGGTTCGCGGAGCGGGGTCTGGAAGGCCACTTGTGAAACAGGCTGTGTAGCCCGAACCAGCTCTGTCGTCACCCGTCGTGATATCTTTCCAGATCATATTGAGACTGAAGGAGAAAGCAATTGAGGGTAGCTGGCAAGAATGACCGACAAGTGGAGTCGATCGAGCAAAAATTCTGATACAAATTCTAATACACGTATATGCTTATTGCCACTAATAGACTTATCAGTCTGTATTAATCTATTAGGTCTAACAGTTTGTATTAGCCTATTAGTTCTATCAGTCTGTATTAGTCTATTAGGTCTATCAGTGTGTATTAGTCTATTAGGTCTATCAGTGTGTATTAGTCTGGTAGGTTTATCAGACTGTATTAGTATGATAGGTCTACCAGAGTGTACTAGTTCTATCAGAACCAGTGCAAGTTCGAACAAAGCAATGAAACATGGCAACACATTTTATTATCAGGGTACACAGGCAAATCCCTCTGGCTGACAGAAATCTGGCTGAATAATTTAATTATACATAAGTTTGTAACCTGATTAAGAACGAACGAATAAATTGCAATGCGAATCCACAAAATAGCTGCAGCATGCAATCAGAAAAGCTCGTCAAACCTGTACGGTCCAGCCATAGGTACACATCGAGCACATTAATGGCCGAGTGAACACCATTTCCATTTCGATGCAACTTCAAAACGGCATTCACCCTTCCGCAACACGCGATTAGAATGGAGTCTCTTCTTCGTGAGGCATTCCCTTGAGAATGAACAAAGGAGTCCGAAGCGGCGGCCCGGATCACATTTGTCAATGTTAGGCGGGCGCTTGACACAACACTTCTGGATGGAGTGATGCACACGCTTTCTTCGATGTCAGGCGTTCGTTGCACAGCATAGCAGACAGCAAAGATGTCCGGAGCCGCGAGGTGACGGGTCCATGATGGATCGCGCTGCGGCCTGGTTCATACTTGCCAAAGTTATACGGGCGTTAGACACATCTCCAACACTTCTCGATGACGCAATGCACACGCGTCTGATGCGAAATAACGCTAGAAGCCGTTTCCTTCTAACCGTCTTCTTCCCGAACGTACACACACGCCAGCCGCACTTTGATGTTGTCGCCATATTGGCTACTCAACGGGGTCACGGGGTGAGCCTCATTCCTACACCCCCTCTTGCTCCTGTCACGTGATCGCAGAGGTCGTGACGTCGACAAAAAGTCACGTGACAGTTCCAGGGAACTCTATGGTCCAGGGGCGGTATTCTCGTAACTGTCCCTTTCGAAAACGTCCCTTTTGCGTCCCTTTCATCGTGGCGTACTTCCGGTTAAGCAGTGGGCCTTTTATTCAAATAGCGTAACTGTTCTTGCAAACGCATTTTAAAGAAGTGAAACCGTATCAGAGTATCTTTTATGTGTTTATTGTTCCGCGAGCGAACTGCGACGAAAAATCGTCTGCTTAAAAATCGTCTGCTCCGAGTAGCCACGGCTCATAGCTCCGCCGTGCTTGCATGGCGTCACATCCGGGTGTTCGCTTTTAGCCAATCAGGGCTCGCTCAAAAGGGACACTTTGAAAGGGACACAAAAGGGACAAAACACGGGAGCGAGCGAGCGAGTGAGAAAAAGAGAGAGAGAGAGTTTTTTTCTTTTTTTTTTTCTTGTTTCTGTTGTTTCGTGGTTTCGGGCGTCGCGTTCGTGCGTGGCGGTCGATCGTTCCGAGCGCGCGGCTGGCCTTGCGCGCCGGGAAGGTGACGCCCACATGTGGTAGTTATTAACCTTACCTGTTCCTGCATCTGGCTCTCCATCTCCATGCTCCTTCGAGGCTCACATGTGGTGTTGGTTATGTTTCTCCCGTCCTGTTCATAGCTAAAAGCGCTCGGCACAACGCACGAGCTGCACTGGCAAATCGAGTGCGAGAGTGCTACTACAGTGGCTAGTAGTGCTACACCGCCTCAACTGGTGCAGAAAGTGTAGCCAAATCGAGGAGACCAAACGTTAGGTCTCTTCGATTTTACTGCACTCGCTGCACTCATTCAGGTAGTGCAGCACTCGTCTCTTCGATTTTCGAGTGCAGCGCGCGGCGCCTGCACTTTTCTCTTCGATTTACCGACGGTGCAGAGAGTGCAGGATGAGTTCACGCTTTCCCTGCACCTCCCAGGGAGGAGGTGCAGAAGCAGACGACAAAAGTGCAGGACCGGTTCTGCAGTGGCGGCGCCTGCGCTGAACTGGCTGAACTCATCCTGAACTCATGCAGAAAGTGCAGGTCAAATCGAAGAGACCGGGGGGAATCGGCTCGGAAGCCCCGGGTTGCAGCAGACGCAGCCAAAAAAAAAATTGTTTGTTCGAAAAAATTTTGGTAGTTGAATGATGCGTTAATTTGCACTACAAATAAAAAAATGTGTATTTCGTACTACACCACACAAAATAATTCCACTTATTATTGTTATGACGTCATCATGACGTCACGTGTGGCAGCAGCCAACGCGAGGGGGTGTCTTGTGCCACACGTGTGGCACAGACGCTGCCTTATACACCATTTTCCATAAGCAGCCGGGAAAGGAGGAAAATACTCTCAAACCAGTTCTCTCGCCGCCCGATCAGCGTTGCCTGAGCGCGCTGGGCTGCTAACATCGCTCGGCGCGGTGTGCTCCGCTGCGTAGTTCAGGAGTATTTCGCACCGTGTGCTTAGTTTTTGCGGAACTTTCAACTGTTTTAGCCAATGCTGCGATGCCTTTCAAGGCGCAAACGTCGCTTGGTCAGCACTGCGTGGTGGTGGGTTAATTATTGAACAACCAGAGAAAGCGAGAAACAGTCGCTGACAGCACGCATGTGCACGACACTGCCTGGAGAAAATGCAGTGCGGTTCCCAACGCACACCGAGTTGAGATATCGGTGGATTCCGTTGATAAATCGCAATGACTTTGTACCAACGATTAACTCCAGGGTTTGTTGGGTGCACTTGGACGGCAAGCAGACGGAGCAAAATCCATTTATCACACGCAAAGCTGCGACAGGGAACGGAACCCCCTGAAATGTTAGAAGCAACTTTATCCTTTACAATACAGCATTGATTGGCTGGTTGATTGATTGATTGATTGATTGATTCATTCATTCATTCATTCATTATGGTGTTTAACGCCCCGACGCTTCATGGGTGATGAGGCGCGCTGTAGTGGAGGGCTGCGGGTTAATTTTCACCACTTGAGGATCTTTCACGAGCGTGGATACAATACAAAACTACAATAACTTCTGGTTCCTTGTAGTCAATTTAAAATACCATATATTGTTTGGTCATTACAGCCGATTGGCATTAAACAATCCTCTTTTCATATAATCTAACCTTTAAAATCACGGCGTTTTGTTTACTTTTTTTCAGGCCAACGCATTACACTGCCAAACGATATGAAAGGATAACTTTCTCCATTGCACGTACTGCTGGTCGATAGCCGGATAAGCAGGCAGCAAAATGTGGAAACGCAGCTCGAGATACGCGTGAACGCTGCATTTGGAAAATAGCTCAACCTGTTCACAACGCGGTCAAAGGAAAAGCTTCTAATCCTTTTGCGTTGCCACGGAATCTAAAGTATTACAATTACAAAACAATTACTGCTGGTCGCATAAAGAATTTGTGGTGCAAGCAGCGGTTTCACAAAGGTGGGCTCCGAGCGACAGGCCACATGCGCTGCGCATAGTTCAATCACGATCATGATCATGACAATGATCACGATCATGATCAACCAATATTAACTCGCCCGTACGTCAACCCTTTTGCTCAACCTTCGAATAGTAATTTGACTGGTTGTGCGGTCGTGTTATTTTTCCGCCCGGGTAATTTCGTTTCGTCAGTACCGTCATAACTCTAGTTAAAAAAAGATTATATTGCATTGCAATGTCAACAGCGTAGCAATCGCCTCGTCGAAAGTCCATCGCGAGCACGGATCACCGTGACCCACATATGCTGTGCGCGCTCCGCATTCGACGTCCGCGCTTCCGTAAACATGACTAATCGGTGAACATAACAAGCATGGTGGCATTGAAAACACATATTTACTCCCCGATATCGATTTCTATGTCAGTCGGTGCCATACCGGTACGTTTGCATCGCGGAACTGTGGAGCACCACCGGCACCACCACCACACTGCTACTGCTGCTCGCAACAGCCGGGGTCGGAATTTCCCGCTCTGGCAGCAAATTAGGACCTAAAATCCGTCCGCAGATGATGAAAACAAAACAGAACACACACACGCAAGCACTGCAACCGCTAACTTAACGCCAAACCACTACGGTTCACTCGGTAATGCACGGATACCGAGCAGACGCACGCAAAGAACGGCGCACTTAACAGCCCAGCGCGGAGGTTTCGGCGGTCGCTTCATAGACGGCGCTAGCGTCTGGTCAGAAAAAGCAAATGGCGGCGCCCACCTCTAGCAAGGAAAATGGTGTATAAAAAGGCGCTTGACGAGTTTACCTCAGTGAGATGAACACAGCACACAGCTTTGCTGTGACATCAAGCTTGCACCGTTGTGCCAGCTGGCTTTGATTTTTTATAAGAAAAAATGTAACTTCCTTACAATTTCTGTCATTTTGTTTTTTTCGCGAACCATTTCGGTACATGTTGTTCATGCGGATAGATTCGCTCCGCTGCGCGTACGGCCAGTCCCAGGCTTGAAATTTTTCGGGAGGAAACTAACATTTATACGTAGGTCCATTCAAAGTAGCCATGGGCGTATGCAGAAGATGGGAATAACACCCACCGAACCCCGACGACTGCCCTGAACCACGACGACTGTGTCCTCTGCAGCAATTCACCACCGAAGCAGAAACTGAAACTACAAGGAAACGGCACCAAGGCACAGTGGCGCCGCTTCGCGGCCAAGGAGCAGGTCACGTGGGTTTTCAGCGTTCGCGGAGTGTTTGGTCATCCCTGTTCTGTCGTTCTGTGGTTTGGTCCTGTTCTGTCAGAATTAATACTACTCACCCGTTTGTTTTGCCTCCCCGGTCTAAACAAAAAAGTAAATAAGCCCGCCATGGCCAAGCCACTGAAAAAAGTAACCGCAGGGTTTCAGGTTGACATGAATACCCTTCTTGCCAGATACTCCGCATCGAAGAGCGTCCGTTTCAGTGAATTCGCCAAGTGTTTTAGAGAAGCAAAGTTTTCCTTAATATTCTGGTAAGTTTTCTCTGTGATCGCTAAGATTTATAAAGTAGCCCATTTCACCTGTTTGCACTATTTGTTGCTTCATTTCAGTGCTCGGAAGGACCCTCGTGAACTACGCCTGGTAATCACGTAATTGTTCCAGCCAGCTTGTTCATTGAAGGGGCCCTTCTGCGTGTGCCTCATAGTTTTAATTGTGATTGTGCTTACCGGTACATTGTTTTGCAGATGGTTGAGGAAATGGTTTCGGTGGTTCTGAAGCTTTGGGCCCCTACGACCACGTTTCCCGAGAAAGTGTTTGGTCTGTACATGCTGTACGCGATCTACACCATGCAGCCGTTGAAGCCCAAAGCGAAGGTGTGTTTCTTGCCACTCTACCAGTGAAAGCGTGTCGCTGTTCAAGTTTAAAATTACCGTGAGGTGGTGGTGGAACGCAATTTATTGGCCTTTAGAAGGGGAGGGGGTTGGGGAAAGGAGGCCCGGACTCCGGCTCAGGGGAATCCGAATGCCATGGACGCGGCCTCTGCTCTGCCGACCAGTAGCAGCTGGTCCTCGAGGGAGGGGCTGTCCAGGGTAAGCCTCCAAGACCTAGGAGCATGATGGGATGGAAAAGGGATGCTTTTGTTACTGCTGGCTTCTTGGGGTGCCTGTCCCAAAAGCAAGGGAGGAGGAGTGCCGATTCGAGGAACCGAAAGAGGGGCGGGCGAAAGGCCCGGGGTGTGTCTGCAAAGCCACACCATGTGCTCCACGGTTCCGTCGCCTCCACAGAACGTGCACTGAGGGTTGGTGAATTTCGTTGGGTAAAACTGGTGGAGTCTGACTGGACACATAAGAGTATTTGTCTGCAGTCACCTTAGCATTGGCTGTTGTGGCTTGGTGAGGTTGAGATGGGGATGTGGCAGCCGTCGCCACCTGGACCGAAAATGTTCAATGATTTTGGCGAAAGACGTCAGGCTATTGGGTATGGAGTCCACAGCCCCGTCTTGCTTGAAATTGGTGTTTCCGGCACCGGGCGGAGGAGGCCGAATTTGAGGGGCTCGACGCTTGTGGGTGGGGTGGGTTAGAGCACTGGCCGCGGCGTGAGCTCGCTCATTGCCCCTGTTGCCTGAATGTGCCGGGATCCAAAGTAGGTGGAATGTTGTACTTGTGTGGCGGTGCCTTGATGACGAGGCGAGCAGAATCTCCTGGGCTGTCTTTGAGACGACCCCGGAGATGAAGTTTCTGCATGGCACTGCTGATTCGGAGACTACGTAGATCTTGGGAGACATTGTTGGTGCTTGGGCAATGGCCAAGGTTATTGCCACTTCTTCGGCTGGAAGGATTGTCATAGCGGAGACGATGTGTCCATTCCCATCGACTACGACTGCAACCAGAGGCTTTTGATTGTAGCTGGCGCCTCTGATGGGCAGGGCTGCAGCATCTGTGTAGAATACCGCATGTGGCGGGATGCACGATAGGCAAGCTTCGATGGTAGCCGTTCTTTTCCACCTGCGGTCACGATGTTGCATGGGATGCATGTTTCTGGGGATGGGATCGACGTGTATTCTGGAACGGCAAGTTGTTGGTAAGAAGTGGTTTAATCGGCTGTCGGGAGGCCCGTGCGTGGGGAGGCCTAGGAGTCGGAGTACATGTGCCCCCGCCTCCGTTTTTTCGAGCCTTCTGTATTGGCACATCAGGTGGGCAGAGATTAGTTCATCAATCGTGTTATGGAGACCCAGCTCTTCTAGTCTGTCTGTATTGGTCCATTGTGGTAGGCCCAGCGCCTGTTTATAGCATTTCCGTATAATGATGTTTATCTCGTCATTTTCACGAGATGAAAGACGGAGGTATGGTGTATTGTAAATGAGTCGGGTAATTATGAAGGCCTGGACAATTCTCGTTATGTCCGCCTCTGTCATGCCACGGTTTCTACTTGTAATTCTTTTGATTAACTGAATTACTTGTTTTCATGTGGACTTGAGTTTTAGAATAGTGATGGTGTTCCCGATTTTTGAAGGTGCAGCCCGAGGATGCGAATGTTGGCAACTTCAGGGATCATATTACCGCCTACTTGGATGGGCGGTCTCTTAGAGGTGCGAACCTTGCTGAGGCGTTTGTGGCCGTCCAGTAGAAGCAACTCCGATTTTTGCGGGGAGCACTCCAGACTGCAGCTACGGGCGACGTTCTCTACAAGTGATGCCTCTTCTTGTAGTTTTTGTGTTATGGTGATTATGCTTGATTGGTTCCCGGTGGTCCAGAGTGTAATGTCATCAGCGTAGAGCGCATGCTCCACGCCTCCTACAGTCTGGAGTTGGGTGGGCAGTTTGAGGAGTGCCAGGTTGAACAACAGTGGCGACAGCACTGCTCCTTGAGGTGTTCCTCTATCGCCGAGCTGGATTGTGTCGGAAGTGATGTTCCCGATCTTAATTTTGGCCGTTCTGTTCGTGAGGAAGTCTTTCACGTACTTGTAGACGCGTGCTCCACACCCGGTTTCGTTAAGGTTTGCAAGGATCGCGCTGTGTAAGACATTATCAAAGGCTCCTTTGAGGTCTAAGGCCAGTATTGCCTTTGGGTTGTTGTTACCATACACATCAATCACTTCACGTTTTAGTTGGAGCAAGACGTCGTGGGTAGAAAGATGTTTCCGGAAGCCAAACATCGTGTTGGGGAGTTGTCCTGTAGCTTGGAGGAAAGGTTCTAGCCTTCTCAGCACGATCCTCTCCATGAGTTTGCCTATGCAGGATGTGAGGGAGATGGGTCTTAGGTTGTTAATATTGAGTGGTTTGTTCAATTTAGAAATAAACCGCACTTCAGCTTCCTTCCATTCAGTTGGAATTTTGCTTGATTGCCAATATTTGTTGAATTTTCACAGAACTTTCAGGGTTTGTCATCCAAATTAAATAGTATACTATATGTAATTTGATCCTGGCCGGAAGCACTTCCTTTCCGACTATCATTAAGTGCGGCCCTCAACTCGTGCATTTCTATAACAGCGTCCAATTTGGTGTTCGGTTGGCCAGTATAAGGAGGGTGAAGTGTTCCTCGGGACGTTTTTAGATAGAGTGATGTTAGCTCAGCAAAGAGGTCTTGCTGCTGGCCAGTGTACATGTTCAAAATCCTGGCCATGTTGCGATCTGTGACCGTTTTACTTGAGTTGGGATCGATGAGGTGCTTCAGGAGGCTCCATGTTTTGCAGAGTCCGAGGCTTTGTTTCATTTTCTCGCGGATATTATGCCATTGATCACGTAATGTGTTCGCATGGTCCTCCGCTAGCCTTGTAATATTTCGTATCCTCATTCGAAGTCGGGCATTCTTCTTGTGTTTTTTCCATCTTCTTAATTAACTTTATACGCGTCCTCCATAGGCGGATTAGCCATAAGTCGGCTTCCGGTCTCATCGAATTGAGAGGAATGGTTTCAGTACATTTCTGGACGTCGTCGAGAATGCCCTGCACTAGGCTGTCGTAACTTGGTACATCTTCTCCATCTTCTGCAGTTTCCAGGGTGGTATTGACCCTTTTACGGTTTTCTCTAAAACGATCCCAGTCTACCACGCGAGCAGTGCGATGTATCGCCTCGTAGTTGCTTCGTCGCCCAATTGTGATTATGATGGGGTGGTGGTCCGACCCTAGTGTTTCTTCTACTAAAGTCCACTGACACTCAATGTTGGGGCTCGCTATAGTCGCGTCTGGGTTTGTATCTTGAGTTCGCAAACCTCCATCTCTTGTGGGCGTTGTCGGATCATTGAGCACAACAAGTTCCTGATCTTCGATGGTCTTCATGAGGTTGGCTCCACGGAGAGATTCATTGTCGTATCCAAGTAAAGGGTGCGGTGTGTTCACATCGCCCAGCATGAGAAGCTTGCTTCCAACTGGGATGGTCTTAAAGGAGCCATGAAGAGAAAACAAAAGCTTGTTTTATTCGAAAGATTAGGTGTTTCATAGTACCCCAAGCGCTTTCCCGGAAGCAAATGATGCTTTATTCACTGAGAAATAAGGCAGTTTAAGCCAAAATTTTAAATCTCCCGCTAAATTGCACATTTCGTGACGTAAACAATGGCGTCATACGAGCCGGTCCATGAAACAGATACTTGTATGTCGACTCCATATAGCACCCACACGCGGTAATCAAACAGGAACCGGAACTCGTGCCGAAACCGAGACGGCGGCCATTTTAAAAATACTAGTAAAACCTAGTGCACCCGCAGCCCTAGTCATAGAATCGCCTGATCCGGAGAACAAAACTCTCGCCGAGAAGCTCGGGCTTGCATTTAACAACCTCACACCACTTGAATGCTCAATGCTTCTAAGTGCACGAGCGGCAGGAGTTGTGGGATACGCGGATGGACCTGAAAGCGACCATTCCGTGATAGCCACAACAGACGAACGCCCAGCCGTCGGCACCGCTGCCTCGTGAGCCCCGCCGCGACAGACGAATACAGACTGGTACGTATGTGCCGTATTTTTATGACGGTTAATAATAGTTCAATTTCAGTAGCAGTATCGCTTATGCCAGTTGGCCGGTGTCGTGTATGGAAAGCCGTTCGCGCGAGCTCTCTGCTCCGACCAGAAAGATACGAGCGTCAATGCGCGGTGTGTACGGCATTTTTTTCCCCCAAGGTCAGAGCGCTTTGACGGCGATTTGACAAAGTCGGCTACGAGCGCCAGCATGTCCCAGGAGTGAGCTAACGTAAGGGTCCCTGCTGTAGTCACTTCCTCGGAAATGAAGCGAGCACACTCGTACTTCCTTTAGCTCTCTTTCTCCTCCGTTTGCAAAGTCCACAAAACGTAGCCACTTGCTTTGCCGAGGTTCGTCGTTGGGCAGCACATGAAAGGAGATCTCACCGGCGGGGATGTCGCACTCCCTCGACAATTTGCCCGTACTACATGGGCATTTCAAAACGCAGCAACGAAATTTCATTGTAAAGTACTCGAACAAACTGAAGTTTTCAGTGGTTGTAAACTGGAAACGAGCTCCTAACAACAGCAGCAAGCCAACACCATTCCGAAACTTCTGCGACGACTGTCACTATCTCGTCGCTGCTTGCTGTTCCTTACTCCCCTCGTTTCTGTTTTTACCTTTGCTGGCTGGCGATATAACGGCCAACCTCCTGTGAAGGGATTACGATACCAAGCAAGGTCGCGGCTGTGCGTGCTGGGACGGTTCGTTGGCCCCGAAGAGCCTCGAACCCGAAAATTCGTCTGCGCGACGGTGGCGACGGCGAGATGTTGAGTTCGGCTGGCGGTAGTTTCGTACGCATTGGCATACACGCTTGCGTTTTTATTCTGAACTTCAACCGTTTACTCCACCGTTCTTAGTGTTAAAAGGAATGTGCACTATGTTTAACGGGCATATAGCTCACTATGCAAACTGGTAAGCCCTGCCTAATTTGCGTTTGCTTTTGCCGGCCTCCGCCAATCGCAGAGCATTCTCGTGTGACATCATAGGTTCTGTTGCGGGAAACGAGCTCGTGGGTCGCATGGTCATTCCCTTTTTTCCTAATTATGTAGCTTATTTGAGCTAAGTTTGTGTTAAAAGTGGTGTCAGTATGGTTCTACCGAGGCAATCTTTCGAATGAACCAAACTTTTGTTTTCTCTTCATGGCTCCTTTAATTACGTCGTTGACAGTTTTGTGAATGTCACCTGAGACTCTAGGCCTGCAGTACATGTTCACGATGAAGAGGTTTTGCGATCGGACTGCGATGTTTCTGGCGTGGAGCTCCGTGACAACATGTTGGCATCTCCTTTGCGGCGTGTCGATCTGGGTGGAGGCTACTTTGTTTTTAATGAAGGTCGCGGTGCTCTTTGTAGTCGGGTCTGGCCCGCAGGGGCGCCTTGTCTATTCAAGGTGACGGTAGTGGCGACACCGCGGACCCCGAGCCCATGTGGGTTGGACCCACCCACGCCCTTGGCTGTGCGTGGCTTTGCCGTGTCCGGGGAAAAGGGCATCCTGGTGGTTGAGCCAAAGCCAGGGTTGTTTTGGACCTTTATGGCCCCCTGGCAGAGGCAACACACCACTTCGGCCCCCGCTTCCCGTAGACGGTGCCCCCAGGCTGACCCGACCTGGGGGAAATCAGCCAGTCGCCTTTTCCTGTCCTCCTCTCCATTCTTTTGCTTTCCTATCGTCTTTCCTAACCCTGTCCTGTCATCTTCTCTTTTCTTCATTTCTCCGTTTTCCCCAGGCGGCGAGGGTTAACCCTGTGCGAAGGCTTCAACCTAGATCCCGAGCATAGGGTTATAGTGGCAACGTACAGTTAGCGTGCGCTGCAAAGCCACGTTCCCTTGTTGGGCTCCGTGGTGGGTGACTGGCCTTGCCACCGAATTCATTCCATAGTTTATGGCTTCCCTCTCCATTCCATCCAAACGAACTGATCGGCCTCCGAAACGAGGCCGCACTGAAGAAATTTTCAAACCGATTTCTAACCTCGCCTTCAACAACCCTGACAACTTCCCACGCTTCCTAGTGATGCAGTCAGCTGATAAAGAAACTCCCGTTACCAGCAAATCTGTATTTTTGGTTGCAAAATTTATTGAAGGTTTGATAGGAAAAAACTATGAAGCGAAAAAGCTCAGTTCTGGAGACCTGATGATCGAAGTCAAGAGTAGAGAGCAGTCCAACACTCTTTTGAAGCAAACCAAGCTAGCCGACCTTGAGATCACAGTAACTCCCCACCGTACCCTTAACAGCTGCCAGGGTGTCATCTCCGAATCAGAACTGATCAACGAAACAGACTTTGACCTGCTCGAAGGTTTGCGCGAGCAGGGGGTAACCGCTGTGCGACGCATCACCATTAGACGGGACAGAAACGAAATTAAGACGAAGCACATAATACTGACCTTTGATCGATGCACTTTGCCAGAGTACGTAAACGCAGGGTTTCTGCGCTGTAAGACCAGAGTATACATACCAAACCCGCGACGTTGTTTCATCTGCCAGAGGTATGGGCACGGCAGCAATTCGTGCCGAGGAAAACAAACGTGTGCAAAGTGCTCTGAGCAGGACCATTATGCTGACGACTGCAAAAGCACACAACTAAAGTGCAGCAACTGTGGAGGACCCCATGGAGCATACTCTCGCTCTTGCCAGGAGTTTAAGAAAGAAAAAGAAATCATCAACCTAAAAGTGACGCAAAATCTTTCATTTCCAGAAGCCCGTAAGCGTTATGCTCTGCTTCCTTCAGGGAGCTACGCCAGCGCTGCCCGCCGGGGCGTGGGGCGGCGTCTGGTTTCTGCGGCCACTCAGTATAGTGAAACTGACTTAGTGGCGCACACACCCCTCGAGGCGCTGCCCCTGGCAGGCCAAACAACTCGTGCATCGCCAGCAGTGCCCGCAGGCGTTGCACCTGACCAGAATTGCTCTGGGAGTGGCGTTGCTGTCGCTCCTCGACAGACCCCGACCGCCGAAACTGCGGTGGCAATGGATGTGGGTACAGGAGGCGCCTCTTCTGCAGCCATGTCCAACATATCAAAAAAGGTGGTGGCTGAATCTTCTGCCATCCCATCAAACGCGTTGCGGGATGGGCGCCGTAAAACCTCCCTCCCGTCAATGCCCCAAAACCCGGACGAGGACATGGATGTCACGCCATCCCGGCCTGCATCGCAGTCATCTAAAGACCAGCGCGGTAGTTTTGGCCGCGGCAAAAAATCACAAGCTCCCCGAGTCACTGGCCCTGATTCGGGCTCAGTGACATAGGGATCTCCATCTAAACAAAACCTATGCTCAGCACCTTTCTTCTAACCTTTTATGGCAGTTCAAAGCATTATCCAATGGAACTGTAGGGGATTAATTAGAAACCTCGGTGATGTCTACGAAATCCTTAATAAGTACCATCCAGATATCCTATGCCTACAAGAAACACACTTAAAACCTACACAAACCAACTTTCTCAAACAATACTCGGTATTCAGGAGAGACAGGGACTGCTACACTCACTCCTCTGGTGGTGTAGCAATTGTCTTGCAAAAGTCTGTCCCCTGCTCACCTCTTCAGTTGCTCACTGCCCTCGAAGCTGTGGCAGTCCGAGCAATCCTCTTTAATAGGTTAATAACAGTTTGCTCTTTATACGTTCCCCCGGATTACCGTCTATCGAGCTCAGAATTCGAGTCCCTCATAGATGAGCTCCCGGAACCCTTCTTATTGGTAGGCGACTTTAATGCTCACAGTGAACTCTGGGGGTCTCAACGGACAGATGCCCGGGGCCGCTTGCTAGAAAAGTTTTTATTTTCTTCCGGAGCTTGTCTACTCAATAAAAAACAGCCGACATACTACAACACTACACACAACACATACTCACACCTGGCAATCGGCTCTTCTGTCCTTTTTCCATCTATTGAATGGGGAGTTGACAATAATCCTTATGGGAGCGACCACTTCCCAGTCATCCTGAAAAGCATTGACAAAATCCCTAACAGCTTCAACTCCTATAAAAGGTTTAGGGAATCTGCTGCAGATTGGCTGAAATTTAAACAACTATCTCAGCTTTCATACACATCTTTAAGCCATTTGGGCATTGATGAAGCCTGTGAACTGATTACGGCCCATATACTTCATGCCGCTGAGTGCTCAATTCCACAAACATCTGGTGCCACACCTAACGCTAGGAGGCCGTGGTGGAATGACGAGTGTCGGCATGCACGGAAGGCGCAAAATAAGGCATGGGGTGTCCTCCGCAGGTATCCCACTTCTGAAAACCTAATTTCCTTCAAACGCGCGAAAGCACAAGGAAGGCGCATTCGCCAGCAAGCCAAAAGGGAGAGCTGGCGCTCTTTTGTGACTTCTATCAATTCATACACAGATACAGGCAAAGTATGGAATAGAATTAAAAAGCTTAATGGACAAAAAACACACAGCCTACCCTTGGTTAGCAGTGCGGGCGACACCCTGGAGGACCAGGCCAACGCACTTGCAAAACACTTTCAATATATTTCGAGTTCTACTCACTACACGAATACTTTTTTACGACACAAATCATCCATGGAGAAAAAACCGATTAGAGATAACAGAACATCCGATGAACCATACAACTCGGATTTTTCTTCAACAGAGCTTTTGGTTGCCCTAGGAACATGTAAGGCTTCAGCACCAGGGGCAGATAGGATATCCTATGCAATGATACAACATCTGCACACAGAAACTCTCCAAACACTTTTGCACTTTTTCAATAAAATTTGGGCGGCAGGATACTTTCCGAGAGCTTGGAGAGAAGCTGTTGTAGTTGCCGTACTGAAAGAAGGGAAAGATGCCTCACTACCTGCCAGTTACCGACCAATAGCTTTAACAAGTTGCTTGTGAAAGCTTTTTGAAAAAATGGTAAATAAGAGGCTAATGTATTTTCTTGAATATAACGGCATCCTGGACAGTTGTCAGGCGGGTTTTCGATCAGGTCGAAGCACAACTGACCAGCTGGTAGCCTTCGAGTCATATGTCAAAGATGCTTTCATCCACAAACAGCACTGTCTTTCTGTTTTCTTTGACATAGAAAAAGCATATGACACAACTTGGCGCCACGGCATACTGCTTGATCTCAAGGCTTTCGGTGTGTCTGGGCGTATGTTAAACACTATTGAAAGTTATTTGTCACAGCGAATGTTTAGGGTAAGAATAGGGACAGTTGTATCCAGAACGTACATACAAGAAAATGGTGTTCCCCAAGGTGGAGTATTAAGCTGTACTCTATTTGTAGTTAAAATGAATTCGCTTGGAAAATCCTTGCCACCCACAATCTCCTACTCACTGTATGTTGATGATGTTCATATTAGCTTTAGGTCTTCCAACCTGTCCATCTGTGAAAGGCAAATACAGTTAGGTGTAAACAGGCTCCGGAAATGGACAGAGGAAAATGGTTTTAAACTGAATCCTCAGAAAAGTACATGTGTTTTATTCACAAGACAGCGTGGAATCCATCCGGAACCTGACTTTACGCTGAACGGAGAACGGATTCCCGTCAAAAAAGAACACAAGTTTTTAGGTGTTATACTTGACGAAAAGCTAACATTCATACGGCACATAAAAACACTCAAACAGAAATGCCTAAACACCATACACATTTTAAAAGTTTTGTCGAATCAGTCTTACGGTGCTGATAAAGATTGCCTTTTACGCCTCTTTATCAGTTTAGTTAGGTCCCGTATAGACTACGGAAGCGTAACATACGGGTCTGCATCTAAAACTGCCCTAAAAATGTTGGACCCAGTGTTACATTTGGGCCTTCGCCTTGCCTCGGGAGCCTTCAGGACAAGTCCAATTCAAAGTCTCTATGTAGAATGTGACCACTGGTGCCTAGAGCACCAGCGTGCTTATACAGCACTGCTCTATGCTACTAGGACAATGTCTGTGAAGAATCACCCGTGCAGTTCATTTCTGAATGACGTCTCATCTGCCCATTTGTATTTAGCGCGCCCTTCGATCCTTGCCCCTTTATCCTTACGTGTCAAAGGCCTTGCAGAGGAAATAGGGGTGTCTTTCGATGAGGGCATGAAGACTTCCATCGCCGACGCAGTCCCGCCTTGGGAAATGTCAACGATTCGTTGCGACACATCCTTTAAACGCATTGATAAGCGCCGTGCACCTCGTGAGCTGATCTTCCAGCATTTTTTACAACTACAACACACATATCCATACACCTCATTTTACACGGACGCCTCGAAGTGTGCTTCCGCTGTGTCGTGTGCTGCACATGGCCCGGATTTCGCCAGCACGAGGACCTTGAACAAAAATACCAGTATCTTTACAGCAGAAGCTTATGGTATTTTAATCACAGTGGAGCACATTACACAGAACAAAATACAAGAATCAGTTATCTACACACTCCTTAAGTGTCGTTACGGCACTAGGTTCCTTTAAACCTACAAAAAATGTTGTCCTCAATCACCTTTTTAAAGCTCTCGTGACTGCTCATAAATTACAACTAAAAATACTTGTTTGCTGGATCCCTGGACACAGTGGCATTCTAGGCAATGAAATTGCCGACCAGAACGCCACTTTGGCGGCCCTCCATAGTGGTGTTGACGTCGCGGAAATCCCTTACCTCGATCTGAAGCCAGTGATCCGAAGGGGAATCCGTAAACGCTGGCAGGACACTTGGGACACACACACAGAAAACAAGCTCCACTCAATAAAACCCCACCTAGGAAGATACACAACAGAAAAACAAAACAGATTCATTGAAGTATCGATTTGCAGACTACGCATTGGCCACACTTACGCTACGCACGCATATCTTTTAAATGGCACACCCCCACCGGTTTGTGATAAGTGTGGGGACCGGCTCTCCGTCCTGCATGTGTTAATTGAGTGCACATCCTGCAATGAGGCCAGAAAACGGCATTTCCCTAAAATCTATACTTTCAACATTCCGTTACACCCGTCACTGTTCTTAGGAGATGAACCTATGTTCATAAACAAGTCCCTTTTAAGTTATCTTGCAGATGTCAAGTTTTTAAAGCTCATTTCGTACAGTGCGTGACCTCAGAGCCTACAAGCATTGAGCAAAGCCTTCATGTTTTCATTGTTCGCACGAGGGGCCCGCTGCCGTAGCGTGCTCTTCGGCTCGAGCTACAGTCGCGTTCCATTCACAATCCCTTTCATCCGCCATTATGAACATCTCCATTTTTTAGTCTACGGGCCCTCTACACCCATATATACAGTATTTTAGGATATATCATACTCACCCACCGCGGTGGCTCAGTGGCTAAGGCGTTGCGCTGCTGAGCACTAGGTCGCGGGTTCGATTCCCGGCCGCGGTGGCCGCTTTTCTGATGGAGGCGAAAAGCAAAAACGCCCGTGTGTACGAGATTTCGGCGCACGTTAAAGATCCCCAGGTGGTCAAAATTAATCCGGAGCCCTCCACTACGGCGCGCCTCATCGCCTGCGTTGCGTCGGCGCGTTAAACCCTACACTCAGGATATATCATACTCATTTCATACATATTCTAAGCTCAAACCTGACTATTGACGGACCACTTAACATAGTTTTGGCGCTCTTTGGTCCTAGTTACCCTTGCGCCAATAAACACAAACATACATACATACATACATGTAGTCGGGTCTGTGTGAACATAGTATCCAGGCAAGGAGGGCTTGCAGGGAGTCTCTTGTAGTGCAATGATGTCGGGTTTACACTGCATAAGGTCAATGTAATTTACGAGAGTTCCTACCGTCTGTCGCAGCCCTCGACAGTTCCGTTGCATGATTTTTACTGGGATGTTAGTTTTATTGTTTGATGTCATGGTAGTCGTTGGAGGGGTGGAGAAACACTATTAAAGTGAGTGTAAAATTCCTTTCTTAAAGCCTCTATCTGCTGTTGCATACCATGTTGCATTTGTGCAAGTTGTTGGAAAACCGTAAAGATATTTTCGAGAGTTTTCTCCACACCGTTCTTAGGATCATCGTCGGTTTGTTTTTTCGCCGGTTGCTTGCGTGGTCGAGCCATGTCTCTATGTTCAGGCAATTGTGCAGTCACTTCCTCGTTCATGACAGAGGTGTCATCGTTTTCTTTGCAATTGAGGTGTGTAGGCGGGAAAGCGGTTCTTTTTTTTCTTAAAGGGACAGACAACCGATTTTTGTCGCGTATATGTTCTCTAGCTCATATGAAAGCCAGCGTTTTATATAGCCGGGTAACCACAAGCAATTTTTAAACAAACTGGCGGAAATAATTTTAATTTGGCAGCAAACTTCCTGAAATCGGAAGGGTGGCGGTTCGTAGTGTCGAAACTTGACACTACAATATGTGTCCCTGTCACGTGACCTGCAAACCTAGCAGCTACTGTAACTGCTGAAACGTTTATTTACGTATTGAGAACCTTTTAACAATAGTATTTGTACAAGCTTAAATAGTATACGTATTTCTAAACATTATTTTGAAAATTCTAAAGACACGCCGCCCGCCGCCGCTGGGTTGCTCTCAGTGTGGCTAACTGAGCCACCATGCCCAGAATCAACGGCAGCGTTCAGTAAACATACCCAGTGAAGGAGCTTTGATGATTCTGTCTGAGTCAGGGGCGTTTGTTCAGTCTCCAAATACGCCAACGGCAGCTTAAAAAAAGAAAAAAAAAAGTCGCGCCCGGGAAGAATCGAACTTCCCGCTTCCACAACGTGAAGCCAGATTCTACCTACCGTATATCCCAACAGATGGCGCATTCGTGCAAAATAGACCCTTGCATTAAAAAAACACATAGAGGAACAGAAAAGCCTGCGATTCACACTTTTTTAGCTGGGAACAAGTTTTTAAATATCGTTTTTTATTTCGTATAAAGACAAAAGTATGTTGCCGAGCTACTCTATGTCATGGTTGCCAGCATTAGTTTTGGGAGGGACACATACGGCTCGTACATGAAAAAATTCGATTTATAAAGTTCTAGAGCGTTGTCAGCAAAACCGTTTCTCGTCAAGGTGCTTTAAGTGATGCCCTTTCATTTGGGATAGAGAATATATACTCAACAAGAATCGGTTGTCTGTCCCTTTAAGGAGGGGGTTTTTCAATTCGTCGTCTGGACGGCTTTTTTCGAAGTTTGCCCTTAATGCAGCAAATTTTTTGTTGAGGTCATTAAAGGGACACTGAAGTGATATGTAAACATTGCGGGATTACTAGCGCAAATTGTAGTCTGGAGTCCCCAGGCCATGTTTCGACCACTCTGGGCCCGTTTACGCGATTTTATTTAGTAGAAAAATTAATTAGAAAATGCTGTCCTCCTCTCTTTACACTCGCCCATTTTCTGTGGCATTTTCGTGTGACGTCGGGAGGAGCCGAGCTCGCAATTGGCTGCGCTACTGCACGGCTCCTCGGCCATCAGACAGAGTCAGTCGGCCCAGCGTTTCGTCCGCCGGCCGCCGACGGGTCGTCGCAATTCGTTCGCTCAGTTGAAGCGAAGCCAGGACACGTTTGTGAATGGAAGACAGTGCCTTTCTTTACTTGGTTAGTTTGTACACTGTATCTAGCTCCAAGTCAAGGTCGCTTCACACAAGCGCTGCACAAGCGCACATGCGACGCTTCGCTGACTGGTACGCCGCTAGGAAAGTATAAGGCCTCTTGAAGGCGGGAGAAGAGTCAGCGAAGCCAATATAGGTACTAAGGAAATAAAATCAACTGATATTTTTACCGTACAGCGTAAAACTAGGGTGCCGGAAGCACTTTTTTGTGCTGGGCGAACAAGCACAGCGGTCAGCAGCACGACTACGCATCTGCGAACGCTTTTCCGTCTAAAAAATGCAATTACTAGACGTGACATATTGTGGAAACTTGGGGGATGCTTACTGCACGAGCGCAGAACAACAAATAGTCACCTAAGCTGCTTGAAATGCCAAAACTAAATAAAAGTGTAAACTGGTTATACAATATATACCTCATATTACCAACATCAGTAGAGCCTGTCCCGTGGCCGAGGGGTTAGGAGTACTAGGTATGTCGTCGCAAGTGTTTTGCAAATCAAGAGTTCGAATCCCCGCGGGTACGTGGTTTTTTTTTTTTTTTTCGTAAGTTAACTTTTTCGTTTTCCGCCGATGTTTTCTATACTGAGTTCACCTTTTCTTGGGCCGCAACGTTCATTGCTCCACGAACTAGTTCACAAAACGCGCGCAGTCTGGCACTGGCGCGAGTTCTCGTTGGCGTGCTGTTGCCATAAGCACCGACTGCTTGCGGGCAGTGGGCACAGGCCAGAATCAACAGACCCTTGGCCTGGTGCGAACACGCTTTTTACGATACAGGCATGAGTGAGGCAGGCTCCAAATATGGGGGAAAAGCGCATGGCATTTGAGCGTCTGCGGGGACGCGGAGGGCGTTCATGCACTGCGTAGGCCTCGGCTAGTGAATGCTACGATTCCAAGCCGTCCTGGGAGGCTAATCTTACGCATTTTACAGCCGACAACATGGCAGAAGCGCGGTACGATGATTACCGAGATATTGAGAGTGCCTTTTCTTCTTCTTAGGTGGTTCGGGTGAAAAGGAAAAGGAAGTGCACTGGGGATATTATCGAGCCCAACTGGGGGCTCACCTGCATACAACCCAGTGTGGTGGGGAGGGGGAGGAGGGGGATATAAAGATTAGAGAGGAGAAAGGGGGTGATAAAGAGATGTCCATCCAACAACGCCAATGGTGGTGTTTTACAGAACCGAAACCGAAACTGAAACTTGTTTGACTGCTAACCTTGGACATCGTCCAGTCACGGTGCCCCCTCCTCCCAACGTCACAGCCTTAGTTGGTGCAGCCGCCGCAAACCGCGCATGGTAGTTTTTCTTCTTTCGCGCTTTGTAAAATATTTACCGATTTTTCAACCGGATAAACGATGAAAAGTGTGCTAATTTGAGCCAGTCTACGCAGTGCAAGCAAAAACGGGAGCTTGACAAATTCACTTCAGTGTCTTTTTAACTAAACTGTCTTTGGCTCTGAGTTTTTGTTTGAGAAAATTAATTTCTCTGTTTGCTTTTTCGAGGTGTTGGGTCAAATTCGCCTTTTTGCTTTGTTGTGCACCATATCCGGTAACAACTGTAGCCCAATTAGGTATTTCGGGTATTGTAACATCTCGACGAGGTTGAACTGTGGAAATAGTCGTCGTTGGCGTGTGTGTTGTTTGGTCTGTAGCTCCACCGTTGTTACGTCTCGATGTTCCATGTTTGGATAAACTAGTGGATTTGGTTGGCTGACGGTGTCGATTTACCATGAAGCATGGGAAAATTACCGTGAAGCATGGGAAAAATCAGCACGTGTTGCTTTATTTGTATGTATATGTGCTGGTGGTGAAAAGGACGCCTTGCTGGACGCATGGCCAGCAAAGACCCAGCATCCGTGGCTTGTTTGATTCACTGTGTGGGCCCCAGTGGCACTTGTTGCGGCTGCCCCTGCGTCATAGACTGCTGAGGAAGCTCCCCTTGCACTTAGTCTTCAGAGCAGTGCTATGTGGTTAGAACAAAAATCTGGTTGTTTGTAGTGGCAAAAGGGGCTCGAGCACTTAAAATCACAGCATTCATGGAAAGGATGGTCTTCTTCTTCTCACGTGACAGTTTCTGGATGAATTAGGGGGGTGCTACACCTAACATTTTGGGGGAAAGTGTTGGCCAAGGATCCTGAATTGGTCTACGTTCTTGCTGTTTGTGAATTGACGGACAGCAGATTACAAAAGTAGCTTGTACGTGTGTGTGTGTGTGTAAAATCTGAGCACATAAGGTTAACCTGTTTCTGTCTCTGCAATTCTTGGCCACACACTGCTCCATTCAGTCTGAAACACCTTCGAAACAGTGCTCTAGTTGGGCTGTGTGTCGCAGTGCTACATTAGTCCGGATTGGGCCATTAAGTTACGTCATTTTTTACGGGATTGCTGGGGTAGTTTTCTAGAAACATGCAGTGGGGGCTGTGAAAAGCTTCAAGATTCTAATGAATTGCTATACGGTGTGATTGCAGTTGAGGCTGAAGCTATGTCACATGAGTGTGATGACACAGCTCTTGCATAAGTGTGAGCAGGAGCAGCACTTGGATGCTTGCTACATCATTAACAGGCTGTACATGGAGAAGTGCTTCTTCTACACCGCTTCCGTCAGGCAGGTATGTATTTTTCTGACTGCCTATTCAAATGTTAAACCTTTGGCCTAGGAATGGTGGGTGTATGCTTGGGCTGTTTTACCGCGCTACTCTGGCAGCTTAAATGTCAGCCGTTCGTACCTAATTATTATCTGCTACCGCTTCGTGTCCTGGCAAACCACAGTTACTTGGCTCGCCATAGTTAACACAAACTTAGCTCAGTTTGGTAACCCTGACCTCATTTTTGCATGCATTTGTAAAAAGAAAATAGTAATGTAAAAACAAAATGACAAGCCCAGCTTAAAGGAGCCATGAAGGCAAAATACAAGTTTCTGTTATTCAAAAGATTTTGTGTTTTATAGTGCGCCCAGCATTTGTCCGGATGCAAACGATACTTTATTCACTGAGAAATTAATTATTTAAGTTAAAATTTTCATTTTCCCACTAAATCATGCGTTTTCGTGGTCTTCAATGACATCACAGGAAGCGACTGCTCTGCAGCCGATTGGGAAGGCTTGTTTACCGTTAGTGAACCTAGATGGCGCCACCATACCGTGGCTGTTTCCTGTCTGATTTGTTTTTGACTGTACTGTAAAGCCCGCTTATATTGAACACGGATATATCTAATTATTGCCTATATCGAACCCTTGTGTAATTGTGGTAAAAATGACACGGATTTAAAACTTTTATATCGAACGCGATTTCGCTCACAATGGATATATCGAACTCTCCCGCACGGGATTTTTCGCTCTCCTTAGGATGCGGCAGGCTTTCCCGCAATATACCGGCGCGCAGCGGTGGTGCGGGTGTCGCTTGCGACTCCCACACGAGCTCGGGCGCGTCCAAACCGGCCGTGGCAGAGCGGACCAGCTCCACGCATGCATGCCGTTTGAGCCGGAGGCGCCACATTGGGCGCTGCGGGCTGCGGTGTCACCGAACTTCAAGGCCGCGCCACTCGCTCCCCGCACTTGCTCAGTTCGCTGGGTTCGCCGTTATTCGCTTGTATCCATGCTTGTCTTCGCTCTGTCGAAGACGCCGACGTCACAGGGCGGCCTCTGCATCCACCGTGGTCCCGCGTAATTCGCAACAACAGCGCCAAATCATCTCCTAGTGGTACGTGGCATCTGAAAAACGTTGCACTTATCGTCATGGCAACGAGTGGCGAGGGGAGAAAGGAGGTTGGTGACGTCGCGGACGCTGCTGACGTCATTTTTCCCGCGGCAGCCAGGCCGGGCCGCCGTGCGCCGGCCCCTGAAACCGACGCTTGCCCAACTTTCGCGCCTGCCGCTGGTCGCCGCCTCATGGGCCGCTCGGCAATGGCACCAGGCGGGAAAGTTGGACGAGCGGCGGCGATGACTCGAAATGGCCGCCGCCCGTCGTTTGTTATGTGTGCAGTAACGTTTCTAATAATTGAACGAAGAAAACATGTAGGTAATCGTTTGTTAAATGTGCAGTAACATTTTTAATAATTGAACGAAGAAAACATGTAGGTAATAGAATGTTTTCTGGTGTCGAATTGTTGTCTTTGGGGCGATGTTAATTGGAGTGTTACACACGGTCGCTGCCTCATGGGCCGCTGGGCAATGGCACCAGGCGCGAAAGTTGGACGAGCGGCGGCGATGACTCGAAATGGCCGCCGCCCGTTGTTTGTTATGTGTGCAGTAACGTTTTTAATAATTGAACGAAGAAAACATGTAGGTAATAGTATGTTTTCTGGTGTCGAATTGTTGTCTTTGGGGCGATATTAATTGGAGTGTTACACAAACATTCTTTTTGCTTTGCGTTTATTCAAAATTCATATGAGGACGTCTTTGATTCGAAGTCATGACAACACATGTACTACACTCATATATTGCACATACATTTTATGCACACAGTATAGGAATAAGCAAAAATATGACATATGCAAATTTAGGCATACAATATTGTACAATAGGAAAAAAATGTGCTACATACACATTTACGATAACACGTTTAGTTGGTATTCTGAATTCATGGCTGTAACTTTTGCGCAACTTCAGACGGAGACAGATACAGGTCTTCGCGTCCCTCTTTGTATCTGTCTCCGTCTAAAGTTGCGCAAAAGTTACAGCCATGAATACACATTTAGGTGCACAATACTTGATTACGAAAGAAGACCTTCGAAAGTTCTAGTCCCTGCACAGATTTTTTTTTTTCGCGCACACCTCGGCGGGAGAAGAAAAGAACTTGAAAGTTCCACTCAATGTATACTTATTTCTTGGGCTCACCTCGAGACAGGAATGTTCCTTAGACATTAAAAAAATTCATTTTAGTTCAGAGACACAATAATCGGGAACCCATAATTAAAAGAAAAATAATGCACAGGAATGCTTCAAGGCATGCCTTTGGGCCAGTTTACGGAAACTGTGCAAGAAAGCGTTGATTCGACCATTTACTGGCATACACTTCCGAGAAACCATGCTCACGCCAACAAAATGCAGCCATAAAAAACTGTTGCAACACAATGACCGCACTATAGACACTCATTGCTGGTTTATATCTACGTACAAAAACAATGCGCAACCATGTGCACGTCGTACAACACAGGACACAAATCGAACGCACCCGTCTTTTCTTTTAATGGCACGTGAATTAAGTCTGCTTAATGGGGGGGGGGGGGTTGAAAGAAGAGGGGGGGGGAAACACCCAGAAAAAAATCCCTCCTGTATTGTGAGCCACTGATATCGGCCAGGTTGTTACAAGCTACCCTCTAGCTCATGTCTGGGCAGTGCCTCTTATCTCATCCTGTCCGATACGGTATGACCATTCTAACTTCAGAACTATGGAACACCAAACCCACTCGCGATAAGATGACAAGGCGTGGGCGCGCAGGTTAGATTGAACAGCAAAGCCGGCAATGCTACTCGGTTTTATTTATTTTTTAATGAGCGAAACGCTTGCAATGGCGGCTGCAGACAGCGCATGTATTTCGGTTTGGCCTTCCACTGCTTCCTGTGAAAATCGACTTGCATTGAACACCGCAGTGTTACGTCAGGTTTTTCGGAGCACTGAAGCAACGCTTGGCAGTAGTTTCGCCGCAAATATACGTTTTGGAGCAAGA
Organism: Haemaphysalis longicornis; assembly: GCF_048455015.1. Taxonomy (NCBI): domain Eukaryota; kingdom Metazoa; phylum Arthropoda; class Arachnida; order Ixodida; family Ixodidae; genus Haemaphysalis; species Haemaphysalis longicornis. The sequence goes on from NW_027526203.1 coordinate 4,128,142, forward strand.
CGGCGGAGGAAAAAATGCTTAGGGCGCAGCACCTCCACGCCTCTAATCGCTGTGATAGTAGGTACGCCGTGAAAGGCAAGAAGCACGTACAGTTGAGCTTGCCTTCTTTGTGAGCAGGTGCGTCATGATGACATTGGATGGATTGAGGAGAGTCACCGGAGGAAACGTCCAATGAAACCGTCTTCGACTTGGGGCCCAAACCTAGACTCATACCTGCTGCACAAAACAACAAAAAATACCTTGATAAGTATTCTGAATCGACATTCCAGCACTTACTAAGGCAATAAAAAAAACGTTAATGCCACCACAAATTGATCTTGCAAGGAAGAGTGTGCGTACCAAAGACGCGTTTACTTCTACTAAAACTTCGCGTACCTGCACAGCTGGGATATATTTGCACATTAGTTTCCACTCCAAGACGAGTGACATGTCTCATTAACTTCACGTTACATGCACGAAATATTTTGAAAACAGAAGAGTGCAATCGGTCGGCTTTTAAGGAATTCACTATAACTTGTACAAAGCTAATTTGCTTACCTGTCGTCGTCGGAGGAGGCGAGAACTGGGCCGAACTGTATCGCCCTTTGTTGCTGCACCACAGAGCTGCGCAGGAGTGGTAACGCTCCTTCCTCCGCTGCCCCATATTTAGAATACATTCGAATGTATTTTATAATGCAGCGAAACTTTCAGCCCGTGCAGGCGTTTAGGCAACCCGCGCAACCTTTCGCACGCCGGCTCGCTCACGCACGTACCGAACTGGCCTGCCGTGCGCGCCGAGAGAAAGAAAAAAAATATTGGCGCCGGTGAGCTGTTGCGCATGCGTGAGGAGGCGCGGAAGCGTTGACGGTGTGGAAAGAAAGAAACGCTGAGGGAAAGGGAAGGGCCACGCCGCAGCACCGTGCCACTAGGTTCGCCACAATTTCGGAAACCGAAACTAGCCAAAGTCGCCAACCAGTGCCGACGTCTCCGTACCGCTTCCGAGCACGAGCGAAGCCGTCGCTGCTATGGCCCTGCTAGGTGATACTGCAGTGCCATTGAGGGCAGCGGTCTTGTGCTTGTAGACTGTTTAGTAGATACATACCGTGGAGCAAGTGGTCACCAGCAACGCGTTGCGGTCCAAGAAGCAGGCTACACACACGGAGTTCTTTCGCCTCAATAAATGATTGTTTTCTTTCCGAGGAAGTGTCGTATCAATAGTGAACTGCAGAGTGATAAGAGCTCAGCGTTAGCTCGTGACTCTGCCGGCAAGATTGCTCTCATGTAAGTTTTTTTTGCTTCACTTTCTATATCGAATTTTTGCTATATCGAACTATTTTACAATTCTCGCGCTGTTCGATATAGGTGGGCTTTACTGTACTTTAACCTGGCTTGTTTTTTTTTTCAGGGAGAAAATAATCATTTCATGAAACATAGTGCTCGCTCGACATATATATGGTCACGTAATACACCGTTGCTTGCGCCAATTGGCCAGTGCTGTCTGAGACAACCCCAAAGCCCCGTTGTCCTGTGCAGCTAAACCAAGCATAGTGCGTGCAGTACCAACAGCAGTACGCATCGGCACTTCTATTCATAGCTTCCACTGTTTGTCCTACTATTCTTACTCCTTTAAAAAGATTGTGCCCTAAATTTAAGTGCAAATAGCTTCGTTCGGCAAGCTTATAAGCTCTGCTTAATTTGCACTTGCTTTTGCCAGCATCCGCCAATTGCAGAGCTGGCTGGTATGACATCATAGGTTCTGTTGCAGGAAATGAGCTAGTGGGTCCTTTTTATAAGCTCTGCTTAATTTGCACTTGCTTTTGCCAGCATCCGCCAATTGCAGAGCTGGCTGGTATGACATCATAGGTTCTGTTGCAGGAAATGAGCTAGTGGGTCCTTTTTTCCTAATTATGAAGCTTATTTGAGCGAAGTTTACGTTAAATGTGGTGTCAGTATGATTCTAACGAGGCAATCTTTTGAATGAACCAAACTTGTTCTTTTTTCTTCATGGTCCTTTTAAGTTGAGGTTAAGATTGCATTGGAAGGCTTTTTTTTAAAAAAACAATTTAAGAACAAAAATTCTGGCATTTTTATTCTTCACTGCTGTCACGAAAAAAATCAGCCAGGTATCGAAGCTGCGACCTTTTGCTCACCAGAAGTGCAATGTAGGGGGATGCACACTGCCATTTCATAACCGTGCCCAATCTGAATGCGATGCAATGGAATGCCTGAGCCCAACCTTGCCCAAAAGACCCATACGCCAGGTCTGGCTTGTGCTTTTGCACTAGTTTATAGCGGTCTGTTTCAAACGTGGCTTTTTGGCGCTGCCTGCTGCCATTGTCGGCGCCGCCGGTGTTGCGCTCCATGCGAAAAGAAACTGCTGCCACTCGGTGCAAAGTTCGTCTAGCACTAGGTGCGCACATACTATGAAAGTGTCAGGCTGCTGCCTTCGTAGTAGTGTACTGCACCTTTATGACAGTTTGACAAGATGGAAAGGTTTTATCATTGTTTTCACTTCGCAAGATGCACTGCTGTGATGTTGAATTATTACAAAAGCCGAACCGTGGCGTCGTATCGGCTCATCAACAAAGCCCCATGATGGGCTTAGTTTATTGCCCCCTCACCAGTGCTCTGGACGATGGGGCAGCTCTGCACTGTGTAATCTCAGAGAAAAGTTGGGCTGCACAAAATGTGGTGCCGCAAACCTGGCGTTATCCCAGCACAAAAACGGGCAGGCTGCCTGAGCCTTGTTTGTGGGACGAGCCAGGACGGGTCCTTTGGGCCAGCTGGAATACTTGTACTTTGCTAGTGTAGTGTATTAGCCACTAAGCCACCATGGCAGGCTGTGCATGTTTTTCAGGTTTGCAGCACTCTCGTCAGGGTTCGATTAGCGCGTGCTCTACGGACGCCTCAGATTGGAGCTTTAAGGCTGCTTTTACTCACCTGTAACAACCGCATACAAGCACAATTGGGGTTTGACACATGAAGTCACCCCTGAAGGAAAGTGAAAAGATGCTTGTGATGAGGAATCTAGATATTGAATTATAATAACAGGCCTGGTGGTGGTCTGAACTGCAGTAGTGGCTTGCAGCAAGTGCTTCGAGTGTGTGACAGGTTAAGGCAAGAGCAGGTGCCTTGTGCTGTGGCAGGGTGGTCTGTGAGCCATGTACGGGGGAGTGCAAGTGACAACGCTGGATGAAATGGGTTAACCAAAGGCCTTCTCCTAGCAGGCCTCAGTACCAGGAAGGTCAGTGCAAAAGTTTGACTAAACTTGCTTCGAATTGTTGGAAAGGAGGTGTGAGGGCGAGCATTTTCTGGTGACTGGAAGAATATTGTTAGCATTGACCGCCGGGGCAAGAACTGCAATACATCCAATCAACCTGCTTGTTGTAAGGTCGAGAGCGTGATGGAAGTCTAATGGAATACGGCCTTCCAGCAAAAGGCTCGATGCTGTGTAGAGCTAATCTGCTTTTATTGCTTACAAAGAACACAGGTTCATAACAGTATAGTGCGATGTGAAGCTGCCCCAGTTGTGTGTTTAACCGGTTGTACACGCTGCAAGGCAACTTATTGTGCACAATTGTCAAACTATTAGCTGGCCAGTTAATGTTTAAGTAGTATGGGACTTTTTTCTGCTAGCGACCAGAATGAAAAAGTTCTGAGGGCTTAGTGAGCCAGCAAGGTAGACTAAGATCGCCTGAGACTGGTACAGTGCATACAACCAGCCTGGTATGGGCTGGCAGTTACGGGGGGCCAAACAAAGAAAAAGATCCCCATTGTGGCTGTTTAGCCAGGTGGGAGTAAACAAAAAGAACTCTTTGCCATTAAACAGGGTAGTCAACTCTGCACAAATAACACTCGCATTTATCTGTGACCTCTTTTTGAATTACGCAAAATCTAGGGCTATAAGCCCGCAGGGGCACCTTGTGAGTTCAAGGTGACGGTAGTGGCGACACCGCGGACCCCGAGCCCATGTGGGTTGGACCCACCCACGCTCCAGCTGTGCGTGGCTTAGCCGTGTCCAAGGAAAAGGGAATCCTGGTTGCTGAGTTGACACTGAGGATGTTTTTGGACCTTTACGGCCCCTCAGCTGAAACAACACGCAACTTTGGCCCCTGCTTCTTGCAGACGGCACCCCAGGACTGACCCGCCCTGGGGAAATCAGCTAGTCGCCTTTTCCTATCCCTCCTCTCTCTCTCCTTTCTCTTTTCCGTCACTTTTCCATCCCTGTCCTGTCACCTATTCTTTTCCTGAACATCCTCTTTTCCCCCTCTGGCGGCAAGGGTTAACCCTGTGGTTATAATCAGCCTTGATTAGACGTCATGGGGTTATAGTAGCGCTGTATGGTTAGCGTGACAAAGTCACGTTCCCTTGTTGGGCTCCGTGGTGGGCGACCAGCACCGCTGCCGAACATTTCACTTCTCATGGATAAGAAGAAAAATCTTCACCCTGATCGCCCTCCTAAACGGGGGCGCACCGAAGTTAATACCTCGCAGTGCTCGAGCGTTAATCGTTCACCCACTGAAGCGACCTTCCCGAAATTTCTGGTGATGCAATCTGACGACCCTCAGAAGCCCCTGAGGAAAGTGTCGCCGTTTGCCGTAGCCAGAGAGCTGAGCAAGCTACTTGGACCAAGATACAGTGTTAAAAAGCTGCCGACCAGGGATCTCCTTGTAGAGGTCCAAGCGAAATTTCAATCAGATGCCCTGCTGTCAGTGAAAGAGCTGGCAACACACAAGGTTCACGTAACTGCCCACCGCACCTTAAATACTAGGTTGGGGGTAGTGTCGGACGAAGACTTGATGGATGTGTCTGAAGATGAGATTCTGGAGGGGTTTAAAGAAGAACAGACAAATGTTATTGCAGTGCGAAGAATAAAAATCCGCAGGAAAGATGAGGAAATCGCCACAAAACATTTCGTTCTAACCTTCAACTCCACCACCTTACTCGACAACGTTACACCTAGGCTACCTGAATCTACGTGTGAGACCGTACGTACCAAAAGTGTGAGTGTGAGAGTGAGAGTGTGAGTGAGAGTGTGAGTGAAAGTGAGAATGTGCGTGTGAGTGAGAGAGTGAGAGTGTGAGTGATAGTGAGAGTGAGAGTAAGAGTGCTTCCGCTGCCAGAGGTACGGGCACACACAGCAGTCATGCCGTGGAAAACCGACCTGTGCACTGTGCGCTAGCACCGAACATAGAAATGATGCCTGTGATGTAGAAGAAGTCAAATGTGGGAATTGCAGCGGTGAACACCCTGCGTACTCCAGGAAGTGACCACGCTTCCAACAGGAAAAAGAGCTGCTAGCGATCAAGGAGAAAGAGAATGTGTCCTTTTAGGAGGCCAAACAACGCCTTGCCTTCGCTCGGAAAGGGTCCTTTGCTGAGGTAGCCCGTCAGGGGGCGGGGCTGACTCAGTTTCCGGCACTGGCGCAGTCCACTCAGGGGAACTGTGCAGAGCCACAGCCCCCTAAACGAGTCAAGCCGGCAGCCAAGCTCCCGGCCACCAAAGAAAGTGGTGTGGCTTCTAAGCCACCAAAAGACTGTGCAGGCCCCACCCCTGCCACACCATCGACCTCCTCTCCTCGGGTGAGGATCGACGCACCCCAGAAGAAGGCGCCCTCAGGAAGTGGCACTGCTGCAGGTGCTGCTCCTGGGCGGCAGCAACCTGGGGACCCCCCCCGACCCTCGGCAGAAACCAAAGGGCCGGGGAAAACCACCTGGTACCCCTAACGGTATTCACGGAACTGAAGGCAGTGCAAGAGAGGTAGAGGAGGAGATGGAGGTGTGCCCTAGTGCCTCTGGGAGCATGTCTTCGTCCACACCTACCTGACCTCGAAGGCGAAAACTCTAGAAGACACCCATATGGTGCAAATAGTCCAGTGGAACTGCCGTGGATTATTGCACAATATAGATGATATTCATGCAATTATACACAAATATGAACCCAAAATAATAGCCTTGCAGGAGACAAATCTAACGAAAAGACATGACAACATCTTTCACAACTTTCACCTCCTTCGAAATGATAGAGAAGACTGCACCTGTGCCTCGGGCGGTGTGGCCTTGGCTGTGGCACCAGGCACAATTCTCAAGTCGATACAACTTAACACTACGCTGGAGGCTGTTGTAGCACAAGTCTATATTAACAAGCTTGTCGCTGCTGTGTCATTGTACTTGCCACCATCAGACCATGTGTCCTTACAGGAACTGAATGACCTCGTTGAACAACTTCCAGCTCCAATAATTATTATGGGAGATTTCAATGCTCATCACTACTTGTGGGGAGGTGAAAGAATAGATAGCCGGGGAAAACTCATTGAACAGTGGGTAACTACCAACAGCTTAGTTGTTTTCAATAACGGAGATAAGACACATTTTTCTGCAGGTAATGGAAGCTTCTCTGCTCTAGACCTTTGTGTTGGGTCGCCGGACCTCCAGATGGATTATGAGTGGAGTGCTGTGAATGATCCATATGGAAGTGATCACTTTCCTGCCTTACTGCGCGAAGTGCAGACCCTTCCTTCCCTCAAGAGCTGTTCACCCCGATGGAAGCTCGAGAGGCCAGATTGGGAAAGATTTAAGGAGTTAGTTTGCTTTGATCATTTTGACAGCAGCATGTCCATTGATGAGGCAAATACTTACATCTGCGAGGAACTTCTTACAGCTGCAAAAGTTGCGATCCCCCAGACATCTGGACGGATTCCCAAGCAACCAAAGCCGTGGTGGAACGATGCGTGTCGCGAGTCCCGAAAAAAGCAGAACAAGGCATGGGGTGTATTTAGACGGTACCCCACCTTAGGGAACTGTCTGAGCTTTAAAGCAGCCCGTGCTGCCGCCCGGAAAATCAGAAAGGTGGCCAAAAGGAATTCATGGCAAAGCTTTGTAAGTACAATACTGCCACTCCCACAAAAAAGGTCTGGGACCATTTGCGTAAAATTAAAGGCAACTACAGATGGTTCAGCATACCACTTTTCTCTACAGACGGTGCGTGCAACTTACTGGAAACACAAGCAGATGTTTTAGGTGCCCACTTTGCAGAAGTCTCTAGTGATAAAAATTATACAAAAGAATTCCTGGCACATAAAAATAATGCTGAAAAGTTCAAGATTAAAAACTATAGCAATAACACAGAGGAATATAATAAAGAATTCACTTTGTATGAACTGAAACGAGCATTAGCTCAGTGCAAGGCTACCTCCGTCGGCCCCGACCTTATTCACTATGCCTTTCTGCAGCACTTAAGTGATGGGTGTTTAGAAGTGAGTGTGGAGTTCTTTAACAAAATCTGGAAAACAGGTAGGCTGCCTAAAGCATAGAAAAAGGCTATCGTAATACCATTACTGAAAGACGGCAAGCCCCCAGAGTGTCCATCAAGCTACCGACCCATAACTTTGACCAGCTGTTTGTGTGAGACCTTTGAGAGGATGTTGAATTTTAGGTTGGTTTTTATTCTTGAAAGTTCTGGTTATCTAGATAGGTTTCAATGCGGGTTTCGGCAGTTTCGGTCTACGACTGACCACCTGGTGAGGCTTGAAACAATGATACGAGATGCCTTTGTTAATAATCAGTTCTGCCTTGCCATATTTTTTGATATGGCAAAGGCTTATGATACAACCTGGCGTTATGGAATTCTCGAGGATTTAGCAGCAATGGGAATCAGAGGGCGAATGTTTTCATGTATTGAAGATTTTCGCCAGGAACGAACCTTCAATGTAAGACTTGGCAATACACTATCCCGTACATTCCCTCAGGAAAATGGAGTTCCTCAGGGCAGTGCACTGAGTGTGACCCTTTTTGCCATCAAGATAAATTCTTTGGCAAAGGTTATTCCCCGGCCAGTCATGTACTCCCTTTATGTGGATGACTTGCAGATTGCTTTTCGCTCGTGTAACCTCTCGATCTGTGAAAGGCAGGTCCAAACTGCGGTAAATCGGTTACAACGATGGGTGGATGAAAATGGTTTTTGTTTTTCTCCTGAGAAGTGTGCATGTGTGTGCTTTACGCGGAAACGAGGTATGCATCCCAACCCTGATATAAAAATTAAGGATGTACCCGTTCCAGTACACCGAGAGCACAAATTCTTAGGTGTCACATTTGACTCGAAATTGACATTTGGAGCTCATATAAAGAAGCTCAAAATGACCTGCATGAAAACGTTGAACATACTGAAAATTTTGTCACACACGTCATGGCGTGCAGACCGCACATGTATGCTAAGAATTTATGGCTCAGTGGTTCGGTCTCGTCTTGATTATGGCTGTATTGTGTATGGGTCAGCCCGCCAGTCTGTCCTGACCTCACTCGACTCAGTACACAATCTGGGCCTCAGACTTGCCACAGGTGCATATCGCACCTCCCCCATCGACAGTCTCTACGTTGAGTGCAATGAATGGCCCCTGGAGTACCGTCGAGTATACTTAAGTGGAGTATATGTAGCCAAAACAGCATGTATAAAGGACCATCCCTGTGCTGGTGAAGTGTTTGAGAATAGGTACAAGAAACTGCATGCAAACAAGCCCAGAGTGGTCCGCCCTCTTGCCCTTCGTTTGGAGGAATACATGTCTCGGTATTCGTTCAAGATGTGCCCGTCAAACCTTCTGAGTTTTTCGGACGCTGTGGCCCCCTGGGACGATAGGCCCGTCGAATGTGATCTATCCTTGTTAAAATACGACAAAAAGATGTTTCCACACCAAATTTTGCGCCAAGAATTTCTCGAACTTAAAGACAAGTACAGTAACTATTGTCACTACTTTACTGATGGCTCAAAAACCTCCTGTCATGCAGGTTTTGCTGTTTTCAATCTACCGGTGACAGTAGCAAAGAGGAGTGCTGATGAGAGTAGCGTTTTTACTGCGGCAATTCTTGGTATAACCTCAGCTGTTGAAGATGTAGTGCCAAAGGAAGTACAAAAAGTGGCCATTTTTACAGATTCTTTGAGGGCCATACATGCTGTAACCTCCCTTGTCCCTTCAAAGAATGCAGCTGTAGGTGAGCGAAAAAACCGACTGTGCTGCCTTACATTAGCAGGGGTCAGAGTTGTCCTTTGTTGGGTACCTAGCCATATCGGCATCCCAGAAAATGAAACCGCTGATAAAGCAGCATATGAGACCAAGCATCCTGAAATAACAGAGTTAAAGCTTCCCTACCAGGACCTTCGAAACAGCATACGAAAGTCAATGAAGTTGTACTGGCAGTCTGAATGGGATAAACAAACCAGAAATAAATTACATCTAGTCAAACCTTACGTATCTGAATGGAAAAGTTGTAGACACCGAGATCGTTTCATCAAGGTTATTTTGTGCCAGCTGCGTATAGGTCACACCGTGCTGACGCATGGCTTCCTGTTGAAAAAGGAACCGGAACCCATTTGCGAGCACTGCGGAGAACCTCTTACTGTATTACATATCTTAATAAGTTGTCCATACCTAGAAGCGGCCCGCATTAGACATTTTAGAGCTTTATACACATTTTGTATACCCTTACACCCAATGCTCTTACTTGGTGATGAACCAATGGTACCTTTGACTAAAGTTTTTGAATTTTTCAGAGACACTGGCTTTTTACACCAGTTTTAGCTACTTCATCTCACGGAACTGTTTTTAAAAATAATCATTTCTATATTTATGATACTTTGAGCAAAACTTTTAACTTACATTGATAAATTCTTACCTTGTGTTTGGCGCATTATAACCGAAAGGTTGCTGCGCCATTAAACCTCAACTTCATCATCTAGGGCTATAATAACGCTTTCCTGCTGTAACTTGCGGGATGACTGTACTGCTTAAGGAAGCCTTTGAATGGAAACCATTTGTATGCGTACTTTGGGGGCTTTGTTGTTGTTAAGCAATGTGGTCCATGTAACTGTTTGAACTTCAGAAAAGAAATCATAAAAAGTAAGAAGGAACCAGTCAGTAATAAAAATTTAAATGTAGTCTCCAGCACAGCTGACATGCACTCTGCTATCTGGGCAACAAAGGTTGGTGCCCATTACAGTTGCTGAAGGGAAGTGGTATTCTGTGCTGTGAGGGGGGGGGGGGGCAGTAATTTGTGTGACGCAAGATTTTTGTCCCTCTAAGGTTGTTGTATACCTTGAATGAACAGGGTTCGAGGCTATATATTGGTGTGTTGCTGAAACATACGCAGCTGAATGGTGTGTTGCTGAAACATACGCATTTTCAACACAGATGAGCCCCATGATGACCACTGAGAAGGAAGATGACACGGATCCTGCTGCAGAGGTGTCTGGCAAGACGTTCAGCCACGTGGAGATGTTCGGCACAATGGGCAGCACACTGGAGGTACTTAGCGCTCATAGCAAGCCCCTCTTTCTTGAGAAACAAACAGCAGGGAACTCTGTAGTTTAGGCTTTCTTAGCTGAATGTTCTGATGCACTCAGGTCAAGGGGGGTGGGGGATTTTTAACGTTAATCTTAAGTGCAGAAAAAACACATACAGAGAAGACAAGGAAAAGTGCTACTTCCCACTGAATGTTATTGAACCAGGGTGAAATGTATAACAGTAAAAAGACAAGAGATACAGAAAAGGTTACAATTATACAAAGATTATATTAACGGAAACACTTGGTGCTGTCCCGCACGTGTCAGTCACTACCATGACCAGTTCTTTTTCAAAAACGCTGCCTCCTTTTCCGATAAGGCTATTGGTGTCGTACTGACGCATTCGAGATCGCCAACTTGCATTTCAGCTGCCTCCACTATCTCATGCATGTGCTGGTCAGAATCATGAAACAATATTACCGAGTTTTGAAAGTACGGCTCACACCCGCTGCATTCACTGCAGTTAGTTCACCAATTCCCATTTTTCTTTTCTGTACGTTATTCTGGTGTTTGCGCAGCCTGGAGTTGATACACTGTGCCATCTGCCCTACATATACCCTTCCACAGGCCAATGGAACACTGTACACAACCCGTCCATCACATTCAACATACTTGTTTTGGTGCCCAACGCTACAGCTAGTCTTTTGTTTTTGCACTGGAAATGTGTCTCTGGAAAGCCTCATGAGCTTCATTTGGGCAATCATTACAACCCGAGCGCCAGCTTTCCTCCCTATTTTCTTGTGCTATACCAGTGGTTCTCAAATGGGGGTCCGCGAAGCCATTTCTAGGATCCGCGAAGCCATTTCTACCGAAACAGGTTGAATGTGGCTGCAGATATGCAACTCTGTTCAAGCGCGACTGTGCCACGTATTGATGAACTGTCCAAAATGAAGTGATGTGGCACGTTTGTTTGATGTTTTTGGTAGCAATAAAAGGCACCTGTTTCACGCTCCAGTTGTGTTAATTTACCTACGTACCCCCCCCCCCCTCCCTCCCCTCCGCTGCAAGGGGTCCCCCATCACTTCCACCAGTCCACAAGGGGTCCCCGACACATCCATGGCTGAGAACCACTGTGCTATACCATGCAGATACGGTATAACCACCGTCATGTGCACTGGTTTCAGCCGCTTTCACTGCCTGCTTCTCATGCCTGCAGACAGCCTCACAGACTGTCACAGTTACATGCTCAGGATGCCCTGACTGTCTTAGCCGAGTTACCGGCGCCTCCACAGCGCTCTGCGCGTGGGGAACACAGGACCTCTTGAGGGTGTTGGTGAAGCGCATTGTTGCTACTGAGCATTTCACCAGTTTGGTGTGGGCAGAGTTAAATGGCAACAGGGGCTTCTGGCTGTAGGGCCTAACTTCAGCAAACCTGGTTGTCTGAAAATGTGCGGCTTGTGCCCCAGAACTTCACTGCGCTACCTTTTGATATTTCGTGCGTTATCTGAAGCGGATTCAGGCAATCTTCTTGTTGACCGCACATCGTTCTCAAAGCAAGACGCGCCTATCCTCAGAAAACTTGCTCAGATTAGTGTCACTAGACATGGTTTCAGAGTATCGGCACTTTTTTCTCCTATTGTTTTATGCCACCGCCTCGATCATAGCTGCCTCCCTGCTCGGCGGCTGTGCGCAACTGATGTTGTTCCAAACGCGAATCAAAGAAACCGTGCTTCCCAGCATTTCCGTTCACGAAGTGTATCTGAAAATGCTGTTTTGCTGTGTATTCGGCAGTGTTGTTTACAAACGACCCGGTCAGACTTAGCGGCAAGACCATAGACATGGCAACCTGGCAACATAGACATGGCAACCTGGCAACACTGATAAACACCAAAATGCCCTCCGTTGCTCACTTGCGTACTTCAGTGGCAGTGCTGTGGAAGCTTATTTAGTGACTCTAGCACAGATGTATACAGTGTTGCAGACCTTCCATATTGCAAAAGATCTCTCCAGTAGTTATAAAAGAAAATATTGTAGCTAATTTTCTCTTGTGCTGTGTAACAGAGTCTCTCTCTCTCTTCCCCACCTCCCAGTTCTTCCCGCATTTTGCTATGTTAGCCTCTAGAAGTGGGTACGAGTTGGGCTGCAAGCTGAGTTGGTTGCAGCAAGCAACTGAAATTAATCAGGTTGCTTGTAATCCTAAATTTAAAGCTGGATTGAAAAATTGAGAGATGCTGCGTAAATGCAAGGGATACCAAGTAAGATATGCAGCACGTTACACGCAAAAGTTAGTTCAGCTGAAATGTGAGGCCATGTTTGCCTGGACATAGTTTGCTTGTTTGAAGTGTTCATTAATGTGGAGTTCAAGTGATGGCTTGGCAGGCATGCAGAGCTTTAGTGGACACTCCCCAGCATTATTGCTGTCTGAAATCTGTGCATTATTCTGAATATTTTAGACTTTTCTGCCTTCAACCAGCAAGTGCCATGTACTTGTGCCTGCTAGTTGGAGGCAGCAAACTTTCATAATAGTTGTGCACATACTTCGGGGTGCAGCACAGCGAAGAAATGTTCATACAAGCTTTCTGTGCCCACTTGATTGCTTTCACATGAATACTTTTTGGCTGTCCGTACGCATTGTAACTGGGTACCGGGTGCATTTTTGCAGCAATTGTCGCATATCCACGATGAGTATGTCAAGGCGAAGTCCAGCCAGCAGTCTTCGGACAGCGTGAGAGAGCTGACCATGATCTCGGACAACCTTTTCGCCAACTTTGGCAGGTAAGCCCTGATTTAGCACAGAACACTCAAGAAATAGCCGCTGACCTTTTCCTGAGAAATTGTTGAGTGTGGGCAATGGGGTGCAGAAATTTTCTTTAGTGTGGGCAGAAACTTTTGAGTAATTTAGGCTAGCCTATGCATATTTGGAAAGATGTTAGAGAGCGGGCAATAGTTAGATTACCAAATAAAGGCATTCAACCATTTTTGTCAGGAGCAGTTTACACCAAATGGAATGCAAACGCAAGGCCATAGAACACATATTTTCAAATGTTTTGTTGTAAAGCCAAATGTCATGACAGCCTGCTTGGGATGTCAAATTGTAGTTATTGCCCCTTGTGCATGCGGTCAAACTACCCTGTTAATAGTTTCGATTCATGGGCTGCAGTCTATGCATTTAAGTTGGTACCAACGTTACCATGTTGGCACGTAATGTATGCCTGGATGAAACATGGAAAAGTTTACCAATTGGTGGTGGTTGGAAGACTGGAATGGGCAAACAGCAAACAAATTGCACATGGTAAAACCCAAGTTAGGTAGATCGATCCGTGAGAAACGAGACAGGATCACAGAGGTTACTCTCTGTACACTGCGCATAGGCCATACCCATGCTACACATGCGTACCTATTGAAAGGAACAGAACAGCCACGCTGCTTGAGGTGTGGAGGGTCGGTATCAGTCATTCATGTGCTTTGAACCGCAAAGAAAGCTTCATTTTCCAGAATTGTACACACGCATGATCCCTCAACACCCATTGCTGTTTTTATCAGACGAGCCACTTTTCTCTGTTAACCGTGTTTTTAAGTACCTCTCAGACGTAGATTTTTTAAGGTATGTGTCATATCGCCCGTGAGCCGAGCCACCATCGCACGCTAGAACCCGGTGGGGCCACTCATTGCTACCGCAAAGACGGTGGCAAGGGGTGCACGTAGGAAATGCCTGTCATAGTGACAAACGTTTTCACTTGGCCCTTTACACCAATTTTTTTTTTTTTTAACAGAAATTTGAGATACCTTTTATTATATATTTTGTACTTTATATTCTCACTTGAATAATCCTCACCATAGTACTGGCGCTCTTTGGCCTTGATGCCCTTGCGGCAAGAAAACCTAACATCATCATCAACCAATTGGTGGTGGTTTCTTTCTTTTTCTTTTTTCTTTTTAACACCTCTTTACTTTCAGCATTGTATGCGGTGCCCCTATACTTGAGAGGCTCGCATATACATTGCGTCAAGTTATGTACCTGCTGCTTAATAACACTCGATAGATGGCGAAAAGCGGAAGAGGGGATTCTTCTTGAACCCCAGAAGTTCCCTTGGGGACAGTGACGGGAAGAATTCTGATTTGAGAACCCCTAGTTTGAAATCTTTCTAGCACCTGTCCACCAAATTCAGCCTCCCCTTGTCGGATTGGTGAGCCTGTATTGCTGGCCTTGTAAGTAATAGTTGGAGCTTTTAGACCTTCTCTTAATTCTTCCCTGAAAGAATTTTTTCCGTGTTCATCTTTGCCCGCTTGAAATGACTGCGCTTTTTTTTTTTTTTGGACTGAGTTGAAATTTTTAAAAAAACATTATCAATTACAGCAATAAAAAGGTTCAAATGGGGATTTTTATTCCATGGCTACACCTGCACTAAAAGGTGGGCTGTTGAGAAGAGTGAAACGGCTTAGTCTAGACCACTTGGCGTTTGTGTGCAGGTATCATACAAAAAAATGTCTTTGCTTTTCACCTCCATGCCAAAAAACATACCGTATTTATTCGAATCTAGGCCGGCCCCGATTCTAAGCCGACCCCCGAAAGTCCGAAGGCGCAAAAAAAAAAAAAAAACTTACCTCGAATGTAGGCCGAACAAAAAGGCGAGGTCAGCGTTCACAAAAAGAAAACACGTTTATTGAACATGAAGATGCGGTGCTGGAACTCAATCAGTTTCTCTTCAAAATCACCGGGCAACTTCTGGACGATTGAGGTTCGACGACGGAGGCTAAAGCCGAAGTGCTTCATGAATTTCTGTAGCCAGCCCCGACTGGCTTTGAAGTGTGTCCGCGATAAGCCTCGTTCCCTTAAAAGCTCCCTTGCTTTTGCCTGGAGCACTTCCGTCGTTACTGGAAGGGCAGCTGCTCGCTGCGTCTGAACGAAGTCAGCCAATGCCATCTCCATTTCATGGTGACGGCATTCTCGTGGTCCGGTGATTGCCAACCTCGTTGCGGCGCACGCAAATATCCTCTCCCGTTGCGTCCTCCAACGACGGACATTTTTTTCATCCACGCCGAAGTCCCGCCCGGCTTCAACGTTCGACGACAACTCCGCAGCTAAAACAACTTTTCTTTTAAAAGCGGCACTATAATGGCACCACTTCTTTTTGCGCTGTCAAAACCAAACGCCACACTGCACGCAGGCCACTATCTGCACAATTCAAAATGGCGGCCTATGGCCCTTAATGACTACTGGCTCGTCTAGTAATGGCTACAATACTTTCTTTTCTGGGTGGCGCTAGCTGTGCACCACTTCACTTGGAAATTGGCGCGTATTTCAAAATCCTCGAATCCAAGCCGACCCTGGAGTTTGATATATCAGTATTTAGAAAAAACTATCGGCTTAGATTCGAATAAATACGGTATGTGCAGCAAGAGTTAAACTCGCCAAGACACTTTGTGCTAAGCAGCACAAGTTCTGCACCTGCGACTAAGTTTAGCATAGAGCTTTTTTCTGACATTTGATTTGGAGTCAATGACATGCACTTTTTTTTTTTTTCCACAGGCAAATTTCTCTTCTCCGAGCTAAGTACCGAGCCATTGAAGAAGACGTAAGTAACATTTTGTTCTTGCTTCTAAGGTCCTTAATACAGGAGAATGAAAGGTTTGCCACTGGGCAAGGAGGTCTGTTGTATGGTTCATAGGGAATGTTACGAGAATAGTGCTTTTGTCGTTTAGGTTTTGACAATTCATGAATAAATACCGTGTGAACTCACTAATGCTTGCACTATTTTTAGCAAAAGAACACTGTGAATTTAAGGGGTGCGATACTCCTGTGAGGAGCAATATGCAAGTAAATACAGAATATTGCTCGAATTTATATAATCTCTGTGAAAGCAGAGTGACTAAAATAGAATGTGACACATTGCTAGTTTAATTCATTGCCTGCGAGGCCGCTTTGGTAATTGCTGCATGTGATTCACATTTCTAAAGCTATGTTTGACTCGTGTGCCTTATACTTGCTTTCAGTTTTCTGTCTTAAAAATTTGTTATGGGCACTATGTGACAGATTTAGATGGCTTGCATACCAACTATTGCAGTGCCTTCCACGCTTCCTCTTCTTCCGCCCTAACAATTCCTTCTGTGGAACGGAACAACTCAGCCTCTGCTCTCAGATTCACTTGAGCACATTCCCGTTGGTTGGCCAGGTAATGGGAGTGCATTTTGTGCCACTTCAAGGAAATTAATGAAGCTTTTTACATTTCTACTGAATCTCTGATTCCCATCAGTATTCCCTTATGGCATTATTTCCAACAAGAAGGTCGCCTAGTGTGTACAGGTGGTGTGGTTTGCTGCTGGCTTGCGACATCCATTGCACGCTTGCATGAAGTCTTTACAGGTATTGGTGCATAGTACTGTGTGGTTTCGTCTTGCACCATCTTGAGCTCTTTCCTTTTATTTTGCGTGGCCAGCGTTTGCACAGTATCGCTCACTCCAGTAGATTTACCAGTTAGGCACTCGTCCCATCTTCATTCTTGCTGTGTGTCTTGCACCATGAAGGCTTTACATGATGCTTCCCACTCCATTGTGGGGCTGCTGCAGTCCTCATGGCACAAGTATCTTGGTTACTTGCATGCAGTCAGCCCACCTGGTCTCACTGAAGTCCATTCTGATGCAAGGAAAATCAATCTTCACAGGCTATGTTTCGTTCGTGTGCTATCATGGGCAATATGAAAGGAAACGCGGTGACCCATTGGCTAAAACGTTGCTTTACCTGCCACTTTTGTGCTGTAGCCACTTTTACATCAACATCTGTCAGTATTTCGTAGGGGGTATATTTCTCTCAGTGTGGGGTTAAAAGCATGCGTTCATTGCCGCAATTTCTCAGCCTTGCATTGTTGCTAATGGGTACTGGGGCCGAATTTTCTAAAACGGCGGCCGTCATATTGAAACGACTGGGTAGTGCCATGCAAATGCATGTGTTCTCCATGTGGGGCCGTCGCTTTGAGCTGTTCAGCGGGGAGAATAAGCTGCAGAAAAGCACTGTGGCAAGGGCGCGAAGCGACACCCACTGCCCCCCGTCATTTCGCTTGTCGCTTCGCACCCTTGCTACAGTGCTTTTCTGCGGCTGATTTTCCCCGCTGAACACGTCAAAGCAACGGCCCCACACGGAGAACACTTGCGTCATTTTAGAGAGTTCGGCCCCTGCTCTCTGCAAATTCAGTGAGAGGTGGCCGTGCGTATGTTGTGAATGCTTTTCTGGAGCAGCCTTGACCTTGTAGAGATGGTGTCGTTACAAGTTCGGAGTCTTTTTTTTTATGTTTCATGTTGTGCGCTGCGAAAGTCCACTTGGGTACTGCCCCTGCATTTCACAACAGTAGCGACGCACATTCGCCTGCTCCCCCCTCACGTTGAAATGGATAAATCTGCAGCTGCTGCTAAAGTGCACTTACCTGCGAGCAGTCTGCGAGGGCTTCACAGCAGGTATCCAAGAGGAAATGGAGCAAGTTTCCTTAGGGCACCGAAAAGAGCCAGATAGTTTGCCTGGGGAGGGCAGGCGAGTGTGATTGAGAAGTTCAGAGATTGCACTGCACTTCTAATGGTGAACGCCACTACACTGGCATAGTCTCCTGGCTGCCTTATCGGCCTTGGTTTCAATAGCTGCCAGGTACCTTAATGCTTAAATACTTTGATAACTGCACTTGCTTATCACAGATAAGATGTAGTCATCGACACTCATTTGAAGTGGCCTAGTGATGACCGGAATTACATGTGGCGCGGTGCAGATATGAGAAAAGCAACAGTGAGCTAAAGCATGCAGCTGAGAGTCAGTGAGCGCTTGCCGCCGCACCTGCACAAATGAGCTGCACCTGTTTTGATCGCAATTGAGCATCTTTTGGCTGCTTTCCTTGTGCTCTGTTTCAGATGAACGCACGCATTTTTGTGGCCCATTCAGGCACCAGGGTACGCAGTGGCACCTGTGCCTCACCCCCATGTCGTTCAGTTTTCACTCGGTCATTTCATCTCGCGCTGTCGATGGCTGTGCACCATTATGCATAATACAGTTAAACCTCGATATAACGAAGTCGTACTTGCGGGCGGAAATTTCGTTAAATCGAGAAGTTCGTAAAATCGAGGTTTTGATTTTACAGTTAATTTTACCAGTTATTGAGGTTTCAAAACCTTGCACATCGTTCAGAAACTACTGTTATGTAGTTACCTCTCTACTTAAAGTGAAATTTGTATTAAAACTGGCCGCGAAAATTGTGTGAGTTAAGAGCTTCAACACTTACGCAATGGAATTCGGATACCCGGCAGTAGTTCATGTCATCGTAAAACCGGTGCTTTTTCCGCAACGCCTCATTAAATATGATAAAGGACTAGGTTTCCACTTTTTCTTTTTTTCATTTCGGTCTCTACTAAACGCCGCTGTTAGTCAATTGAACCCGCGTCTATGCCCCGTGAACTTCACCCAGGCGAGATGCTGCTTCGAAGTTACGCCTCTTTTCGTTTGTTCAGTGGTAGGCTTAGGCGCGGCGTTGAGGGGTGCGGCGGGCCAACAGCGGAAGAAGCTTTCGAAAGACTTTTTTCATGCACAAAGGCTCTGCAGTATGGACGCGGGATGCCACCACGACACTAGAGATAAAGCCATGATTGAGAGTTGAGCAGAGTAAAAAACGGACCGCTTCACTTCGTGGAGCAGCGCTTACGTGCTCCTGCAAAAGCGGAAAGCTTACAATAAATATCTTCTGGCCAAATTTGATTAAGCAATTACTTTTATGCCCGCTGAAAGAAGCCGATTTCTCCACATCGCAGCTGTCTAATGAACACGTTTTGACTACGTTCGGAGAGCAATTTATTGCCACCAGCACTCGATGTTCAAGCCATAGTGAAGAAGTCCGTAAGCAGTGCTTGGCGTTTCTTAACCAGGGTGGGCTTTACGTGACGCTCGTATGCTGACAGCGTTAACAAGGCTTGCTCTTAAACATTCGCGTGCGCCCGCGTGCCTCCGCAGAACGTCGATGGCACCCATTACTTCGGTGGCCTTCGGTTTCACCGACACTTCCTCAGGCTCTTGTTCGGAACACTTTTCTTTCTCTTGGAGTGCTCATGCTGCTTATAAGACTCATGTAATGATGGACGAACAAAATATGTGGTTATCAGCGAGCACAACCTAGAGCAGCACCACCATGAGCAAGGATGCGTAGAAAAAAACACTTGGAAGTAGGCTTCGGCAGCCTGAGCATAGAGGGCGCAGGCGGAGGCAACGATGGAAGTTAACTTCAAGGCTGTCGAGGGGACGAAAAGAAGATTAGAATGCTGGTGGACGAAAAGCAGAGGGGAATATTGCCTAGGACAGTTACCACCTGTAACAGGGAAAAGAAAGTATTTCGGGCCTAATAAGCTTTAGTGCCTGCCCTAAGCAGCGCTAGCATTAAACCAAGAGTGTAAAACGTGGTTATATTAGTCCTTTTTGGTAAGATGACATGTCATCACCCCGCTTCAAAGGGGAAACCAATAGCAATCATCATCATCATCATGGAGACGTGAAAATGGTGGCCGCAATATTAAACCGTCCATGACTGCTAACGGTTATTGAGCAGTTTCTTTCATCACTTTTAATTGTTGCCAATCGCATAATTCACCGCTTTTCTTTCATTTTAGCCTTTTAAGAGTTAATGTGAGTACTGAATGTTTTCAATGTAGGCTCTGAGAGGCAAAATAAAATGTGCCTCGACCGGAATTTCGTTCTTCCTTTCTTGCCATGACTTCGTTAAATCAAAAGCGCCGCATGAAATTACTTCGTAAAATCGAGATAAAAATACGTGGATTTAGCAAAATTTTGATAGAAAACTTGAAAAAATTCGTTATATCGCGAATCTCGTTAAATTGAGGTTCCTTATATCGAGGTTCAACTGTATTAGATGCAACGCATCTCATGCTCACCCCTCTGTCTTTCCTGCGTCTGTCCGGCGTTGTCCGCACAGCTGCGCTTCTCCTCCTCTCCTCTCTCCGATAGCGAACACTCTCTCCCAAACAGCTGCGGGTTGGCGCAGCGCGCTCTCACTCCGTTGCTAGGCACCGGTGGGCGGCGCTGCGCATGTGCAGTACTCTCTCTCTCCGCGCTCTCCTCTCCTTCGGGCGCTGTGAATATAAAGCGGCATGCCGCGCTCCGGCGGTCTCAGTCGACGGTCATTCGCCCACCTCCCCTTCGCGTGAGAATCCCTGCTATAAGCGTAATCAATACGATGGAAAACGCCAATGGAACCCCCCATGAGATGCGTTGCATCACACCAGGGTTCCCGCACGGGGAGGTGGGCGTAATTTTTTGCAAATACGTATGCATCTGCAGCAGCTTCTCCGGCTGACTTTGTTTTCTCTTGTCATGGGTGAGGATCATTTGTTTTTCTTGCCTGCATGGTTTCATAGAAGCAGGAGCCGAATATGGTAGTGGAATTTTTGCAAAGGACGAAGAGGTGCACTGTAGATGACATTCATATTGCATAAGCTCTTGTTTAGAGCTTCTATCTGATTGATGAAGACTAGGCTTTCTGTAATGCCCGCCACAGATCGTAGTTTATTTCTTGTGATCTGGGTCACTTTTTCTGTTGCATTCCATTTTTTGTGACTGTACATATGTACGTATAAATTTTTCACTTCAGCAAACCATACATCTCATTCTGTAATCAAGAATGGAATCTTTCCTCCTCGGGAATATGTATACTAGCGGCACGAGCAGGGCACATTAGAAACTTGTGCAGCAATGAAAGACATCTGAAGTTTTATATGCTTTTGGGCTGAAGCCATTACTCCACTTTAGAAGACTTCGCGACATACGGAACATACAGAGAAATTTTCACGGAAGCCAGGCATGCATTTCGCTTAGTGAAAAAAGCCTAATTCTAGTTCTCGCATCCTTCTAGAGGCATAACTGCTCTTAAAACAGCTACTTTAAATTTTTGAGTAAACTCCGTGAAACTTGCCAGTCTTGCTGCTTTTTTCCCACTGATTTCAAACGTGCCACTATTTCTTTAGTCAGTCAATTATTTCCCAAGATAAATGGAGATAATTAGTCATTTTTGGCAAAACAATACACAACACAGTCTTAGTCATAAAACTGTAATCTTTACATTTTCCAATACCAAGAACCATGGTGAATGCAATGAGAGAATCAGTTTTTTGATGCACCACTTGGAACTAATTTTACAGCTCATTAAACTTTGGTGTTGCCCGTAGGGGCACCTTGTCTATTCAAGGTGACGGTAGTGGCGACACAGTGGACGCCTAGCCCATGTGGGTTGGACCCATCCACGCCCTGGCTGTGCGTGGCTTAGCCGTGTCCAGGGAAAAGGGCATCCTGGTGGCTGAGCCAAAGCCAGGGTTGTTTTGGACCTTTACGGCCCCCTGGTGGCGGCAACACGCCACTTTGGCCCCTGCTTCCTGCAGACGAGGCCCCAGGATTGACCCGCCCTGGGGAAAGCAGCCAGTCGCCTTTTCCCATCTCCCTCACTCTCTGTCTTTTTCTGTCCTGTCATCTTTCCATACCTGTCCTGTCACCTTCTCTTTTCCTGTTTTTTCCCTTTTACCCTCAGGTGGCAAGGGTTAACTTTGTACAAAATGGCCTACCTAGACTATTTTACATGAAGTTATAGTGGCCATGTGTGGCTAGCGTGACTACCTGCACGCTCCCCTGGTTGGGCTCCGTGGTGGGCGGCCAGCCTGGCCACTGAAACAGCAGCTAAATTCATGGCTAAAAGCAAGACACCTCTTGATCGGTCCCGGAAAACGGCCCAGACCAAAGCCACTGCTCAGTACATCGCGCAAAAGAACAATGACAACTTCTCACGATTCTTTGTCATTCAAGGAGTGGAGGAGCCCATGCAGACAAAGTCTCCCTTTGCAATAGCCAAGGCCCTCAATCAGCTAGTGGGGACAAACTACAACGCAAGGAAACTCCAGAATGGAGATGTACTGGTCGAAGTGCACACCAGAGAGCAGAGTGCAAAAATCGTGGAACTTGCAAAAATTGACAACACGAATGTGGCAGTGACAACGCACCGCTCACTAAACTTCTCTAAAGGCGTGGTCTCCGAGTCCGAGCTAGTCCACTGCACCAACGCGGAGATTGAGAGCGAACTGGCGGAGCAAGGAGTGGTCGCAGCACGTAGAATATTGATCAGGAAAAATGGAGAGGAAATGAAGACCAAGCATGTGGTCTTAACATTCAATTCGACCACACCACCAGACTCAGTGAATGCAGTGTATCTGCGTTGCAAAGTGCGGCCCTACATCCCAAACCCTAGGTGGTGCTTTCAGTGCCAACGGTTTGGGCACGGGTCTGGATCATGTCGTGGCAAACCCACATGCGCTAGGTGTGGAGGAAAAGCGCACGAGAACGAAAGGTGCGAAAAAGAACCCCACTGTGTCAACTGTTCTGGTAACCATGGCGCATACTCCAGATCCTGTCCGGTCTGGAAGAATGAAAAAGAAGTCATGACTATCAAAACCACACAGAATGTGTCTTACCCTGAGGCTAAGAGAAAGCTTAGTTTTCAGCAAAAAGGGACTTTTGCGGAGGTGGTGCGGCGGGGGCCAGCACCATGTCTGGTGTCTCTAGGCACGCAGGTCGAACTGAGGGACGTGTCCCAGAGGCTGGGCTGCCCCAACGCCCAACACTGACTCGGTCCACGCAGGTGGACCGAGTGCACCGCTCAGCGGACTGCTCAGTCCCGCAGCCCCTCTACACAAGTCGGGCCAGAAGCCGGTGTACCGGCTACTGATGGGGTGGAGGAGGCTTCGGGGCTAACATGCAGCTCAGCGGGTTCTGCCCCGGCTGCACGGTCGACTCCCTTTTCTCGGGGCACGGTCGACACGCCCCAGAAGAAGGCGCCGCTGGGAAGTGGCACTGCTGCAGGTGCGGCTCCTGCACGGCAACGGCCTGGGGAACCCCCCGACCCTCAAAGGGTACCGAAGGCCCGCGGAAAGCCTAAGCGTCCAACAGGAGGCAGTGGAAAAGAGGCAGAGGAGGAGATGGACGTGACCTCACCCACACCTCCTTGAATGCAGGAGAGCAAACCCAAAGAGACCGGTATGGTGCGAATCATACAGTGGAACTGTCGTGGGTTATTGTGTAACATAGATGACATTCACAAATTGTTGGAGAAGTCCCAACCATCTATTATCTGTCTTCAGGAAACTCATTTATCTTCTATGCACAATAATCCATTCAGAAAATACAGTCTTCACCGCAAAGACAGGACAAATTCACTTGTATCTTCTGGAGGAGTGGCAATCGTCACACCCCAGTCGATCCCAACAAACGAACTGAAGCTTCAAACCACTTTGGAGGCAGTAGCCATAAGAACGCACATTGGAATAGCCCTCACGATTTGCTCCGTGTGTATTCCACCAACCGTTTCAGTGACCCAAAACGATCTGTTCAGACTCATAAATGAGTTGCGTGAGCCTTTCCTGTTGCTGGGGGATCTCAATGCGCGCAATGTACTGTGGGGAAGTGCAAGAAGTGACACACAAGGCTGTCTTATCGAGGCTGTAGTGTCCGCAACTCCTTTGCATTTATTCAATAATGGGAGTCCCACTTACATATGCTCATCAACCCGCACCGAATCATGCATTGACATCTCTCTTGCAATGCCATCCCTAAGTGCCTTTTTCAATTGGTCAACACTTTAAAATCCTCTCGGCAGTGACCACTACCCAGTTTTTCTGGACTCAACACCGGCAGTACCCATGCTACCAGAGCGCACCAAAAGGTGGAAGTTGGAGGAGGCCAACTGGTCTCTGTTTGAACAAGCATGTGAAATTGAATTGCACGAAATACAGGACTTGAGTGCAGATGAAGCTTGCAGCCTAATAACTTCACGGCTCTTGGAAGCTACAAAAATGTCTATTCCCGAGTCCTCCGGGACACTCCCCAGGAGGTCAAAGCTGTGGTGGAACTCTGATTGCAGGGACGCCCGTAGGAAGCAAAACTGCGCATGGTCCCGTTTCAGACGCTACCCCACTGTCGAATGTCTAATAAACTTCAAACGACTCAGAGCAGAGGCGCGCAAGATAAGACGGCAGTCGAAAAAAGCTTCATGGCAGAACTTTGTAAGTTCCATAAGTAGTAACGTAAGCACAAAAACGGTCTGGGATAGGGTCAGGAAAGTCAGTAGAACTTGCCAATTTTTGATGGTAACAAAGGCCTTGCCGAGCAGGCAAACATTCTAGCTGAATATTTTGCCAAAGTGTCCAGTTCAGCCCAGTACTCTGAATCATTCGTCAGGTATAAAGAATGGGCTGAAAAAAAAATATAATTAAGATAAACTTGAGTAATGAAGAAGCATATAATGCACCTTTCTCCATGGCTGAACTACTACTGGCGATTTCTCAGGGAAACAGTCGGGCTGCAGGACCAGACCGAATACATTATGAAATGTTAAGACATCTGACCCCAGGAACCTTAAAAGTCATTCTACATTTCTTCAATAAAATGTGGTTTGAAGCCTACTTTCAAGTAGCGTGGCAGGAAACCATTATGCTCCCACTACTGAAGCCAGGTAAAGACCGTAGTGAACCAGCAAGCTACAGGCCAATTGCCTTGGCAAGCTGCCTCGGGAAATGTTTTGAACGAATGATCAACGAGCGGCTCACTCACTTTCTGGAAGAAAATCACATTATTGATGCCCTTCAGTTTGGTTTCCGGGCAAGGCACTCAACAACTGACCACCTTCTCCGTTTAGAAACTAAAATTAGGGAGTCTTTCGTTCAACGCAACACTGCGTCTCCGTATTTTTTTACTTGTCGAAGGCTTATGACACCACATGGAAACATGGTATAATGCTAGATCTGCAGGGTTAGGGTGTAAAAGGCAGAATGCTTGGAATGCTGAAAAGTTACCTTTCCAATCGCTCCTTTCGAGTGAAATTTGGAACAGTATTATCGGATGTGTACACTCAGGAAAATGGCGTACCTCAGGGAGGTGTTCTTAGTGTTACATTGTTTCTAATCAAGCTAAACTCAGTTGCATGTGTAATACCGAAATCTTTGATGTATTCGCTTTATGCGGACGATATTCAGATCAGCTTTTCCTCGTGCAACTTAGCATCTTGCGAAAGACAACTGCAAATTGGCATCAACCGTCTAGTGCAGTGGGCCGAGGAAAATGGATACAACTTTTGTGCAGAAAAAACAGTCTGTGTGCCTTTCAGTCTGTACTGAGGAATTGTGTTAGATCCTCAGCTGCACATTAAATCGACCCAAATCCCTGTTCGAACTGAGCACAAATTTCTTGGTTTAATATTTGACCAAAAGTTAACATTTAAAAGCCATTTTAATTATCTAAAACAAGAAGGTCTGAAATCAATGAATGTTTTAAAACATTTATCCTACAGAACCTGGGGCTCAGATCGTACCTGCCTTTTGCAGCTGTACAACAGTATAATTCGTTCCCAGTTGGATTATGGCTGCTTTATCTACGGATCTGGTCGTGAACCTGTACTCAAAGCACTCGACACCATTCACCACTCAGGCTTGAGAATAAGCACCGGAGCTTTCCGGACATCTCCGGTACAAAGCCTGTATGCAGAAACCAATCAATGGTCACTTAACAAACGGAGAGTACTCCTCGGAAACATGTACATAATGAGAATTCTTTCCTGCGCCCTCACCCTTATCAACAGCTGTTTCTGAAACCTCGCTTTGAAACTCTCTTTACCAACAGGCCTCGGACTATTCCAACCATGTTTTTCAGGTACCGTATTCTTAAGAAGCCCTTGACTTTTATGTAGATACCATGCTGGTCACCCACAGAACCGGTTATGCTCCATGGGAATACCGCAAGCCACAATGTGACTTTTCCTTGCTGAAGTATAATAAGCACAACACTCCAAAGGAACTACTGCAGCAAGAGTTCTTAGACATCCAGCTCAGGTATGCCAGATGTGCTACTTACTTCACAGATGGTTCTAAAGGAGAAAGGCATGTGGGAGCAGCTGCAATTGGACCTTATTACGAAGAACGCCAACGGCTCAGACCTGACGCTAGTATCTTCACTGCCGAACTGCATGTCATACAGCTCGTTTTAAACAAAGTATGCATTGAAAGGATGCCACAGTCAGTCATCTTCTCTGACTCTCTCTCCGCGCTATCAGCCCTGTGTTCAGGAAACAAAACCAAAAATCCGCTTGTCTAACAAGTGCTTAACCAACTGATGGACTGTAGCAAAAATTAGTTAGACGTGAGCTTTTGTTGGTTACCGAGTCAGGTAGGAATTGACGGCAATGAAAAGGCAGATTCCCTCGCAGCCCAGACAAAAGAGCTCGAGGTGACGGAAACTTGTTTACCCTACCAGGATTACAGACGGAGACTAAAATTTTCAATAACGAAGAAGTGGCAGTCTGAATGGACAGAACTCAACAGGGGTGAGACAGCTGCGCATATTGCACACTTCTGATACAAATTTGTTTTCCTGTGCCAGGCTGCTCCAGAAGCTTGAAAATTGCAAAAATTGCGCCAAACTGCTCCAAAACAGTCTGAGAGCAGGGTTCGCACAGGTCCTTGAAAACCTTGAAAACCCTTGAATTTAGAAGTGTCAATTTCAAGGCCTGGAAAGTCCTGGAATTTTTAAATGGTCCTTGAAAACCCTTGATTTTTTCGGAGAGAATCAATGGCCCTGTCTTTTCACAAGAATTCAAAGTGTTTGTCGTGGATTTTAGGTGCGAACAAATCTAAAGAAACATCGTAACAATCAAGTTTCAGTGTATTGCGTGAAATTACAAGTTTGGTGGGAGCAGACACTTGTCAATACAATCCATGTCACGATACAATCCAGTGAAAGCCAGCTTCTGTTCTCTATCTTGCATCTTCCATATAGTCTGTGGACGCATGCTCCTTTCATGTTTCCTGTGCCTCATACGCTCCATCTGCGTTTGCTTTTTCGTGCAAATGGTGGACGTGTACATTGTTCATCCTGCCTTGCAGCAACACTTGCGGATTTAATTTTAGCTGATACTCTTGCTGACAAAGGAGGAGATGCAGGCAACATTAACTAAGTTTTAAAATCAAACAGCCTCAGCAAACACAAAGGAAAAAGAAAAACCTCTAAATACCAGTCATGAAATAAAAAATAAAGCTGGGGAAGCATTTACGAACCCGTTAGCAACTATCTAAATGTGCACTAATGTGCTTAGGTATTGTGCAATAAAAAACTTTTGCATTGTGTTGGAAAGAAAAGTTATAAAAAATCCCATATAAAACGTTAGATGGGGACCTTGAAAATGTGTTTTCTGGTCCTTGAAAACCCTTGAATTTTTGCTTTTCAAGCCTGTACGAACCCTGGAGAGCCAAGGATTTCAACACTCCCACCAGTTTCAGTGGGGAAAAATGCTTACTGACGGCATAATTTTCCAGCACCCCCAAGGTGATTCTGTTTGTGAAGGTTTAATTGATTAATTGTCCCCAAAATAGTTTTTTCGAAGTTCACCATGTCGGGTTGCACATGTTATATTCTGTGAGTTTTTTAAGTTTTCCCATGGAAAACTATTGCAAAGTCCTGTAGAAAAAATACGTATGTGTACTCAGGCGACAAACTACTGGTGAAAATTGATGAAAAGATGGCAATTCTCGGAGCGCCGTATCTCCGGAACGACATTACTGGGCGCTGCCATCTTGGTTTGGTGAATATTGGAAAACATGGCCGTTGGGCAAAGCAGTTGCTCATGGTTCAGGCAGAGTGCTCTTCACCGATTTCTACTGTGGTTTTGGTTATGGGGGTGGCTGGGTTTACATTTAGTCGTTTGATCTGTTGAGGGAAGGTGTGTGACTCGAAGAACGGGATTTCACCAAAAACAACGTGGGGCCCGTTAATTCGCCGTGTTTCGGCCTCGAGTGCGAGGCGCGGTGCGTGCTTGAAGTGAAATTTGGGACTCATTGTGGTGTTATAATAAAACGCTGAGTTATTGCTGCATTTGAGAGCGAGCTTGCGAGTGGCGGAAATGGGACGATCGACACTGCAGAAGTGGCGGCGCAGGCTACATCGCCGCAAAGTGTTCAAGCAGTGGCCGATAGCTGGACGGGCTATTATTGCGCGCTAGTAATAATGGTTTATCTATCTGAAGTGAAATTTAATGCCAAGAGGGAGGCGGCTAAACATACCAACGTTATTCAAATTGCGATCATAGTGAATGCGCACCTTGGGGAGTGAAATGGGACGGCTGGTGGGGGCAAAGATTGTCACCTCGCTTTGCGCAACTTTTGCCATGCCTCTACAATTGTGTGTAAAGCCGAGTCTGGGATTACAAAAATAACAATTTCAGCATTCACATGATAATGAAAATGCCTTACGATTGCTTAGTTTTTCAATTCGATGTTTTCAACGGCACTCCATGCTATCTATGCATAGAGCCTAAGAATTTATAAATGGCTTGTAAAAACGTAGGGCAGTTGGTGCCTTGTGATACTCTAGTAGACAAAACTTCATTGAACGGCTGTTTCAGTGTTATGTACGTTCAAAACCCATCAAAAAGTGCCCTCCCCCCCTTCCCCGAGTTGCCAAAAATTTGATTTTTAGGCTCCTAAGGTGGCTGAATAAATGTCATCAGTCTGCTCCAAATCAAGGTTCTTCTGCTCCAAAACCGAGATTTCGCTGCTCCAAAAACTGCTCCCAAATCTGATTCTGCTGTCTCACCCCTGACTCAATGAAAACAAGCTCCACCTTGTGAAGCCGCACCTGAGTGGCAGAGCTGCAGACATAAAGAACGATTTGTGGAGGTGGTGTTATGTCGCCTAAGAATTGGGCACACGCGCTTGACCCACAACTTCCTATTACAGGGAGAAGACCCTCCAGAATGGGAGCAATGTGGGAAGCGCCTTACAGTAATACACATACTTATCGAGTGTCCTAGTTACGAAAACAAGCGTCGTGAATTTTTTTCCCACTTTTATAAATTTCAAATTCCATTGCACCCTGTTTTACTGCTAGGCGATTAACCCCTGGTTCCCCTGGAAAAGATTTTTAAATTTTTGAGTGCCATCAAGCTTTTAGAGAAACTTTGGTTTTACCATGTTACGCCATTTTTACATGAGCGGGTCTTAAAGGTTTGAGTACACTGAAGCTTTTACAGAAACTTTGATTTTACCACTTTACATGATTTTTACATGAGCCTTTTACCGTAGTGTGTTCAAAATATATTACCTCGTGTCTGGCGCATTATAGCCAAATTTGGCTGCTGCGCCAATAAAATTCAAAATTCAAACTTTGGTGTTTGAAATGAGCATTCAAAATGATTTCTTGTTACTGGTGCCACCAAAGTCTAGTGAGCTGTAAAAGTAGTTCCAAGTGGTGCATCAAAAAACTGGTTCTCTCATTGCATTCACCATAGTTCATGGTATTGGAAAATGTAAAGATTACAGTTTTATGACTAAGACTGTTTTGTGTATTGTTTTGCCAAAAATGACTAATTATCTCAACTTATCTTGGGAAATAATTGACTGACTAAAGAAATAGTGGCGCATTTGAAATCGGTGGGAAAAAAGCAGCAATACTGGCAAGTTTCATGGAGTTTACTCAAAAATTAAAAGTAGCTGCTTTAAGAGCAGTCTCGCCCTTTTTAAGTAAAGTGTAGCAGGCATATATGCACTCGCTCAACTGGCGGTCATTACAAAGCAAGCCATTTGGAGTGTAAGATTCTTGCAGTGGTACTCTGATTCATTCCTCCACTGGAGCCTCCAGTGGAGGAGATCCTTGAAGTCGATTTCCCCATGCTTTTAAGCATTGCGGAATCCTCCCCTCAGCCGAGTGGAGGGAGCAAGTGGAGCGGAGGAGGGACTCAAAATACGGCCCCTAAACTTTCAGAACCCCAGAAGTTAGACGACTATCTTAAACCGGGGCCTCCGACGTCACCCCACGCGCGTTTTGCTCCGACTGTCCTATTCGCCGCGCGCCCCAGCAAAAAGTTGTAACCGTGCTGGTCCCTCCAGTCTCCACCAGCCAGCTGTGCGCACCTATGCATCGACCAGCCCCTTGGACCTGCTCGAGCCGCTGTGTATACGGCATTTTATGGCATACCTATGCAACCTTTTTTTTTGTCTTGGCCCGAGCGTATTTATGAAAGGCTTATTTACCGCACGCTGCTGAAGATACTGATTCAGAACACCTGTTATGGGCAAGCCCTTCATTGGAACAGGCGAGTACTTGACACCTTCTAGGCACTGCCCCCCGATTTACATGAGTGAATATGGGGGCCCTACCATCACTCCCTCTCTGCGTTCCTCTGCGAAACGAGAGCCAACATATATCTCTGATGTACATTGTGTGCCATAAGGCATAAAATCAGAATTAAAAAAAAAAGCAGCCTATTGTTCTTGGTTGCTTCCCAAGTAAACGTACACAGCGTAGACAACTCGGAATATAGGGCTTTTGCGTATGTTATTTCACGAGTTTTACCACGGCCAAAACAGTAAAGTAACACCCTAAATTTCCAAGGAATTGCAGTGATGCTACCGCTGCGCCAATTGCGCCAAACTGCGCCCAAGTGCTCTTGCTGCTACATCCTGCTACATTTCCTTTAAATTTGGCGATTCTGCGCCCAACCTGCGCCGTAGGGTGTACGCCGACTTTCAGAAACGAAACTAACTAGAGGTTCCCCATTGAAAGCGACATCGCGGTGCACCTGTTTTCAGGACGCAATCCGAGCCGAGCCAAGGCAAACTGGCCCTTGCTGCGATAACGGCGATGATGCGTTTTGCGGCTGGCGCCTCGTAGGCGTTGTGAAATCTCCCCCTCCGGCCCCCCACCCGAGACTGTTAATTCCGTGCAGTGCGCTTTGCACCTATTGCGCTCGCGAGACCGGCTGCCGCCGTCGCGGCCGTCCGTCTCACCATCTTCGGGCCATGATATGCGTGCCGTACTCGTGAAGTTTGGCAACGTCAGGCATCGTGAAATTGCCGTACTCGCTTGCCAACGCGCCCCGTCAGCGTACGCGTCGACTGGGTGCTGGCGGAGTTGTGCTGGAAGAAAAGTAGGCAAGAGATGAGGACGCAGGAGTTGTAGCTACAGCGGAATCTCGATAATACGAATTTCTGATAAGTTCCGGCGAAATTTCATTGTTTGAAATGGGAAAAATTTCGGCTCTTATGAACAGACCTGCGGTGCGCGGCGGATGATACGAACGAGTCGGCGACGCGCCCGACTGCCGAGCGAGCAAGCTACAGCAATGTACGGACTCTCTGCCCTCTTTGTTGCTCTTTCTACAGGAACGGCCGGGCTGCTGTTTTCTTCTCGCGAAAACGCGCCACACACTCCACAGGCACGCTGACGGCGCCGCGAAACCACCCGCACGCTGCGCGGGGCGCGGCCGGTCGTGGCAACATGGCGGCTGTTTCGGCCGCGAAGTGGTGCAGGGCGCTCAGAAGACCGCTTCTAACCGCTCTTTAAAATGCCGCTCAAAGCACACACAAAGTTTTTTGTGCGGTAAATGAGCTAATAATGTGAGCGAAAATGGTGCTACAAAACATCATCTGCGCCGCTAGTGAAAGCGCCCGTGAAATATCTGTCTGGGTGCTAAGCCTAAACATCCCCGGCGGAGCCAGCCGGCTGTCTCGAGCGCTTGCCTTCCCATTGGCGCAACTCGTCAGGCTCCTCCCACTGCCACGTGCGGTGCACGTGATTTTCTGATCGCGGTCGCCGAGTGGCCGACGCGGGCGTGAAAATATTGTTTGCACAATGCAGACTCGCACGAATCGCGCGCAAAAACGCTCCTGTAGTGAGCTTGGGCACCGCGAGTGATGGGAGTCCAGAAAGGACCGCTCGGCGGCATGGAGGTTTAAAAAAAATGCAGAAAAACGTCACGGATTTCTTCATGCGAAAGTAAATAAAGAAAAAAAAAACGAAAACTTGTTTTAGTGCTTAGTTTTTTTGTCTGTGTTCATACGAATTTCGGATGATACCAATGTTTTTCGCGGTCCCTTGAGATTCAATCATCGAGATTTTACTGTAAGCAGATGATAATTTACAGAGTGCAGGGGGCAGAAAATAGTATGCAAGGACAGGAAACGGTGAGAGAGTTCGGGCCGCACGCCAGCAAGCGAGTACGGCAATTTCACAACTCCTGACGTTGTCGCCGAGCTTCACGAGTACGGCATGCTTATGATGACGCCCGTCTTAGATTTCACGCAGAGTCCATAGAGGCATAGAATTCACATACGTGGGAATTGAAGGTGAAATGCGCGCATGTGGCCTCGCAGGGAATTAGCATAGTCTCGGGGTAGGGGGGAGGGATTTCACAACGCCTACGAGGCGCCTGCCCATTTTGCTGTGTGAACGTCAACTGGAGTTTCTGCGCACAACTGGGTGCGTTGTCAGGCCTTGTCGATGGCGTTTTCAGAGCTGAAAGATTTGAACATTTTACTTGTATTTTGCCTTTCTTGTATGTGTGCCACTGCAGGTTGATGGGGGTCTCATTTCATGACCGCCTTTAGGCATAGCAGTGTGCAAACAAATGACGGAGCGGTTCTTTTGCCCAGACTTGAACCCTTGTTATACATGGGCACCTTAACGGCCATTACGAGAACGGCAGTTGGCCTTAAAGGCAGTTAGGCGGAGTTACATGGCAGGGCGAGCGCCGTTGAAAATCCAACGGCGATCACCGCGCCAACGGAGGTCACCGGTCTCCGTTCCATCGGCAGATGGGCAAGATGGCTGTGCCCAGCAACGTGTCCCCGCTGCAGGCGAGCGCGCTGTCACAAACTCGCTGTACTGTTACAAAAAACGGTTGCCACGAGTGAAAGAAATACACTGTGTAACATGCAGTGCAGAAAATAATTAGAGAAGAAAATTTTTGAGCTCGCGAGGTAGCATTTCAAGAGTAACATGATAAATCATCCAAACGGAACTGAACATGAGAAGTGTCGTGTGAGCACAGCCACCACAGCTCAGTTCCCATGGCTGTTAGGGCATTCAACTGCCGTTTGCGTTAATGGCCATTGCAACTGCCCATGTAGCAGGGGTACAAAAGCGATGGCTGATTTGCCGTTCATTATTGCTGCAATGGCGGTGCACCCGCGTCACAGGCAATTTTTCATTCGGATTTTAATAGCCTAACGTGTCATAAACGGAGGTGTTTTGGTTGCTTGCGACAAACCTGAAAGGGCACGATTCAGCCTGGTGCTGCATGTTGGTTGCCAGAAATGGCTGCCCGCTGCCTTTGTAAACAATAGTGCTGCTATCGGTAGCTTGTCGTTTTAGACCTTTGTGGTGGCAGCACTGAAGCTGCTCAATAGTGATGCATGTGCAACACGGGGAGGAGCGTGATGTTCAGTTATGCAGTCAAAGCCGTGGCGCTACTGATGTTCTCTGTCAGCACTCCCACGATAGTCTTCCAATAGCGCTCGATTTTACATAGCATGTTCATTGTGACGAGCAATTTTTAGTTTGTTCATAGTAAATCTGCTATTGTGTAAAAATGGGAGCTTGTTTTCTTTTTTTTTTTATGTGCAGGCCGGTGCACAAAATTCAATGCAGACATTCTTCAGGAGACTGATGAAAATGGGGACAGAATATCCATGTTGTGGGTTCTTTTAATTCTTTATTATCGTTTGAGGGTGTGCCTTTAGCGATTATCTATCATGAATGCCATACATGTCTTAAAATTGCTTCTATCAACACTTGCTCCAAAAGCTGGTTTTGCCTGCTCCAAAAGCTGCTCCAAAGCGGCCTAAGCCGGTAGCATCACTGGAATTGCATACTTAGTGGAGTTAACATGATCAATTGCTACAATTGTCCAAATGGAGATATTTCGTCGGACGTAATTTTAAAAAGAAATGCAGAAAGTCAAAAAAGAAAAAGTACATAAGGGAACGAAATCATGTATATACACCTTATACAGCTCGTTCACAAAACAAAGACAAAAATAACAGCTGCGAAAAGATGGCAGAAATGGGAATAAAAAATCGTGAAAAGGGAGCAACGGTGTGAAGTTCTGCATTTATTTCCACAGAAATATATAACTGGCGACTAACAAACTCAGTCGTTAATTATTGCGTAAATAGAGATAATTGGTCGAGCGGAATCTTAAAAAAGAAAATACAGAACCCAGAAAATAAAAAAAACTATAAAAGTGAACTTACAAAATCAGAATTATGCGTTCTATTCATTTCCGTGCAAAACAAAACAAGCCCAGAAAACAATTAACTACGCGAACATCAGTTAAAAATTGGGATAAGGATCAAACCTGTAACACCCTACATTTGCTGACAATGTCAACAGAATTGTTCATTTTAATATAGCGTAAAGAGAGATCATTGGTTGAGCAAAATTTAAAACTGCAGAAATAAAAAATTAAAAATATGAAAGTGATATTACAAAAACAAGAAATATAGCGGATTTATTACAGGTATTGTATAACGGAAAAGGCATTGCATTTGTGTATAGCATAGAACTATTGCGAACATACATAAATTAAGTCGCAGCTCATGTGAAAATTTACAGCTTCATACTATGGTGTATTGTGTAGTCGTTACAGACCAAGATTAGCCGTTTGCACTTGTGGGCATAAGCGCTTTTTTTGAAAACCTGAAAAATACTCGTGGCACTGCAAGGAACGGTGGTGTCTGTACCATGGTTGCTTCGTGTCGGGCTTGCGAGCCTACAATTTTCCAAAGCTGCCTTATAAAAATTGCAAGAAAAAAAGCTATTGTAACATGCACTCTATCCACACAACTTTTATTTATGCGACAAGGTCGCCACCCATGTAGATAATGCATTAGGTGAGAAAGTAAGGAGCTTCGCAAGGACACTGCGTGCGTGTACACACGGGCATGTTTCACAAAAATATATACAAAAACTATGCGAAACCGCCGCCCGAATAGACTGTGCTTCGTTCGGGGGATCGTTCCTTAATTTTGTACTCTGGGGCCTCATATTATTATTAAGTTAACAATAATCAAAGAGTTGGCTTTTGTCCTTCCCTGTCAGTTTAAAGCTGGCTGCTCGACTCAGTTTGCGTGCAAGCTGTAAAAACTCCTGTTTTATCGCCTGCGCCAAGCTGCTGCGGAATATTTGACGCATAGGTGGCGAGCGTTGCGGCGGAACTCCGGCCGATTGGGATGGCCGGTGCAAAATGCACACGGGGTGATCTCAACTTTCACAACCTTGGTAGTTTTACTTTTCCAACTTTATGCTGCAGGCATCTGCTCAGCTGTGCGCGTCTACATTCGTTAAAAGGGCCAGGAAGACTTTATACAAGTTCGGTTCATTACAGGGACTGCTTTTGCTTTGTCCCAGTACTGATCATGCCGATTTTATCGCAAACTTCAAACAAATTATGGAGATATTAAAGAAAACACACAAAGCAGTGGCAACTCCCCAGTCACATTTCGGCAATTTCTCTATCACGTCACAGAATCTTGTTCATGTGATTGGTAGCCCCACATGGGGCACCTTGAGTAATCTTGGTGACGTTACTGGCGATACCGCGGACCCCGAGCCCCCATACTCTTGCTGTAATCTACCCCGGCTACGAGTTTTAAGGTGAAGGGCAGAAACCACAAACGGTGGCCGTCGGAGCCCAGGGGCGGTATTCTCGAGTTTTGTCCCTTTTGCGTCCCTTTCAGAAGTGTCCCTTTGGCGAGCCCTGATTGGCTAAAAGCAAACAACAGGAAGTGACGTAACGCAAGTGCGACAAACCCACTGCCAAAGCCCACTGCTTAACCGGAAGTACGTCACGATAAAAGGGACGCAAAAGGGACGTTTTCAAAAGGGACAGTTACGAGAATACCGCCCCAGGTCAAGCTCTGGCGGATGGGCTCCCTGTCTTTTTACCAGGCAGGGAGCTCCGGGACCTCGTTAGCTATCAGGGTAAGGCTGACAAAGAAAGTACCCCCGTCCCCTGCTTCTATACTATGCTATATGGTATTGTCACCCCCCCCCTCCAAATGATCGGCCCCTGAAGAGGGCTCGCACCGATGTAACTCTCAAACTGCAACCGACCATTGACCTTCGAAGCAAGGACAACTATCCTTGCTTCCTTGTGATGCAATCTGTAAATAAAGATACCCTTGTAAGTGAAAAATCAGTCTTCCTCGTACCAAAGTTCATCGAGAGTGTTGCAGGAAAGAACTACAAGGCCAAAAAAACTTTCTTCTGGAGATGTGCTCGTTGAAGTCAGCCACAAAGAGCAGGCGAATAAGCTTCTGCAACAAACCAGAATCCATGATCTTGAAATACCAGTCACTCCCCATAGAACCCTAAACTCTTCCCAAGGCGTCATCTCTGAACTCGATCTCATCAATGAAACAGAAACCGACCTCCTAGAAGGACTGCGTGACCAAGGGAGCAGTCAGGCGCATCACAATAAGGCGAGACAACATAGAAGTCAAAACAAAGCACATTATTCTGACTTTTGATAGAACCCCACTACCGGAAGCAGTGACGGCAGGTTTCCTCCGATGTCCCACGCACCCGTATGGGCCAAATCCACGCCTCTGCTTCGAGTGCCAGTGTTATGGGCACGGTACGAACTCTTGCCGCGGTAAACTCACATGTGCGAAGTGTGGGCAAGCTCACCATTCTGCAGACAACTGTGATGCTAGCAACTTCACTTGTCCCAATTGCCATGGACCTCGTGCCGCGTTTTCACGATCATGTGAAAAGTTCAAACAGGAAAAGCAAGTTCACTTCGTATTTCGTGCACCCTGGCAATGAAGTTCATGAAAGTTATCGTTTTCACAAGCGGATGCAGCAAGCAGAAGAAAGCGTGGATGCATTTTATTAAAGGAGGGCTATGACCCCGCGCCGGCGCCGGTGCCCGCAGAGGCCGCAGATTCGGCCGCGGAGACGCCAGCGCCATCTGACGCCCCCGCCGCGGATCCTCCCGCGGCGAAGTGCGAGGAGGTGGCGCCGCTCGTCGGCACCCCAGCAAAGAAAGAACTGAAACTAAAGCGTGGAAAACTGTTCGCATGGCGACGCAGTGAAACATCCCCCTCGCGAGGGGCACGATCAAATGCAGAGCATTTCCGGGGACGCACGACATTAAAGGGAAGCTGAAGCGCTTTCCAAAAAAATTGAGTTAGATTAACAGTTATATAGTTTCTTGCGCGCTGATTCCGAATATCACATTGAAATTTATCGTACATGAGTCCAAGTGGCATTTATCTTGCAAAAAGCGCGGCCCCGTTTGAAAGACGCGCGCTTTTCGTCTTTTGACGCCCCTGATTGGTTGCGCCCGTCATGACGTCAAAGGAGGACACCCTTCGGCCGCGCGGGTTGTCGGAAGCATTGCGAACGATCGCACGGTTGCCTTTGCGGCAATTTAGCTTGCAGTTTAATTTTCACACATGACTGGAAGTTTGTTTTATATTTTCCCGTGCTGTTGGTTCAATTATCTTGGAGCTTAAATTTGCTTTACACGACAGAGAACCCCAAAGCAGTGACTGTGACGTCGACTAGTGGGTTCCATCAAAATATTTTTGAATTAGGCAACCAGCATAGGGGGATTTTATACCTTATGTTAATATTAGGTACTGCCTTAACTGTTTCTTATTATACACAAAACCATTTATGCAAAAGATTAATTGGCGTTTTATAAACAATCTACCAGCGAAAAGCACGTACGTGCACTGCGCGAAAAAATAGCGTTCATGCGCTGTAAACGTATATGCGAGACACATCTTGCCGGTACACGCATAAACCAACAAGCAGACTCTGCTTCCGCATTTCCTTTGTTTGTTGTCGCCCACCCCAGCCCCGTTACTCATCCCCGTACACAGACCCACACGCGCGCGCCATTTCGGCAGCGGCACTACGGCGCCTCCGCGATTGCTAGCTGCACTTCGATGAGTGGCGTCTTACTGCTTCACATGCATTTATTCTGAAAACACTGCAGCATACTAGTGCCTGCTCAGCATTATTGGCTGTAGTAGGGCTTGATTTTCGCTTGTGCGTTGCGCATTCTGCTACAATATTACGGTC
The DNA here is from genome assembly GCF_048455015.1 of Haemaphysalis longicornis. NCBI lineage: Eukaryota > Metazoa > Arthropoda > Arachnida > Ixodida > Ixodidae > Haemaphysalis > Haemaphysalis longicornis. The sequence continues at coordinate 4,166,327 of NW_027526203.1, forward strand.
ACCTCGTTATAATTAACAGACCAGTCGGACAAGGCAGTTACGTTGTAGTTACGTTACTTTAGGTAACAATCACCAAACGTTTGTGATAATGAATCGTTGGCCTGTTTCAGCATTTCTAAATTTAAGCATTTACCGCACTAGTCGGACAGAGGCTGTATATTTACTCTTAGCTCCTAATTTTTTTAGTATCATCATTATATGTATCACCGACTATCACTAGAGCGCACTTGAGGTTCAGTGACAACAAGTGCTTGCCAGGTTATAATATGCAGCCACACGGAATCTTGGGCAAAAAGTTAGGCCCCCGCAGTCAACACAAATTATAGCACGGTGGTGGTTCGGAGTGGTGTTTTTTGTTTTTTAATTCCAGACAAACATCACCTTATCGTGACATGCATACTTGCAAAATAAGTAATCTGGTTGTCTTGGTTCTTTTACTTTGTAGGAATACTGTTTACCTCTAAGCCGGGAGAGAATTTCTATCAGGATTGGCCCCTTGTTTTAGTTTCGCCAAAAAATTGTTTTTTTGAACACTGTCCTGAGCCCATAGGGAAAGAAAACCGACGCGTTTAACGAAACAAGTATTTCCTGAACAAATGTGACTTGGTTTCTGGAATGGAACGAAACATCCCCGGCCAAAGTACAGCAGTATTCCCCATCCTTCCTAAATCTAGAATCTAATGTGAACATTCACGTCCGTCGCATAAAAAAAAAAAAACCGCATTGGAGCGGTTTACAAAGTATTTAACGTAGTGTAGTATATTCTCTGTCATCAAGCACAGCCACCTCGGCTGTCGCTTCCGTATGTTATCAAGCATCCCGGTGTGGCATTATTCTGCTTAGAAATACGGCATGATAACGTATGCCTCGTTTGGCGTTCGTGCACACTTTTTGAACACGAAAATTGTACAAATGAGTGCTATCAACCACAACAACAACAAGTATCATTCGCAAGGAAACACGGCTAAAAGAGCATGGCCGAGGCGGCCGATCCGGCCGGAAGTCCAGGTATGACGTTTTTCAGCCGGTTTTCGCCCGCGCTCTTCGGTCTTCCGGCATCCCGCGGCGAGATGGGGGCGGGGCATCGGGCCACTTTTGTTTGCTAATTGCGCCGCTTCTATTGCATGTATTGCGAAAATATTTCGTACACATGAACCATTCAATGTGTACTTGCTGCTAGTCAACTTTTCTTTTAATTCTAAAACCGCTTCACCTTCCCTTTAAGTAGTTTGCGTTACGTTAATGTTGTTGCACTTGTGGCAACTGCTGACGAGAGAGCGCTCGTCAGCAGTAATTTGAATGAGTCAACGATATAAGGCGCGTTCGTAGCGTCCCATTCTGTGTCGGCTTCGTGGTGCAGTGGGTAGAGCACCATGTACATTGCGTTCCGCCCGCAGGGTCGAGGGATCGAAACCTGGCGCCGGATAGTATTTTCTTTTATATAGTGTAGGGGGAGGGGTACGGACTACGATGGGACATCGCGGGTGACATCGTGAGTTAGTGAAATGCTCTGCATTTAAAAAACAAATAATCGCTTTGAAGGTCAATGAGGACATCAGCTTTCCGGAGGCCCGCAAGAGGTTTTCACTCTTCGGCTCCGGAAGGTATGCCGACGCTGCTCGCTGGGGGGCGGAGCGACACCTGGTTTCGGCGGCGACGCAATACAGCGCAGCTGATTTGCTCCCGCCCCCGCCCCCCACGAGGCTGCCAGTGGAAGCCGCCCCAGTCACCACATCACTTGCTCAGCCACAGCGGCTGTGGTGGCTACCATGTCTGTTGGGGATGCCGCTGCGTCCACTGCTTCCTCTCCACCGGCCCAAAGCACATGCAAGGGCACGGAGGAGATGGAGACGGAGGCAGTAGCAGCAACCCCCTCCCCCGCCTCACTGCCTGGGCCATCTGAGGCGCTCTCCATGCCTTCGGCACTGGCAGTGCAGGCAAAGAACGCCCGAAAGGATACCAAGTCAAGGGGGCCCAGTCCGCTGGGCACCCCCTTGCCTTCAGATGACGACATGGACGCCGAGCCCTTCCGACTTTCATCGCAGCGAAAGGAATGGGCTCCGGCGTCCAGGTCAGTAGACAAGTCGAAAAAACCCCTCCCAAGAGTCCAAGCCCCTAAAGTTGACACATAAACACACACATATTCCAGTTGCTCTAAACTTAAATAATGGGAAGAGAAAAAATCATCCAGTGGAACTGCAGAGGCCTCATTAAAAATCTTGATGATATCTATGAAATATTTTATTGCAAACAGCCAAGTGGGATGTGCCTCCAAGAAACGCATTTAAACTCGAAACACACAAATTTCTTAAACAATTACATTATATTTAGGAAGGACAGAGGTGGTGGTGGTACATCCTCAGGTGGTGTGGCCATCATTGCCCGAAAATCCTTGGCGTGCCACACTGTCCAACTACAGACCACTCTTGAAGCTGTTGCCATCCAAACGATAATCTTCAATAGGTTTATAACACTATGTTCTGTGTACATCCCTCCTGACTTCCAGCTCTCCAGCTCAGATTTTGAAGGTCTGGTTGATCAGTTACCCGAACCATACATTCTCATAGGTGACCTGAATGCACATAACTCTCTTTAGGGCTCTGCTCGCACAGATGCCAGAGGACGCCTCATTGAGAAATTCTTAACATCGTCTGGAGCATGTCTTTTTAACCAGAAACAGCCTACATACTATAATATAGGACACAACACTTATTCACATCTAGACTTGGCAATTGGGTCCGCAGTTCTTTTTCCTTGTCTTGAGTGGGGCGGGGGCACGGACCCATACGGTAGTGACCACTTCCCCACTTCACTAACATATATAGGTAAAGGTCCGAGCAGTCCATCTTCCCAGAACAGGTTTAATGAAGCAAGAGCAAACTGGAATACATTTACAGATTCATCTAAACTACACCACACATCCATAGGACACCTACACGTTGAAGAAGCTACTTAGCTGCTCGCGGCGCACATCCTCGCCGCCGCCGAAAGGTCCATTCCCCACGCCTCTGGTGCCCCGCGCAACCAGCGGAGGCCGTGGTGGAATGAGGACTGTAGGCGGGCGCGAGAGGCCCAGAACAAGGCGGGGGGTATCCTACGTCGGTACCCCACGTCGGGTAACCTCATTTTGTTCAAACGGGCCAAGGCGTTAGGAAAACGTGTGCGCCGTGAGGCAAAACAAGAGAGTTGGCGTTCCTTCATAACATCAATAAACTCCTACACAGACACACGGAAAGTATGGACAAGAATACGCAAACTCAAAGGACAACAAACACACAGCCTGCCTCTGGTCAGCACAACAGGGGACACACTCGAAGACCAGGCTGACACACTCGCACAACACTTCCAACACGTGTCCAGTTCAGCACACTACACAAACACTTTCATGAAACAAACAAACGGCCAAAAAGAAGCCTATACTAGATAACAATAGGTTAACATCTTCTTATAACTCAGTTTTCACTGGATGAGCTGAGGACTGCTTTGAGCACATGTAAACCCTCAGCTCCAGGCCCAGACATCATCACATATACAATGATACAACACCTACACGCAGACACACTTGAAGCACTTCTAAATCTATATAATAAAATATGGCTTTCAGGGCACATCCCACACTATTGGAGGGAGGCCATAGTAGTGGCTTTCTTGAAAGAGGGAAACGACCCGTCGTCCCCCTCAAGTTGCCGTCCTATAGCCTTGACGAGCTGCCTGTGCAAGCTTCTCGAGAAGATGATAAATCGCAAGCTCGTGTACTTCCTTGAGTACAACGGTCTTCTCGAGAGCTGCCAGGCAGGCTTCAGGGCGGGGCGATCCACGAATGAGCTCCTCTGCTGGGTCCCAGGACACGCTGGGATTGCTGGGAACGAGTTGGCAGACGAGAGGGCCGCTGCTGCTGCACTCAAGAACACTGTAGACATTACAACGATACCCTGTACAGACGTCAAGCCACACATAAGACAACACTTGCGCAGAACATAGCAAACACACTGGAATGAACAGACAGGCAACAAACTACATGTAATGAAGCCACACTTGGGACGGTACACATCTGACTCACACAACAGACACATGGAAGTCGCCTTGGGTAGGCTGCGGATAGGGCACACCCATGCAACACACTCGTATCTGCTGACGGGATCTTCTAGACCTCAGTGCAGCAGGTGCGGAGAGGCCCTATCTGTAGTGCACATACTAATCACATGCAAGGCACTTCACACAACACGACACCAACACTCTAGAGAACTCTACAGACAACATATTCCCCTACATCCATCGTTGTTCCTAGGTGACGATGCGATGGTTTCCGTGAAACGTGTGTTTGAGTATTTGTCAGACGTCAAGTTTTTAAACCTCATTTCCTATCATGCATAATCAAATCTGGCCCTATACACCAGCCATCACCATTATCTTCAATTGATTTTACTATGTTCGGTTTGCACGTTTTTATACCTACCCTTGTGTGGTAATCACTTCTCTTCATTAAATGACCTCTTCTCTGGCGCTCTTTGCCCTCGTTGGCCTTTCGCCATTAAACACTAACCATCATCATCATGTGATTGGTAGCCACTGACTTAGGCCATCACCAGAAAACACATGACTGGTCGATTGTAGTGGGGCCTCTTGTTCTATTTAATTGCTTCACTTGAGTGCTAACTTGCGGTTAACGGAATGCTAACCGTGTTTTTAGTGCTGGCTCTATTACCCACTGTTGCGTGAAATTTGAAAGTATTTAAGTGTTTCTTGTGCGTTTCGACGAAAAATATCTCTCGTGGCTGGAATGGAGCTGAGTGAGCTGCCAAATGCTAGTTGCTTCAAATTCTCTCTTGGTGGCCCCCCTTGGTGGCCACTCCATCGCGCAGGCCTCGAAGGCCACTAAGGAGGTCGAGGACACTCCTGACGAAGAGCACACGGAGGACATCGGGACCCGGCGCACAAGACTGCGTGACAAGGTGTTCCGCAGTGCCGGCAACACCCGCCTGAAGCAGCGACAGGACGAGCTTCTCCACCAAGACGACTCGTCTGGCAACCTGGTCAATGATGCAAGCAAAACTGGCACCAAAAAAGGTGCCAAGCCGGCGGCCAAGAAAAGGGGGCGTCCGAGCAAGAAGGCGCAAGCGTCCACTTCAGGTGGAGCTGAAAGCGTGCAGTCTGGTGTGGAGAGCAATGACAATGCTTGAGAAGGGCACCCTAAATTAATCTGGCAACGTTTCTTATATTATATTCAAGGGTAATAAAATAATTCGGCTAACCTTGTTTTGAGAGGGGAAAGGGGGAGGGGGGGGGGCGTTGAAATCCACAATGAGCATCTTGTGAAACACACATTGCAGCAGGGCTCTGTTCTTTCTTTTTTCTTTTTTTTTCCCCCCCGGACCATTTTGTTTGCTGAAATGCTAGTATCTCGCACAATGCAGCAAGGCTAAACGCTGTTTTGTGAAAAATGCCTTATTAGTTCATCAGTCAGCTCAGTTGCGGAGGGTTTGTTTTGGCCTTAGAATGCATTTGTTTGCAACTTCACACTTGCTAGTAATGACTTTTGCCGATTATATTCTGGAGCGTTGTGTACAAAAAAAAAAGAAGAAAACGTTGAACACAGTCTAATGGGCACTGGTTGCGAACTAGTTCCAATTTTGTGCTTCCAAGTTGATGCAGAGAACAAAAGGGGCACCATGTCATTCGCCTAATGTTCTGTTGCATTTGATGCTCACCACAGAACTTGTCAGCGTTCTTCCTAGTCAGTGCATTAAAAAATGCGCGTTCCTAGCTGAAAGAAACGGCGTGTTTTTTTAATTGCTAGTGAGCTTTTAAGAGTACAAAACTTATTCATGTTGATATGATGCCTGTTTCACTGTTTACTGTTGCATGTTTTGCACCAATAAGCTATGTTTGTGTGTGCTCACCAGTTTCATTTGCTTTTAAAACCACAGCGGCTGTTAATGTAGAGCCGAGTGAGAGCGATGAAAACCTATTATGTGTTTCGAAGAGTTACAATTTTCCCTCTGGCAAGGTGTTGCTTTGTGCATCACAGTCAATTACTAGTTCAGCATAGCATGAAATGCAGCTTGCTCATTTGTCCAACTCGCGGTATTATAGCTGAAAAAAGGCTGCAAGCTCTGGTCACCAACGTGTGTACTGTGTGTTCTACCTAATACATTATGTGTTCAAAAGGGAGCCCTTCGTTCTCATTCTCCCGGAATGCTTATAGGGCGTCCGATGTGCATTGATTGTCACTTGGCGAGGCTTTTTTTGAACCAGAACTATGCAGCAAGAATGCGTTAAAAGCAGCAACTGTCTCTACCAAATAGATAATGTCAAACATGTTCAGAGCAGTAACAAGCTGGAAAGAAGGCACTGCCACTTGGTCTACCCCTGTCAGTGTGTACTGGGGGAGTATTTTTAGTTACATGTAGTAATACCCTGCACAAGTTTACTGCAGTTTCACTCACCTTCAATGTTTTCGCCTCATGTTTCAGACAGAGTAACATGTTTTCACATAGCCAGCATTGCGTGTAAAATCAGGAACTAATGAAATAAGTCCAAAATCTTTGAAGTGCTGGGGATGGTGGCAGTATACCACAACTCTGTGAAGTATGCGTAGAGTTCCCAGTGTGCAATTTGTTGCTGATTGTGTTGTAATTGTTACACTGCACAAAATATACATTTTGCATACCTATGGGAGGAAGTTTTACTGAAAGGGAAACGTAAACGTTGCCAGAAAATAGTGAGCAAGCAACAAAGTTTGGAAACCAAATTTAACTAGGATCCCTCTTACATTTCTAGTGCACTTTTATTGACAAACGTACCTATCAATGCAGAACATCAGTTCCAAGGGCAATCTGACAGTTTGTACGCCACTCCCGTCCTCATTGACACACGAGAGTATATAAGAAACTGTTAACCTTTTTAATTGCAGCCTTCACCTTCTTCCACCTGAGAACAGTCAGCACTGCACATATTTCACTGCATATGGTTCACATGTTACATGGGGGACCCGTTGGCTTTTACATGGTACAGCTCCACGTTGCTGAGAGATCATCGTGCAGTCTCTTACTTGCCCCTCTGGTGCCCCTCTGGTGCACACACCCGTGCCCTGCTTCGCTGAGCCGGAAAGGAGCAGAGATGGCAGGTGTACGTGTAGGGGACGAGCAGGTAGAGAATCAGGAGTGTGCTCCCGCTGGTGTGAACATAACCAGAGTCCTTCAATGCTTTGAAGGACTCTGACATAACTAACCATCGAGTTAGAGGGTGCCAGCTGCACATAAGCAAAGAGGTCTGCAGAGAGGTGCCTGGTAGTGGCGAATGCCAGTAAGGTGTGGCATTGCACATTTGTAAAGGAATTAGTCAGGTGCACGTCTCACATAGCGCAATCTCCTTGTGGTGTCAGAAATGCTGAAAGTGCGTCGCCCTGGTTAATGACGTCGAGCAGTCAATTGCGATGCAAGTCAAAATCGCCTACAGCTGCTCAGCAGTTGCAACACACCTACCTTCTACAATTGTAGGCCAGCTTCAGGCACAGCCCAGTGCCTTATCTTGTTTGTAGCTCTGTGCCTCTTACCAGGAATATAAGCGCCTTTAATAAACTTTAAAACATTGCATTGATTTGAATGCGCAAGTAATGAATACAAGCAATTTAATCAAGATGTTCTGAGGGCAATGCACTCCAGCATTGTGTCGGCATGTGTGACAATGCAGTTGCCATTTTCAATGCAACCATTATGCCATGCATCTGTAAATTGTTTTGTAGTGCATCAAAGCCAAGCAAAGCAAAGCCAAGGAGGCTTTGCTAAGTGTTATTACGTTTTGCGATGTTCTTGCCAGGCTATAGACGAAGTGTTGAGGGTGAGGCCAAGTTTAGCCGGATTTTATAAGGGCGTTCCAGTCGCTTCCACACACTGACAGCGGATCCCAGAGGGAAAGAAGCTAGGTCGACCATCAGCTCCGCTGTTTCTCCAGCCTTGCACCACTACTGCAAGCTGCACATTTTTTTGCGTTTTATTAGCCTAACAAAGACGACCACCTTTAAAATGGTATAGCAAGGGGTGTGCAAATGCATTTATCCCTTGTGCTCACGCTCGAGCAGGCACAAAAGCCAGCTTCACTGTTACAATACCCTATCTGCGGTGATGCACCCTTTGGCAGCGCAGGTTTTTTTTTTTTTTTTTTTTTTTGCAAATGCCTTTGTACAAAGCTTAAGATTCAACAGCTCCGCTGTTAAAAACAGAGAAGTCAAGAATGGTGCGTACCAGCGGACAGTTTGGGTTCCAGGGTTGAGCAAATGAAGCATTTCTGAAAATGCATTTTAGATGCAAAGCATCTCTTAGTTGACCCTCCGTCGTCCGGCATCCGCACCATTCCTCCTCTCCACAACAGCTGTGATAACGCCGCTCTCTCCCCTCCTCTCCACACCACCTGTGTGCCAGCGCGTGCTGCTCCTCCTCTCCCCTCTGCACACCAGCTGTCCGATCATGCGCATGCGCACTGCTCCTCCTCTCCACTCCCTCTGCTCTGCAAGTAAACCCGTCCGCGCTCCGCTCAGTTGCTTCTTCGGTAATGCGCCGTCTGATGACTGCAAATGGACGCCAACGATTCTGTCAGCGAACTGGCTGGCACACCTTCAACTAGCGCCAGCCAGCACACTGTCAGAACCGCGAGCACCTCCGAAGACAAGGCTGCACAGAGGAGAGCTCGCGACGCCGAATGTAAACGGCAGCGTCGAGCTGCGCATTCCTCGCTTCGAGAACGAGAAGCCGCTTTGAAATGCCAGCGGCGAGTAGCTGATCCAGATGGCGTTCGGCAACCTGACAACGCTTCAAAACGCCAGTGTCAAACAGCGGATTCCTTGCTTCGCGAACGAGAAGCCGCAAAACGTTCGCCACTACTCGATAAATAAAGAAGACATTTAATACGCTACTACACGTGTCTTTACTCTAACAACCAATTAACACGCTACTACTCCACGGCTTTGCATCCCCTCAGGGTTCCCACGTGGAAAGATGGTGTAATTTTTTCTCTCAATGGTGGAATACCTTTGAAGTATGTCACATATATCCTGATACTCCGGCAGGTATAGGTACCTCGTTACATTTTTCTTTTAAGGGGGGAGGCTGGTCTTAGACAAAACTTTTTTATTTTTCAAGCTATTGAGATGAAAACTTCCAAACAGTTGTATTTCAGCATTCTGATTTCAAATATCAATTTAGATTTTGGATATCACAAGTAGTTCTAATTTCATACAGATTTCATTGTCAAAAGCCTATCCCCAATTAAAAAAAAAATCTGCTTTAATGATGCTTCTAAACTGCACTTCATTGCATTGCTTAGCAACCAGGGAGTGCAATAAAAGTATTCCCATACTTCTAGCCTTCCTACAACCAATTGTATGAGGGTTCAAACTTCGTTGTTTGAACAAACTTCGTTGTATGAGGACGAAGTTTGTTCAAACAACAAAGTTTGAACCCTCATACAATTGGTTGTAGGAAGGCTAGAAGCATGGGAATACTTTTATTGCACTCCCTGGTTGCTAAGCAATGCAATGAAGTGCAGTTTAGAAGCATCATTAAAGCAGATTTTTTTTTTAATTGGGGATAGGCTTTTGACAATGAAATCTGTATGAAATTAGAACTACTTGCGATATCCAAAATATAAATTGATATTTGAAATCAGAATGCTGAAATACATCTGTTTGGAAGTTTTCATCTCAATAGCTTGAAAAATAAAAAAGTTTCTCTAAGACCAGCCTCCCCCCTTAAGGGCGAAGCCCCTTAGGGGCTCGGGCTGTTGGCGTCGTAACCGTCATCTCATGTAGTTACGGTATTGAAACACCGGGGCACTCGTTCACGCTTCGCGATAGACCGTAACGCGTACTAAAAAAAACACCGGGACACTAGTTTACGCCTCGCGCTAGAATGCTTTGTGCTTCAAAGACATGGGGCTTTCACAGCAAGGATGTATACCTCTACCCCCCAACGGTTTCATCTCCGTTAGAAATAATACACTTATACACTGCATGCTTCGCCCCTACCTTGCTTTCACGTTAGTGGAGATGGCCGGGGATTATTTTGCCTAAAGAGAGACACCTTCTTTCCCCCCTCTCTTTCTGTTTTCTTTTTCTTAAGTGGAGTCTTCTTTTTAACCAAACACCAATGAGGCGTTACCGTATACGGTAACGCCTCATCGGTGCGTGGTTAAAAAAGGACTCCCACTTAAGAAAAAGAAAAAAACTGGGGAAACTTCAAGTCGCGCAAGGCCTGAACCGTAGCGTCTCTGCGTGATTTCTTTCTACGTGAGCAGTGAAGGACACATCACACCCCGCATTTGTAAAAGTTTGAAATTGTTTATTTACATGTTCCGTCGTCGCTTTTCACTGTGCTAGTAGTAGTCATCGTTATATTCATCGATATCATCGTGTTCCTTGTGGCAACCATTACAAAGAGTGGGCAAGGGTTCTGCAAGCTCATCCTCGTTATTGTATAACACTTCACCAGTTCCTGCTCGTCAAATCGGTGAGAGGGACCTGCAAGTTGTCTCGATATGGCGTTGCACACTCGTAGCCTGGGGACGCTGGGTAGTTGCCGCGGGGCACGCGCTCAAGAGCGCTCTGCATTTTCTCGCTCCACGGGGTCTTCGCCAGTCTTCTTCTTTTTTTTTTTTTTGCTAAAGCCACTGCGCATGTCGGGGATGCTCGGCAGTCGCCGCGAGGCACGCACTTACGAGCAGAGGTCAGCAAACTCACGTGTGAGTTTGAGTTTGAGTGAGCGGGAGGCTATTGTGGCATGGAAAGTTTGAGTTTGAGATGAGCAAGCCCGAGTGAGTTTTAGCCCAACTGAGTTTGAGTACGCCTGGGTTCCAGTGAGTTCTCATTCCATTCTGAGCTCCGAGCTCATTTTAAGTTTTGAGTATATTCTGAGTTCTGAGTACATTTGGAGTTTTGAGTTGTTTCGATTTCGGAGTACATTTTGAGTTGAGTTCTGAGTACATTTCAGTTCTGAATTCGTTTTGAGTCTGTTTTGAGTTCTGAGCCCGAGTGAGTTATGAGATTTTCACTCGCGATGAGTTTGAGTTTAGGGAAGCGTAGATGAGTTTCTCAGCAATGTACCTTCTTGAGCATGAGTGAGAGGGTATTCCAAAAATGAAGTTGTGAGTGAGTAGAGCCGGTCCAACTTTGCCGAGGTATGCTAATGATAGTAGTTATTATACAGTTCATAATTTGTATATTGCGGTAGGGCGGCGAGATACGATTGTGCCAGGGTAGAGATTACGCATGCACGTTCGTATGTCGCTTGTTACCTAGCTGCGTTGCTTCACTTGCGTGATTGTTGCAGCACAAATGTTTGCGTCAGTTTGCGAGATTGGCTGTTAAGTTTCATGCATCGCTTTGGGCTCGGATTCAGGTTACGTGCATGTAGAGCTGCATTTGCGATCCGCATGATCAGTTAAGGGGGGGGGGGGGGGGTGCAGTGTCTGGTCTTCAAAGGTTTCTTGTAGAATTTTCATGACCCCCAGCCCTTGCTCTCCACCCCGTTTTAGCGGCTGGGTGTGTGTGTGATAATTGACTGGTGAGGTCATAAAAAACGGTTATCCAACATTTTCCTCCAGATGGATGCTCTGAGAAGGTGGGAGAGGGTGGGGGGAAATCACGCGGCGGCGCTGGCTTGCTGGTTGTTCGTCTGCTTCTGTTAGTGGTTGTAATCTCCTGTAATTAGCGGTCTGTAATCTCCTAAAAGTGTGCTCTTCTTAATGAGGCTTTTGTCCAATGACGGAAATGTTCTTCTTTTAAGTCTCAATATTGCCGCGCACGATGCATTTGGTTTGTTTATTTGTGTTTTGTTTTTGTCGACCGGCTGCGCCGGGCTGTGCCTGGCAGTGTAATCTGTGTTATCTGTGGGTCAAGTGAAGCGCATGTTCCATTCTTTATGCCGCACGCGTTATCTCCTTTGATAGGGAGAGTGTTTTGAACTAAAGTCACCAGCCTAGAATAATCTTCTTTGATCTACAGTGTTCTGGATGCAATTCGACGGTTCGAGAACCACTCTCGTCGAGGGATAAATACCCGCAGAGCATACGTTTGCGGTATTCGATTAACCGACACTCGCCTGCGCACATCACTTTGTTGACTGCTGCTTCGCCGCATCTGTATTTTTTGAATTGTTAGGGGGGCACAAGTTCGCCCCAATAAACTTGTTTTTACTTCAAGACAGCTGCGTCGTCTTTGGCTTCCTAACAATATGCTAGAAATTAAAAAGCCAGAGGTGAGCACCCGGAGAATAAGGAGGCGGTGGCCGTCTTTGCCACTGTTTCAAATGAGGTGTCAACTGAAACGTCCGGGCGACGCCCATTCAGATAGAATAATGACCGCATCATGAGAGAGTCATGGACAGTAATAGATGGGGTGAAAATTCAAACTGATCGATGCCGGTAGGGCATGTACGTATCAAATTAAGGTACCGATTAAGGGAATCACTCGGGATAAATTTTAAAAATGTTTCCTGCATATAGTCATCAGATAGTCATAACGAGTCATACTATTGGGTTAAAATTCAAAATGATGCCGCTAAGGCGTGTGGTGTATCAAATTAAAGGTCTCGGTGAGGAGAATCACATGGGGAAAATGCAAAAATGCTTCTTGATTATTATCATGACATAGTCATGATGGGTCATAAATTGGGTTAAAATTTAAAAGGACACCACTAGGGTGTGCGACGCATCGAATTGAAGGTTGCAACTTGCAATGAGGAAAATCCCAATGGACAAAAATGCGTTATGGCTATATCATGACATAGTCATGGTTAGTCATTGATTGGGTTAACAATCAAACTGATGTCACTAGGATGTGTTCAGTATCACATTAATGGTCTCGATTAGGAAAATCGTGGGGCACAAATACAAAAATGCTTCCTGGTTACAGTCATGAGATGCAGAGTCATAGATTGGGTTAAAATTCAAATTGATGCTGCTAGGGTGTCTCGGTGTAGAATTAGAGCGATGGCGATGCTGATCCACCTGGATGCCCAGTCCCATCGCAGGGCCAGGTGCCTGCACATCGATGGCGAGGAGCTCAGCTGGAAGACCAGTGTGCGCTACCTGGGGTTCACACTGGACCACTGCGTCAACTTCCAGCAGGCCACCAGGGAGCTCCACGCCAGGGCGCAGATGGCCACCACGGCCGTGCGAAAGATGGCCGCCCGGGACCGCGGCTGCTCGCAGCGAACGGCCCTGCGGCTCTACAATGCTGCGGCTGTGGGACTGCTCATGTACGGGCTACCATTGGTCACCCTGCGCAAGCCCAGCTCGCGGCAGCTGGAGGGCGACTGCCGCAGGGGCGTCCGCACCTGCCTTGGCCTGCCTCAAGACTCCCAGGGTGCGAAGACGCTGGCTGAGGCGGGGGCATGGACGCTCCAAATGACGGTGGACCTGCGCGCCCTGGGCCACATTGACCGGCTGCGGTGGGCTGAGGGAGGAAGCCCCCTGCTGCAGCGGCTGCGCACACACTGCCACTCGTGCATGGGGCGCACGTTGGCTCTGTACGAGGAGGTGGTGGCCCCCGTGGAAGCAGGCCCCCCCGCCAGCCGCCCCCCTGCCCTTGAGGCCGTTCCGGACATTCCGGGCCTGCGCAGCAAGCGGCGGACATCGCACTGCGGGCAGCTGCAGCTGGCCCGGGGCGTCGTGTGGGGAGACCTGGAGGGCCACACCTTGGTATACACGGATGGCTCCGTGCGGCAGCGGCGAGGTTCAGCCACGGCGGCGGCAGTGCTGGGGGAGGTCACCAGGCAGGCCCGGCTTCACACGCCTCATCATCTGCCACGGCCGAAATGGGCGTAAGTCTTGGCCTGGACCTTCTACTGGAACTGGAGCCGCCCCCCAAGCACTGCGCCCTGCTGTGAGATTCTCGAGTGGCCCTACTTTGGATCCGGGAGGGCGACCCGCGCTGCCTCCTGGTGTGGGCCATGCAGGGCAAGGTGGCACAGCTGGCTCAGCGGGGAGCTCGTATGCGGCTGCAGTGGGTGCCAGGCCACATTGGGCTGGAGGGCAACGAGAGGGCAGAGGAGCTGGCCGCCGACGCCCACGAGCTGCCCCCTTCGCCCCCAGTGGCCCAGTCAGCTGCGGATGCCGCCCGCCTGCTGATCCAGCGGCATGTACGGGCCCAGCACCCTGATCCGAGGTTGGCCGCTGGAGAGGCCCCACCACCCGTGCGGGCCACACAGATGCCCAGACAACAACGCTCGGCTGTCCTGCGCCTCCTCGTGGGGTGCGTGTGGACGGCCGAGCGAAAACACCGCCTGGAGCTCGTCGGCGACCCGTCGTGCCAGCACTGCCGGGCGGCTGTCCAGACTGCCGCATCTGGTCCTGGAGTGCCCCCGGGCCCCATTTTGTGGCAGGGAAAACCGAACTGTTGGCCGCCTTCGGGGGAGGGGCTCGGCCCCTCGAAGAATTTCTGTGGCCGCCAGGCAGTGCCGAGAGCGGGACGGAGTCCACGAGTTCCTGGGGTCCTACCTGGACGCCTCAGGACTCCTTCCGGCTCTCCACTTTCTCTCCACATAAACTAAACTGTGGTCGTTTTTAGATGCGACGCTGAGAGCATCTCTTGTCGGCGGCCCTGTCCTTCCTGCGTGCGTCCGTCGGCGTCCGCACTCTCCTCCGCTCACTCCCTCTCCTCTCCGATAGCGAACACTCTCGCGAGGGGCATTGGATTGGATTCGATTTGCTTGGCTTGGACAGGATTGGATTAAAGTGGATTGTGTTGCGTCATAGCCGCGGCAGACGCACTGGCGCCGGCGCGTGCCCAGGTGAGAGCGAGCACTCTCTCAACATTTGCGGGTGTGCGGCCCAGCGCGCTCTCACTCCGCTGGTGGGCGGTGCTGCGCATGTGCAGTACTCTCTCTCTCCTTCGGCCGCGCTGTGCATATAACCGGTGTGCCGCTATCCGGCGGCCTTTCGGTCGACGGTTGCTCTCTGCTTGCGCTTGAACCCCCCTCAGCGTTGCATCACACCAGGGTTCCCGCGAGGGGAGGTGGGCGTATTTTTCTTTTCTTTTTTTTGTGGGCATGTGCTTTGTTTGTTTTTTAGATGCGACGCTGAGAGCATCTCTTGGCGGCCCTGTCCTTCCTGCGTGCGTCCGTCTTCGTCGGCGTCCGCACTCTCCTCCGCTCACCCCCTCTCCTCTCCGCTAGCGAACACTCTCTCGCGAGGCGCATTGGATTGGATTGGATTAAAGTGGATTGTGTTGCGTCATAGCCGCGGCAGACGCACTGGCGCCGGCGCGTGCCCAGGTGAGAGTGAACACTCTCAACATCTGCGGGTGTGTGGCCCAGCGCGCTCTCACTCCGCCGGTGGGCGGCGCTGCGCGTGGTGCTGCGCATGTGCAGTACTCTCCGCGGTCTCCTCTCCTTCGGGTATGGTGTCTGGAAGGGGAAGTGTGACGGGCGCTATATGCGCGCCATGCTTGGCTGCTGCACGAAACGCGATGAAAACCTTGCAGTCCGCTAGGGGCACTGCACGAGGGAGGGGAGCGGTCTTGGAAGGGTCGTCGCATGCGTCGCCGGCGTTGTGTTCACCTTTCAACCGAGCGTGTTGTCCTGTGGTGTTGTGCGTGGATGTTGCCTGTTTTGTACGCGTACCGTATTTATCGTCTTGAATGTACGTTGTGCGTTTTCCTTGTCGATCGACATTGGCAGGAATGTGGCGAAACCTTCAAGCACATCATTCCGCCGAAGCCACGGATGGCAAGCTTGTATTGGTGCTATAGGAGGCGTTTACAATGTTTTTCTCATAGGATAAAACTTCATGCGTTCAGCATGCATGATTTCATCGCTTCTTTAAGCTGCCTAAAGTTCGACCAAGCCTGTTGTCAGGCTCACCGTAAGGTCCTGAATAAGGAAAGAGTTGAGCCGCCGGCCGGCAAAAGCATTTGATTGATTGATTGATTGATTGATTGCGGGGTTTAAACGCCGACGCTACACAGGCGATGATGCGCGCCGTAGTAGAGAGCTCCGGATTAATTTTGACCTCAACCTGGTTCGGTGGCGTCCGCAAAAAAATACTAAGAACAAAACCTGCGCTGCCCGTAGTTGGTGCACCACCGCGTAAAGTAACGTGCGCCGAAATCTCGAACGCACGGGCTTTTTTGCTTTCCGCGCCTCCGTCAGCAAAGCGGCCGCCGCGGCCGGGAGGAAAAATCATTTAAAGCTTCGGAAATGTTGCGCTTTCAAATTTATGCACTCTACATGCTTTATTGAAGTGTATGCAAGAAATAAACTGGAACATGCCCTTCAAATTAGGCTTGTGTGTACTTATTTTGCAGGTGTATACTGATTCCCAGCGAACTTGCAATTATTTCCCCGACATTTGCTATTGTAAACATTGAAATTGTTTTCTTGGATGTCAGATAATTCGTTTTAAATAATTGTACATCAGTAACAAATGAACCGCGATCAAGAGCTGAAACACGAAAAGCAAAGTTCAATCATAGGCCGGGAAAGGTTGATACTATCCCAGGTTATTTCGCTTTGAAGGCGCAAAGACTGCCCTTTAAAAGTGTTATTCAATTGAGTGATTGATTGTGGGGTTTAACGCGCCGACGCAACGTAGGCGATGAGGCGCGCCGTAGTGGAGGGCTCCGGATTAATTTTGACCACCTGGGGATCTTTAACGTGCGCCGAAATCTCGTACACACGGGCGTTTTTGCTTTTCGCCTCCATCAGAAAAGCGGCCGCCGCGGCCGGGAATCGAACCCGCGACCTCGTGCTCAGCAGCGCAACGCCTTAGCCACTGAGCCACCGCGGCGGGTAAAAAGTGTTATTCAACATCGCTTGTATTCCTCCTCCAGAAGCTACTATGTTTACGTTTCTTTGTGTACATTTCTATTGTCTTATTCACGTTTGAAAGTGCAGTACTGAGTTGGGGAAGTTGGTGTCCGTTCACGATGAAAAATAGCGCGGAAGGAAGAACGACAGCACGACCAATGCCTCCGTCAATGCCTCCGAGGCATTGGCACGACGCAAACAAGATAGCTCTTGTCTAAGTTATGGGGCCCGTCTTCTTCTTGCGCTATTTTCATCATTCAGTATGCGTTAATGTTCCAAGCTCGCCCGCATGTGCACGAAAACTGCCTTTGCCGCGATATGGCAATAAAATACTGGCGAAAGTTACCAATGCACCTGGATCACTATCTAGGCGCAGCATTGTTAGTCAATGACTGCATCGAACAGACAGCCGTTCTAGCTCTGGACAATGAAAGAAGCTCGTCTGCTTAGGTGCCGAAAGACGCGAAAGAACCAGCGTACACGAAGCCGTCTGCGCGCAACATGTGTCAGCGCCAGTTCCAAATTACATCGTCCTTTTAGCCGTTTCTTCAATTGAGGAACTGCTTGCACCCTTTTTGCGTACCATATTTACGGACACAAATCAAATTTCCGCCTATCAAGGGCGATTTCGGAAGAAACGCAATGCCAGCCGCCGAAACCATAAAACATCTTGTGGATGTCCATTCAATGTAACTTCCCTGATATCCAATGTGCAGAGGATATCCGTGAACACCCACGTTATGTCCACAGGATATTCAGGCGATGTCCCTATTGCCTCGGAATAGACATCCACAAATACTTTCGTCTGGATATCCACAGGATGTCCTTAAAATTCATGGAAACTTTCTGTGGACATTTCACAGATATCCGGACGACATCATGTAATGTCCATTTGATGCCATGTTGAGGCATTCTCAACCTTATACTATTATTATATAACTATTTATATATTATTATTAGTGACATGAAACCATCCCCATTTTTTATTGCAAAGAAAAATGGTATTTATTTCAAAATAATTTCAATATCCACCAGATGAACCTTGCTGGAAGTCCAAGGCCTAGAAAACATTTAAAAAAAGCACCAGTTAAACGCTTGTTAAATGGCTATTATTGAAACAGCTGCTTACACCATCTGCCTTTTGAAAGAGTGACAGGTTAAAAGAAAATTGCAATCAACCGGGCGGGTCAAATACTTTACATACAAATTCACCATCAACAGGCGTGCATATATGAATCGTTTCTTAACTGTGCAGCTAAAATGAGACATGAGAAAAACACAGCAAAGATTTCAGCAAATAATGTGATTCAACTTGAAGCCGTGAAAACTTAAGCAGAGAATAAATTTTAAATGTAATAAACCCACAAAAGAAGAAACAGGCCGGAAAAGCAAAGGCAAATTTAGTCTCTAAAAAAATGCAAAAGAAGGCACGTGCTTGGATTCATGTTAACGTGTTCTGTAAATTTGCTTCTGAGAAGTTGGGCCACCAGTTGAAATCTTGCGTTTGATCCAGAAAGCTTGTTTCTTCAGCAGAAAGAGCGGCAGCAAACTTCGCAGCAGCGGCAGCAGAATATACATTTGAATAAAAGGAAAAGGAACGAAATGCTAGGTACCCTTCTTGGAATGGCAGAATCTGGAGAAAACGCTAGTTGTACTGCAAGAAAATGTCGTATTTCTTGGTTAGCTTCAGCTTACTGCTGACATTATGATAGTTTCTTACCTGCTACTTGAGACGTTGATCAAGGGGCTGGGATGAAGTTTTTGTGATGTATTCACTGGCAGTCGATCTCAGAAGGAAAACTGGAAGAAAATACCAAGCAGTAATTTGGAGCCGCGAGTACGATCACAATGGCAAAGAAGAAATACCTTGAACAGAGATTGATGGTAATTATTGAAGTAGAAGTATACGGTCGGGTCCTTGAAGTGAAGCCGATCGGTGATCTGAGAACCGTGTGGTGCAGCCGAAGACAGGAACCGAACACCATCCGAACACCAACCGTCGATTTCCCGTCTCTCGAGACGCGAATTCCTTCGAGCAGCTCAGTATCACAACAGCCCAGCAAAGAGCGAGTGAGCGACTGAAAAGCGCGGGAACTGCGGGAACCACGGGAACCCAGCTCCCCGTCGGAGAGGGCGAGAATGTTTTCCTCCGGTCCTCCTCCGCCGCCGCCGCTGCCGCTTTTGTCAGACGATACGCCAAGCAAGTACGAAGCTGGGAGGGAGTATGCGGCGCGCTCGGGGGGATGGGGGGTGAATGCACGGCACTTGCTTCGTGCTCTCTCCGAGACCCCGGCATACAACCCCCCCCCCCCCCCTCGCCCTTTTCATAGCAAGTAGGAAAAAACGCGGCCGAGCTTTCTCGCGCAAACCCTGCCGCAGCCCAAAACGAAGAATCTAACGCCACGCGCGCGCCTTCCCTCCGAGCACAGCTTTTGAAGCTCCTTTCATGGCGGCCGAGCTCGTGTGGGCCATTCAAAATGCAAAAAGGAAAAGTGCGCCCGGGGCTGACGGCATCACATACCAGGCTATCGGAAACGTAGCCGAGAGGCAGCGCTCGCGCCACCTTGACTTTGCAACTTCTACTGGTCTTTCGGCACCCTCCCTGCTCAATTTGGCCTCCAACTTGTTTCTCCCATCCTAAAAAAGAACAAATCTCCCAAACTTTTCTCCTCTTCGTCCTATTTCACTCACGAGCGCTGCCTCCAAAATTCTCGAATCCATTGCGCTCGCACGCCTCGAATTACCATGGAGGAAAGAAGAAAAGTTTTTCTTTCCTCCATTTTTCTTCCTTCATGCGAATTACCAGTATGCGCGAATCTGCAACTTGAACCCTGAGCAGCAGACAGGTTTTTGCCGCCAGCACAGTGCCATCCCAGGTGAAAATATGTGTTTTCTTTTTCTAGCTGGATTATTGAACCAGAAATTTTCTCCTACTAGAAATATTCTAGCAAGAAATAGCAGAATTTCTAACTAGAAATTCAGTTTCTAGTTTATTTCTAGCTGGATTGAGATTTACTTCCAGCTAGCATATGTCAGTTAAGCGAAGAAAAAAACCCCGCAAGCTGGAAATAATCTTCTCTAGCTAAACTAAGAATTTTTCTAGGTAGAAGCTGTCGATTTCAGCTAGAATCTAATAACCGAGTCAGAAATGAAGCCGGAAGATATGATTTCTTGCTAGAAATGCGCTTTCCATTTTCACGGGGGATCGGATGGATTCAATTGCTGACCTTGTCTCTGCACTAGAAAACGCGAAGGCTACCAAAAACCGCGGCCTTTGTTGTCCTTCTGGACATTCGCAAAGCCTTCGACTGCTCACCCCACGAGGCTATTCACGATGCAGTAAAACGCTGCAAAATTACTCGGCCGTCACCCTCATCTCCCCCGACGTTACAAGACTGGACGAGACACGCCACTCCATCGCGCAAGAACTAATTAAGCAACACCAAGACGGTGGGTTGCATCATGCAATGCACCTGCTCGCATTCAAAGCATCAAATTTGGGTGACAAGAGTCCTGCCTACTCAGTGGGCTCCATACTGGTTCTGCACTGCAGGCTGCGTACGAGTGCTCGTAGAAAATTAGAAATGAGAAAATCAACAGTCCCGCTTGTTCTTCATCCACATAAATCAAGCAGCCTAAAATATAGAATTCAATTCCCGAATCAAACAGAAAGGCAACCAGATTTCGCTCAAATTCCAAATCAAATAACTACCCGCTCTTCTTAAAATATCAGTTAGAAACAGGCCAGAAAATAAGACACACTTTGTGTGGCTGGGGCCCCATATGTACACTGCGCTATGAGTGCGAATTCTCAGTGTGAGAAAAAATGTAAATTAGTGGACATCCTAGCAATATCGCATAATGATGTTATAATAACACACCTGCAGTGATATCGCATGGATGTCCGCAAGCAGATGATCTTGGGTGAAACATTGTATGGACATCACATGAATGTCCCAAAATGACATTGGATATTGTGACCATTTGTGGATATCCTATGGACTTTCGTGGTTTGCTGGGGTGCACTCTGTACTTTCGGTGGCACCGAATTGGCGCTAGCGCTAGCTCCCCTCCTCCATTGTGGCGCCACCTAGGAGCTGTAATCGCTGATCTGTGCAGCCTCTCGCTTCCGCCCGTCACACTTCCCCTTCCAGACACCATACTTCGGGCGCGCTGCGCATATAACCGGTGTGCCGCTCTTCGGTGGCCTTTCGGTCGACGGTTGCTCTCCGTTGCGCTTGAACCCCCCTCAGCGTATCACACCAGGGTTCCCGCGAGGGGAGGTCGGCGTAATTTTTTGCCTTCGTGTGTTAGCGTTTAGCTTGTATATATTGCACATATATGTCCTGTTAGTCCTGTATATATGTTTATATGTATCTTCTCTTTATGCTCCCTTTCCTGTACAACTGTGTTCCCCATTCCCCACACCCCCCACACCAGCAGGCGTTCCGGTGTGCACCCTTAGTTGAGACAAACTATGCCTGCTTGTAGTCTTTCCTTTCCTTGTTAACAATAAATTCATTCATTCATTCATGAGGTGAATAACGTAGGACAAATAAAAAAATTATCATGAGATAAAAAATTATCATGACTTATATTGGGTTTAAATTCGAAGTGACCCCGCTAGGGCGTATAGAGTATCAGATTTAAGGTCTTGATGAGGAATATCATGTGGCACAAATAAAAAAAAATACTTTGTGGTTCTTATAATCAGACAGTCATGGTGAGTCATCGATTGGGTTAAAATTCAAGGTGATTCCGTTAATACATGTGGGTATCAAATTGAAGGTTTCAATTAGGGGAATCACGTGGGACATAAAGAATGCGTCCTGGTTACAGTTCTGATAAGTCATGGTTATTCAAACTGGATTAAAATTCCAAATCATGCTGCTAGGGTGTGTGGGGTATCAAATCAAAGTTCTCGTTGAGGGGAATCACGTTGGATAAATATTAAAATGCTTTCTGGTTATTGTTATGAGATAGTCGTGGTGAGCCATGGATTGGGTGAAAATTCAAAGTGATGTCACCAGGGCGTGTTCGGTATCAAGTTAAAGGTCACGATGAGGGAAATGACGTGGAATAAATACAGAAATGCATCCTGCTTATCATCGTAATACATCCATGGGTAGTCGTACCTGGCGCGTAGCCGGGAATTTTTTAAGGGGTGGTGGAGGGGGGCTAACGTTGTTTTCCCGTTTTCCCTCTTCCTAAGTTACCTACCCGCTTCATAGCGGGCGCTCCTTTCAACAACCAATACAAACGCAAATATTGCATTAGAAATAAAACGAGATATAAATTTTTTGGCTCGCAGACATTAAGGTACCGTGATATCGTGTAAATATTAGGAAGCGATTATTTAAATATTAAAAAAAACACAAGTGATCACGCAAGGATAAATCAGGGGTCAGGGGAAGAAAATTACTTACAATTGCGGCCTCCTTTGTGTTTTGATGGCACTTCGAGTGTGTGAGCTTCCCAAAGCAAGGGCACTTCGGCCCTTGCACCGTTCTGTCATGTCGGCGTTTTTGTGACTCAGGCCCCTGAATATACACTGCAGCCGCCGCCCAGGCAAAAAGCGGCCGTGAACGCAATGGAGGGGCTTTTGTTGTGACCGAGGTCGAAGATGGACTTCGGGTATTTGTTACTATCGCGAGCGCCGTCTGCCTATGGCAGGGCTGGTGACCGTCAAGCCTTCACGTGTAGGATAAAGTACGGAACTCGCTCGGCAAGCCGCAGCGTCCAGTTTCGTAGGTTAGCGAAAAATACCGCCGAACAAATCTGCCTAATCGCGGAGGAGAAAATGACTGTCTGCAACACCGCGCTTTCTGAAGGAAACACGCAGTGCGCGCAAGCAGAGCCCATTCAATTATCCCAGGCCAACACCCTTCCGGGCTCCACAAAAACGTGAAAAAGAATGAAGGGGTGACGCGTAGAAGAGGGGCATACTTTGCTATGCGCCTCATCCGCAAAGGTCCTCTGCCCAACCACGACATTCATCCAGCTAAAGCACACGTTTCGCCCAATACGCAGACCCATCGCTTTCTTCAGTTAACTGTCTGCCCCCGCCGCTTGCACGTGGTTCTGTTTACACATACAAAGATTGTCTTTTCCCTTTCGGATCTTTATCGCAGTCTTCAAGCTTCAATGGCGGGCGGTCTCTCTTATTTCACGCCGCGAGTCAGTGCGGACCATAGAGTTTCTTTTGCGGACCACTCCTTGCTTCCCCGGTTATCGCTGCGCTGCCTGCCGCCGCTTACGGGATGGCCACTGCGCAGCTGGTAGCGGCTCATGCAGTATTTTGGTTTTCTTTCGCTTCCTTTTGCCTTTCGGCGCGCCAAACAACTTGTGATGGTGATGTCTGTAAGCAAATAGTACGTTTAGGGCACTTCAAAAAAACACATGCGTCCTGATAGAGCGCTTAAACGCCAACAAGAGCTATCCGGGGACGCGGAGTGCGCGCTTCTTCGCCGCTCTTACGGACGTCGGCGACGGCAGCAGCATATCACCACGTCACCTCCGAAGACGTCAGGCCGAAAGGAATTATTTTGTCTCCTCGTTTAGACATGGTACTGGCACAGTGGCAGGTTGGTTTCGTTTTGCAGCGCGGACAACGAATACGAATTTGTTTCGAATATATACGTATACTAGAAAAATATGATTCGGGGATTTGATTACCGAATACTTGGCAATAACTTGTGCCTTTTATGGGAATAGAGGACACATGAAAATGTTAATTATTCCAAGTCTGTGGGTCGTTAAATATGTGCCCACTCCGGCCTGATAGCAAGGGCCAAGGAGAGTTAATGAAACCGCGGAAAAATAAATGGTCTGCAACTCCAGGAGAAACGAAATAGCTCGTACGGGAATTAAACAAAAACCACGTGTCGCTTCGAAAATGCTAAAGCAGCTCGTCTAAACTTAAGCCATTGGTTGAACTTACCAGACTACTAGATGCCAATTGCACTGCAATTTCTCAAGACAGAGGGGGGGGGGAAGGGGGGGGGGGCAGGAGGGGGACGCTTAATGATATCGTTGTGTTCATATGCTGAGCGAAATGAAGGAATGGACGTTTTAGTAATCACACACACACAAGATTCCCGTTCACTTTTATATGGTTTTAGGATTTTTAACGAACAGCTGATCACTCGGCGGACGCATTTTTCTAAGTAAACAGTATATACGTAGCCACAAGCGAAGTATATACGTATATAGTCACAAGCGATAAAAAAGTGTCATTGGAAGAGTGTGGTATCTGATAAGGCCCTCTGATTTCATTTTTTGGCTAGAATCTGCAGGCTGCCTATGTGTGTTTCGAGGAAGCGTTTAGTCGCGGACGTGGATATATAAACTTTCGAAAATTCCTGAAGGTAGGCTTTTCAAGAAAAATAGGAATTCTCTTAAAGGAGCACTGACACCAATTTTCGGCGTTAATATTATTGCACAGTTCGCTTCCTTCACTCAACCGAATACCCTGGCTGAAATATGAGCCGCCTGCGACGCGAAGAACATAGTTCAATGGACCTCTCCCTGTATGTAAACAACATGACGTCACTAAGCACACGTGCGCGACGGGTGGCGCCTGCTGGCGGCCGCGAAGTGAGGTGGTGGTTGGCAGAAAGCGCCTGCGCCGACGGCACGGCCTGGCCGCGCGGCGCCCGAAAGGAAGGATGTGCCGTTGGTTCGGGCCGTCACTGGCTTCCCACATTGCAGGGGGGGGGGGGGGGGGTGTAGCTATCCTAGCTGTGGCCGTCGTACCTCCATGTAGCTTTCGGCATCTACAACCTCCGCTACACTTTCGTTTACCGTACAGTCAACTGAACGGCGACGCTTTCGGATAATCAGTGCGCGGCAGAACAGCCTAAACGAGTAATTCTGAAGGTTGGTGCTGTTGCGACGCATCCCAAAATGTTTTTGAAGATTCTTTGTGTTCGGACACATACCAAGGAAAGCTAATTTATTGTTGCTTTCGAGGTCCGCTTAAGCTAAGCGCGGTGCCGCAGGCAGCTATATAAACGCTCCCTGTTCTTGGTCTCTTTGCGTCGCCCGGAGACAGTGGCGAACACACGATTGCATGTCGAGGGGAAAAAGGAAAGGTAAAGCATGAAAGGATTAAATAGTAAAATAAGCAGCAACGAAACAAAAATATGAAGAGCAAAAGGCAAAAATTATTCCAATAAAAATATCGCGATGATGTCGTTCTCTACGACATTGGCCGATTGTTTTCTTACCTTTACCCCAGTGAAATATCGAAGTGGTTCATCGTCATTGTGAGAGTAACATAGCAGCCACTTATGGTTAGTGCGTATATCTTGCGACAGTGCACTGAAATACTTTCGGTAGTCATTATTTCATGATAGTCAAAAGTGTCCATGTACGCCCGCTGCATACGCCAGCGTCGGGAGGCCGCAACAAATGAATACATTCACTGAGTCTGTTCGCTAAGGGCAAACACATTTTTCGAGTCGCGTGAGCGGCCCATCTCGCCCCGAAGGTACGATGCTACATGTGCCCAAGCAACCACGGACGTCCGTGGGACGTCCGAAATACAGCCGGACATCCAAGGCCCAGTTTGGACGGCCACTGTACGTCCATTTTTGGACGTACATTTTCGGACGTACAGTGGACATCCAGAAACGGATGTACAAGTCCGAATGACATCCGCCAACGGACGTAAAAAGTTACTATGAACCATCAAATAATGGCCTAAATCGGATATAAAAGCAAAAACAAAAAAGCTACTGTGCTTTTTAATTAAAAAGATTTTGTACATCAACACCCTGGCTTGTAGGTTGGAAGTTTCATCTGAATATTTCTAATATTAAGCTTAATTTCTTAATTGTTTTGAAGGACTTCACCAACTCCAACGACGATCTCTTTGTGGAAGGGTATATAAGAATTGAGAACCGCTGACGAAACGTGAAGCAAGTTGCGCTAGCCTTGCCCGGTGTACTGCACTGCTCGTTGTAAGAACATTAGCTTGTCGTTATGTGAATCTGTAAATTTTTACTGAACATCCAAAATACAGCCGATTTCGGACGTCCGACTGGACGTACGGAAGTGTTAAAACCGGACGTCCAACGGACGTACATGGTACGTCCATCGGCCCTGAAACGGACGTCATACGGACGTCCGCTACAGCCGGAATGGACGTACGGCGGACGGCCGACGGACTTCCGGTGGTTGCTTGGGTGAGCACGGCAAGCATCTCAGTTTTCCGGCATCCTCAAGGCAGAATATAATTGATCAAGGTAAAAATTTATTGTACTTACAAGCAATGAATTTCGTTCGTCTTGAACAGATCCCCCCATAACAAAAGACCAAACTCGATCAGGCGGCAGGCGGCTATCGCGGATCCCTCGTCGAAACATTTATTTCGCGTCGCCTAAGCAGGTTAGGCATTCATTGTGTTTTTAATACAGTACTCTACCTCCTCAAAACATGACAATATTTCGCAGCAAGAAAATTTCCGTCTGCCCCCTCCCCCCCCCCCCCTATTTATTTGAGCAAATTTCTGCTGGTGCTGCATGATAGCAGATGGTTGATAAACAGCATCATTTCATTGCACGAATCAGCGCGGACTGCCAGTGTAGATGGTATGACTGCGCTATAGAGAACAGCTGAAGTTCGAGAATGCGAAATGTTGGTACGAGTAAGAGCAGACTATGTCGCTGCTTTGGCTGCCAGCCTCTTCGGCACAATGCGCGCATCCACAATACACGCCGAATTTACCTCTGTGGGGACTCCGAAAAGTCTGATGCCGCTGATTTTGCTCGCAAAATTTGGGTAGCCGAGAGCACAGCAGCCCACCGGCATCAGAAAAGCCAACACGTAAACAAAAATTCCAATTTTGCGCGCGTCTAATGCAGCCTCACTGCATACGCGCCGCGCGCCGGTCCGAATGTTTTGCCAACCACCCTCCCGGCCACGCCCAGCACGTGCGATTTCCGTGACGTCAGGGCCGCCGCGTGACGTACCCCGGGAGAGGTCCATTGGATCGCATTTATCGCGCCGACGGAGCAGCGCGCGGAGCGGCACTCAGCAAATGGACATCAGCGTGACATCACTCCAGGAGAGGAAAAAGAAGTGACGCGACAGCGCTCGTCAAAAACTCGTGACGTCACTTCACGCGCGCCGCCCCACGAGCGGCGAGCGGGCGCAACACCCTCTCAAGCGGGCGCCGGTGACGTCCGCACAAAGCGGTGAGGTCAAACCGGGAGACTGTCATATGCGCCATTCGGGACGAAAGCGCGGGAATTTGAAACAAACGATTTTCAGGCCGTTCAATGTAATTAACTATCGCGGGCTGAAGTATTTGAAGTGCTGTTTCAGGTTCGCCAACCATTAAGCATCGATAAAAGCAATAAAAGTGTAACAAAATTTTCGTGTCAGTGCTCCTTTAAAAAACAAGCTATCAGGTTCGGCGGACGCCAGCAGTTATGAGAAACATGCGAATTACATAGTTAGTTAATTAACTAAAACTCTCTAATCAACTTTTTAATTAGCGAAGTTTGGCGGTTATTGCCAATGGCGAGTTTGTAGCCACGGAGACGACGATAACGGACCAGTTTTTAAAGCAAAGAAAAATGCACTCTGTAGAGCCCTGCAGCCCGCAAAAATCAAGTTTTTTTCCCCCCATGAAACCGAAACGCAGCGCACATGGTGCGCCAGAAGTCTAGTGCAAACGCAACATCCGCTGATGACGTGTTGCAGTGACTGTGTCGCCCAATTCAAAAAGGTTCTGGTGATTCCCCACGCTAGGGAATCAGCTGATATCAACTCCATCGCCTATTGTATTTTTTCAATGATCAACGCTCACCTTATACCACGGCTAGCGTTATCTTTTGTTTCGTTGGTAGGCGCAAGAAAGAGGCTAGCCATTGCCCACAACACGGTCGCCCGTTTCGGGAGTCCTAGTGGGCGTTGGCGACAGTTTTGCTTTTCTTTTTTTATTGTCTCAACCACATGTGACGCGGCTACCAGACGTGCAAGATGTGGAACGTCACCATCCGTTCCTTTTTAAATGCGAATGCATTTCTTAGCCGCGGGTTGTCTTGCGTCGTTGAGCGGCGTGCGCCTAGCAACAGCTGTGGCGCGCGCCTAGCAACCGGAGCAGGTGCGGAGTAGCGGAGGGCAAGGGGAGAGGAGGAGCGCGCTCGGCGTGTGAGGGCGCTCGCATCGCGGAGCTCGGGAGGAGTAGCGGAGAGTGAGTGGAGAGGAGGAGCGCGTTCGGTGGGTGAGGGCGGAGCTCGGGGCGGAGAGGCGTATTCCGGTTTCGGCGATGCATCACCCACGAAAGGGAGAAAAGGAGGAGTGCGAGAGGGAAAGGCGAAGGGTTGCGGGGCTGTTCTGCCGGCGCACACACTCCCCGCTCTTGGCGCGGCGGCCGGCCGGCAGTGAATGCCCATTTCTTTCCTCCATGTGAAGCGGCAAGTGTTTCATTCGCGCGTTGGATTTCGCCTTCTGGGACGGCTGCGCTGTTATTAAACCTCACTCTAGATCTGTATATTTTAACGAAGTTAAGAGAGCTTCGCCTGTGTCTGTGTTGGATTTCGCGTCCGCTTGTGATACCCACCACTGTGCATTTCGAAGTGCTTCAACCGGGTCGTTTGATTAAGTTTTACGCTGCAACAGTGCTCTAGGTAATATTACCTAAATACTTTGTAATCCGTGCTGTTTTGCAATCGCAGTGTAGCATTCGCAAATCGTCGCGTGAACGGTTGCTACGCAAGCGTGCATCCACAGTTCACCCTGTGATCGGCCGCCGCTGTGAAAGTCAACCTTTATTATGAATGAATTCCTGGAGTGTGACAAATAGAAATTTAGCCTAATGCCCCATAAAGTTGGGCCTAAGTCACGCTGGGAATACGCGATAAGTATAATCACTTGTAGCCCACCTTGAAAATGTTGGTACTCAGATTTTCTGACGATTGCTTTCAACCTTGTCACGATGGTTGCACTTTGTGCCCTGCTGCTTTTTATGCGATCGCACAAACAACCGGGTTGCTTGTTCTGTTTTTTTCTTTATCGTATCTAGCGCTCCGCCCAGACGAAACGGCAGTTGGCACTAAAGTTTTGCCCAGGCAGAATTAGAACTGTCAAATACTCCTGCTCTGATCTTCGCCTCTTAGATTTAGACACGCAGGACTACCTTTGCACCGCCTCCTCTTCGCTATCGTGTGTTCACGGGTCTTTTTCTTTTTTGCTTGCAAGCCCCAATGGTGCTAGCACCCACATTTATTTGCGAGTTGGATTATGAAGCCTCCACTGATGACTTACGTTTGCCCACACACACTGACCAAAACAAGCTACAAGGGGCTTTGGTATCCAGTATTCTTACGCTGGAGCATGCTTCAAGGCATGTGATCATAAAAGCACTTAAGTTTACAGCAAATACAGGTTCTCAAATTGACTGAAAAACTGAAACATAACATTAAGACTTATAAATCTTTACCTAGTATGTGTGCCAGTTCTCCATCAATTGCTAAAAAAAAAAAACCCCGCAACACATGCTAATGAACTGATCATGAAAAAGTGACGTAGTGAATAGTAAATCTGTCTGCTAAAAACAATTTTTTAATAAAACTACAGATTTGAATATAGATTACATGTTGCAATGTATGGGCATATGAAACAGCAGAAACCAAGTCCCAAAGTTCGAAAATTCTTTATTAGATGCTTTATAACCTCAAATATGCATACAACATTTTACGTGTCCATCACGGTTTAGGCCAGGAACATCTTGGCTCAAAACTTTCCACAATTTCTCAGTCAGCACCTGCAACACCAAAAGACCAAAAGAAACAAATAAACGCTTCCTTTTACAACCACACCGCAAACGTCAAGTGAATCTAAATTCACAATTAATGGTGTATTTTGTCCCATATATGGCTACATTAATATGTACACAAAAGTTAGTTTAGCCTGCTTTTGAACTATTCTAACTGCTTATTCTGAATTTTTTTTCTACGTGACACCAGAGATCCTTTGCTGATGCAGTCTTGTGTCTAAAACCTGCTTTAGTCCCTTCACACCAAACGGTATTTTTGACTTTTTTGAGAATTTGTACAAGGCCAAATAATGGCTTACACTAGTAGGATTAAAGTTCTGAGCTAGACTGCTTTGATCTCTGATCTCGTTAACAAACTGCACTGCCTTTCCCAATAGCTAAGCAGGTGCTTACAGTGTATCTGACAGAACAGCTGTCACGCAATGGCCATACAGGACAACTGGGTCGGATTATCAGTCAGGAATTATATGAGGGGGCACTAGGCTGAGCCCCGCTCATCGCACCACTGCTGCAAAAACAAAGTGGAAAAATATTCTATTTCGGGGGTTGTAGTTGCCGAGGCCACTCTTGGGCTATGAAGCGTGACACGGTGCTAGGTTCGATTCACGTTAATCCTGACATTTGGGTATCTTAACTCGCAATGAAATCTCCACACACGGGCGTTCGATTTTTTTTTTTTTGCCTTCACTAAAAAAAAAGGAAAAGAAAAAACTCCTTGGGCTCAGCTGCACAATGCTTTAGGGCGGCTGCTGCTCGGGCACAAGTTGGAGCCATTACTTGACTAGGCACAAATCCTCAAGAGTTGAAAACTGATTTCAGCGCAAAGCGGCAAAACAGCACTTTATTAAAAACAAGAGAAGTGGGAAAGACCTTATAACAACACGCGTTAAAGAACGACCTCTTTGAATAAACACAGTGTCACTTTGTAAATCGTCAATGCCTGGATAGCATATCCTTCATGCACAAGTATACTTAGTTGCTCCTTTAGACCAACGATGGCCAGAAGAAGTCAGGCTGCTGAATTGCACGCCTTGTACTTGCTGCTTCGCCTTAATATTACCATAAGTTAGGACCCAAGTATCTGAAATACCCATCTGTTTGATGCTTTGAACGTGCCATGTAGGTGGTGCCGTGCAGTAATCCTCATTGGACAACGAGAACGAATGTAAATTAAATGACTCACGAGCGAAAAATGACGTTACCAAAGTTGGCCAGTTCGCTAATCTGGCACCGCTTTACCATTGAGCCAATGCTGTGGACTTGTTTGTAAACAACCTGTAATTTCTCTGCGCCACGTAACATCATTGATAGTGGTTGCGGACTGAAGTAGCGTAGAAAACCGGGCTAGTTGGTGCAGATTCATCTTCGCAGCGCACAAATAACGGGACAAAAAGGAGGATAACACTGGACAACCACTGAACCAAAACCGATTTTTTATTGAAGAGACAAATATAAAGCCATCGAAGCTATAAAACAAAGATAAAAACATGACACATGAACCCACTATAAGCAACTGTACAGACAAACGCTCTCAAGTACTGCTCTCTTCAAGATACGCCAATTCTGCATCTAAAAGTGCTAAAGACGAGCTCTAACACACGAGTCAGACATTTTTCGAATTTTATGTGCTTCCACTATACTTCCCTCACCTTTTGTTCATCGTGCGAGAACAGTACCGTTGTATCATGAAGGAAAAGCGTACAACCACAATCTTTGAAATGGGTGGGAAGAGGCCAGAAGGCACTCAGTGAACTGGCCAACATCAAAGCGACCACAATTGAAAGGAATGCAATAAACCACGTTTAATCTATAAGGAACAACCTGTTTCTCATGTTTCACACCACAGCTGTTTGCTCGGCCCTTATTACTAATATTCTTTTCGATGGCGGGACAGCTGCTGTTTAACTTAATTTTGGCTGAAAACACCACATTGATGTTATATCTGCTCCCCACTTCTTTCAAGCGGTGAGATACATCGTGCAGGCACGAGATTACAACTACCTTTTCCTTCACAACATCACAAGCAGGAGACAAGTTTTCTTCACCAAATCCAACAACTGAAGACAGGCCAACCCAATGACTCCGTCACCGTAGCCAGCATTTTTGGGTCCAACTAACTGTTCACCAAAGCTAGACTCAATTAGGTGAAAACAAGACTGAAAACAAAACAAGATAGCTGACCTGAGGCAGTTGACAACAATCCCATATTTTGCAATCCTAGAACGTGCTGATGAAGAGTTCCGTAGAAGCTTCTTCGATTGCGGGCTATAGAGCCAACATACATGTTTCTGTTCGAATTTTAACAACAGGTCCAAAAAAACTGGATTGTTCTTTGGTCTAGCGCCTTGGACATAAAGGTCAGACTAAATGCGTGCCGTTTGAATGCTTTTAAAATGTCCACCATTTTTCTTGTAGGGTCATAGTTTCCACAAAGTACTAGGTAATCGTCAACATACCCGAAAGTTTTAATTGCCAAACCCTCCAAGTCACGTTCCAATACACGGTCAACATGAGCCAAGAAATGTCACTAACAAGGTGAGGAAGTTTAGACCGTCTACAGATTCCAGATCTCTGCACAAAGACACTGTCACACCATCCTAAAATAGTTGATGCTAAGTAGAAACGCAGAAGCTCCAAAAAGGATTCCACGGAAATCCCGCAACTTTGCATAAACTTAACCTCGCCGTTGTAGACTGTGATACACTCTTTCACAGAGACCAAAACTTGTTCATGCGGAAGGGAGTAGAAAAGGTTTCCAGCGTCAATGCTGAAAGCAGAGCACCAGCCTGGATTACTGCGCGCACAGTAACCTCATTTGTGTGCTGTGAAGATGAAGAGGCTTGCGCAGCGTGCCCTATCCTGGTCCTCTTGCATTGCAACATCTGCTACCTCAAACACGGAGCTGCGCAGTGGACGCCAGGCCGGCACAGAAATTTTGGCACTCGATGGAGCCCTCTGGCCGACTATGCCACTTATGGTCGTCTCCCATCCCTGCGACCGCAGCACCTTCTGCGGCACTGACGTTGATGACTGGATAAGCACCTACGAGAGTGCGAGCGCTCATAACAGATGGGACGCAACCTTGGTGCTGGCCAACGTAATATTTTACCTCAAGGGCCTAGCCAGACTATTGTTGGTTTGAGACACACGAAGCAGACCTGACAAGCTGGGAAACCTGCAAATTGACATTACATGAGCTGTTCGGAAAGCTTGTTGGCCACCAACTAGCCGCGAAGGAACTTTCTTCCCATGCCAAAACCTCGATGGAGTCATCCGTCGCCTATATTCAGGATGGTGTTGCTCTGTGTCACAAGATAGATGCCGACACATCAGAAACTGGCAAAGTAGGACATGTGCAGAAAGGAATTGCTGATGGCGCTTTCAACCTGCTTGTTTATAAGGACTGCACCACCACAGATGGCATCATTACAGGGTGCAGACCGTTTAAACATCTCGAAAATGGCCTTGCAGCCTCTGGAAAATGTTTCTTTGGTTATCAACGTAACTAGTTGATGCATTTCTTTTTGTTATTCCCCCACTGTAATGCCAACAGGCGCTGTGGGTACCAAATAAAGTAAGAAAGAAACAAGTGAAAGCTCACTGTATTGGCCCACAGTTCACTCGACTGCCTAACACGGGTCCCACATCCAATTACGAGTATACAACTCCACTGGAATGTGCCCTTCTTTGTTCGACGACTTAATGAAAATAGTACGCCGTGAGCTGGAGGCTACGGCTACGGCTGCCCTACTAGCCCCGACCCATGAATGAACGTCACCTTCCATCTCCCTAATTCATGCGATATACAGCAAGAGCTCGCAAGCCACACCATTCCACGCATTTGCTCTGTAGCTCACCCGAAAAACGCTTTCACTGTTCCTCGTGTCTTAACTGGTCCCCACCAATATGCCCTACGCCATTTTCAGACACTAAATTCCGAAGAGTGGAGTACTCCTGAAAACAAGCCAATATGCTTCCACTGCTGTCACGGTGGGCATGTGGCCCGCTACAGCTTTCGACATTGCCACGCTAAGCCTTCGCCTCACCACAAGACTAATCAATGCAGCTCAAGGAGGTAATTTACTAGACGTTACTGTTGATGGTGTTGCAGCCCAGGCTCTCACTGACACAAATGCTCACATCTCTGTAATCAGCTTAACCCTCCGCTGGCATCTCCGCAAAGTTCTGACGCCACCCATGCAAACATTTGTTCAAGTTCTTCTCTCTTTTCGGGACTTCTCTCTTTTGAATTTCCTTCTGCCAAAAATGCTCAAAAGCACCGTTCTCGTTCCACAGATTATGTCCATTTGCTGTCAAATGCTGTAACATACATGCCCCTGTGATCAAGCCCACCCGTTTCTCACAGATTGTTCGACAAGCCGAGCGGAAGCTACTACGAGCACATATCCTTGAGTGCCGCCAGAAGCTACGAGCTTTGGAGAAGCAAACCTTCTTTGCACGCTGGCAACTTGAGTATCTTATTCCTGAGGACTTCCCAGATGTGCAGCTGCACGCAAACTTCACCGCTAGCATGGGAGAAGGCCGTCATAGAACGTCGCAAGAGAGGAAACTGCAAGCACTCCGGCCGGACGTGCACAATGCACCCAAGAGGTCATCAACCTATCTCCGTACACACCGAACGAAGAGGAGGCTAAGGTTTTGTCCCGTGGTGTGAATTTTAACACGGAAGCACCCCCGGAGCCAGGAAAGGTGATTTGTGCGGTCGAACGCGTGGTCGGCCAGCTTCCCTCTGAAGTACGGCAAGAAGCGCGCACCCGTGCTATTGGTGTGCTCTCTGGTTTGCGAAGACATTGTGCAAGACTGCATTTATCGGTAGCGGAGAGGCAAGCCATCAGGAGCCTGCGGAATAACAGCAGTATCGCAATCCTTCCTGCTGACAAAGGCAATGCCACGGTCTTGCTAGATAGCAGTGACTACCACAAGAAGATGTTGGCCCTTCTCGAAGACCAGCAGACATACGCTCCTCTAGCCCGTGACCCAACTAGCAAGTTACAGTCCAAGCTTCAAGAACTGCTAACCAGGCTTTTCAAGCTAGTCCCTCCGCATTACAAGGGCCTCTACTACTCGAGGCCGTCGACTTCTCGAGGTCACCGCTCTACCGACTATCGGGCTACCTTCACCAAGTGTTGAGCCCTCTAGCCGGTAAGATGCTCACGCACGTCGGAAACTCGTCCTCTTTTGTTTCGAAGCTGAAGGACGTAACTCTAACTGAAGACGACGTCATGGTTTCGTTCGACGTCAAGTCTCTTTTCACTAGTGTCCCAGTGGATCTGGCAGTAGCCATGTGCGAAGAAGCACTAAACGCGGACATTAGTCTTTCCGATCGCACTCCCTTTGACGTCCCCGAGCTCTGTGAGTTGCTTATGTTTTGTCTGAGCAACACCTATTTTTCTTACGGGGGAAGCCTCTATCAGCAGACCCATGGCACGGCAATGGGTGCATCAATATCAGTTACTACGGCCAATCTAGTTATGGAGGCTTTAGAGGGGAAGGTAGTGGCAACCTTCACACCGGCACCGAGGTTTTTTTGCCGCTATGTCGACGACTGTTTTTGTATTTTAAAAAAGCAAGATGTCCCGTGTCTTCTGGACCGCCTCAACGCCCAGAATGTGCATATACAGTTCACTGTGGAGTTCGAGCAAGGCAACATGCTTCCCTTTTTTGGATGTTCTTGTTCGCCGCGATGCGGGCACTCTCTCCTTCTCAGTGTACAGGAAGTCCACACACACGGGTCGTTACCCAGTTTTGAATCTTGCCACCCTCTCGGCAACAAGACATCCGTTGTGTCGTCCTTGATGAAGCGCGCCGTACGCATCTGCTCAGATGACAGTGCACTGAAACGTGAATTAGGAATGATTCGCCGCGAACTAATCGCCAATGGCTATCCTAAGCGACTTATTTGCCGAACCAAGAATAAGGTACTACAGCCAAGAATGGCCAACAACAGGACATTCCGAGCACGCGCAGCCATCCCCTACGTCCCAGGAATAAGCGAAGCATTGTCGCACGTCTTTTCAAAATACGACATGCGCATTGCCCATGTACCGACCAGCGAGCTCCGCGACGACTGAAAGAGCACCAACGTGATGTAAGAAATCATAATCACATGACAAATGCCATTGCCATTGCGGAGCACGCGCACAAACATTCCCACAAGATTGACTGGGAGAACACCGCAATTTTAGCTAAGGAAAAGAACACATCATCTTGGCGTCTGCTAGAGTCACTTTTTATCCAATCAACGCCAGCCGCAATGAACCGGACGGACGGGACTTTGCCTCCCGTCTACGCATGCTCTCTACGTCATGTGCTGCCTATATAATTGACGACGACGGCTTGTCTTACGTAGTGAACAAGGGACCCGTATGTGGTTCCGAAACGTCAATATATTTTTATTCTTGGTCAGTGTTCGCTTTTCTTTTGCAAGTTATTATATGGTCTTCCCTATTACAGACGCGCTGCTTCTGTGAAACGTCACTCTGCCACACATCATCATTACTGTGGTAGAGAACCAAACCTGCCTTCCCTTTCAGTTTTTAAACTTCAGTTTCACACCTCAAGTCCTTCCCAAGGGGATTTCGCTTGCAATGCTGTGCCCTTTCTGCCATGAATGCTAGCACTCCTGCAGATTTACCTCCTGCAGTGCAGGCGTACCATCAAGCACCATCAATCAAGGCAGTGGCTGCTTCAGACCTCCCATTGGATCATACCGCCGATCTCCCTCGTCTTCTGGATTCCTGCAAGGACATCTTTGACTTAGACAACCAACCACCAACCCAAACTTCTGCAGTCACCCATCATATCAACACCAATGATGCTTCACTAGTGTACAGGTGGCCCTATTGCGTATCACTTGCTGAACGACTCGTCATCCAAAAGGTATAAAAAAATGCTCAGTAAAGATACAGTCGAACGATCTTCCAGTCTGTGGGTGTCTCCAGTCGTGTTGGTCAGAGAAAAAGATGGGACGTAGTGCTTCTAGATGGATTATGCAAACTTAACTACTATGAAGGAAGGCCTTATACAGTGGGATCTCATTGATACAATTCTGCATAATACGTTTTTCTTTTCATTCCAAGCCAAAATCCCTTAGAAATAATGCATTTTCGTGCATTTGATACGATCACATTTTTGCTAAAAATTGGATGGCACGACAACGAAAGTGAACCTTGACCATTTTTAGAAACCTTACATTTATTCTTCGGTATACTAGCTCAAACCCCATGTCAACAACCCATGACCTGCATGGCAGCGCCGGTTCTGCGACAAAAACACTGCTGCTGGGCGTGGGCGCTCTGTTCAATGAGGGTGATATGTGAGGCGAGGCACTGTGCCATCTAGTGAAACATATCATAATCACAGAGTTTCTCAGTTTGATCATAATCGAGGAAGAAGGTTCCAATGCTCTTGGCAGGCGGCGACTTCCCTCCCCAACTTCTCGCCATGCTCTGTGCTTCCCGCTCCGTTCTTTGTTCTCTTTCTGCGCTGTTCCTGTGTTTGGTGGTGTTGCTTATGAGGCTATTTTTGTTCTTGTTCTATTTGACTAGCTTTGTTCTTCTTAGGCTGCCTTGTTGCTGTGCGGGGTGTGCTGCCAGGCTTGTGGCAATGTCGAGGAAACGGAAGGCACTCAGTATAAAAAGAAAAAGTGGAAATTGTACAGAAATTGGAAGAAAACCCGAAGAGGAAATGCGTGGATTTGGCACACAAGCTCGGTTTGCCAGTGTCAACGCTCAACACTATTGCCGGTCAGCAAGAGGAACTTCAAAAGAATCTGCAAGTTTCCGGCCCTGATGCAAAACAAGCACAAGGTGCGAAGCATGACCAAATGGAAGACATCCTGCTCACATGGTGGGAGGAAGTTAGAGCGGCAGGATGAACGCCGATAAGTCAGTACTACGCGAAAAAGTTGACAACACTGCGCTCTCCTTGGGCATTGAGGACTCCAAAGCGTCTGGTGGCTGGCTTCACCAATTCAAGGCACAACGTGAAGTGTCATACAGAACAGCATCCGCCCAAGTGAAAAATACCAGCAGCTTTTTTTTTTTATTTTTACATTTCCGGATAATTTTCTCCCAGACTTCGAAAAGAAAGTGCAGCACAAATTTACCAGCTACTCCACTGTTGCTCAATAAAATTGAGTTGCTGACGGAGAATGCAGATTTTTCTCCTTTTTTTAACAAACTCTTTGGATAATACGATTTTCACATAATGCTTTTTATTTCCCGATTCCCCTGAAAAACGTATCAACGAGATTTCACTGTACACGATACATAGACAAGACGTGGCTGGCAACTTGTGAAGGGAGGTAACTTCGTGCAACCAAAGCCTGATTAGTCATGCTAATTCCTCCTATATTTCAATATGGTCTAACACCAGCTACCCCACTTCGGCAGAGCCAGTGGGGAACATTTCAACACTACTGTCACTGTGTACTGCAGAACGAACATCCATCCCGAATTTAAAAACCCTGCATACGAAGCTGCATCGCGCAAAGTTGTTCAATGGCCACTGAATGTCCTCGCTGAATGTCAATGAATAAGCGTCCTCACCGACGCGCTTTGGCGTCGTCTATCAGCGGATTCGTATGTATACAAGCATTTACAGCAAGAACGGTAAATATATTACTACGCCCTTCAAGCACATGTCTGCAAAATGCGATTACTTCGCCGCGTTCGCAGGATTGAGCCGCACAGTAGAGAACACAGTCGTAGCATAGTAGCAGGAATGAACGCATCGTACGGCTTCTTCGACGTTTCGTCACCCCGTGACTACAGTTTACCTCAACACCATTTATAACGCACGCCCTTAAAGAGCTTACACTCTAAAAAGTGCTACAACCTTTCTGGTAACCTTGAGTAAATGTAAAAGCGTAGCCACCGCGCACATCACGTCGTAGCTAGCGCCGACTTCAATGCAAACGCGGTCGTCGACGCGGCTACGTGAACGTACCGCTGACAGCCTCAAGGAAAGTGTATTTGGGGGCTCTAGAACAACGTATTTAAATTTAGCCCATGTTTGGGAATAACAAATGATCCCTTGAGTGCTTATTGAAAGATGCCGAGGAGAAAGCAGCAGGTTTCGTTATCTACAAGAAATCGATGCTGGCTTGCGCTTTGAAACTCGTACACAACAGGCAAGTGGCTTCGGCTTGACATGGCTTGACCAGTGTTGCTTTTGTCTTGCGCAAACTTAATTCAACTAAAATTCTCTGTTACGTGACTTTTATACTCTGTTTTTTCCGCAAATAACAAATCACGAGCGGCTATATTTAGCCGGTCGTGTGACAGAGTTTTTTAGTTAAATTAGGTTTGCGCAAGGCAAAAACAACACTGGTCAAGCCATGTCAAGCCGAAGCCACTTGCCTGTTGTGTACGAGTTTCAAAGCGCAAGCCAGCATCGATTTCTTGTAGATAACGAAACCTGCTGCTTTCTCCTCGGCATCTTTTTGCGTCATAAACGAAAGGTAAGATATTTTTTAAGGGCTGGTGTCAAGAGGGACGGGTAATTATATACCTGTCCGTGTACTGCAAACGCCGTGCGCTCTCCGTATGTTGGACATAACTGGCTAGGCACATTCTGAATGACAATGTAACTAAAGCACTCAAGGAATCATTTGTTATTCGCAAACATGGGCTAAATTTAAATACGTTGTTCTAGAGCCCCCAAATACACTTTCCTTGAGGCTGTCAGCGGTACGTTCACGTAGCCGCGTCGACGACCGCGTTCGCATTGAAGTCGGCGCTAGCTACGACGTGATGTGCGCGGTGGCTACGCTTTTGCATTCACTCAAGGTTACCAGAAAGGTTGTAGCACTTTTTAGAGTGTAAGCTCTTTAAGTGCGTGCGTTATAAATTGGTGTTGAGGTAAACTGTAGTCACGGGGTGACGAAACGCGGAAGAAGCCGTACGATGCGTTCATTCCTGCTAGTATGCTACGACTGTGTTCTCTACTGTGCGGCTCAATCCTGCGAACGCGGCGAAGTAATCGCATTTTGCAGACATGTGCTTGAAGGGCGTAGTAATATATTTACCGTTCTTGCTGTAAACGCTTGTATACATACGAATCCGCTGATAGACGACGCCAAAGCGCGTCGGTGAGGACGCTTCCTTGACATTCAGCGAGGACATTCAGTGGCCATAGAACAACTTTGCGCGATGCAGCTTCGTATGCAGGGTTTTTAAATGCGGGATGGATGTTCGTTCTGCAGTACACAGTGACAGTAGTGTTGAAATGTCCCCCACTGGCTCTGCCGAAGTGGGGTAGCTGGTGTTAGACCATATTGAAATATAGGAGGAATTAGCATGACTAATCAGGCTTTGGTTGCACGAAGTTACCTCCCTTCACAAGTTGCCAGCCACGTCTTGTCTATGTATCATGTACAGTGAAATCTCGTTGATACGTTTTTCAGGGGAACCGGGAAATAAAAAGCATTATGTGAAAATCGTATTATCCAAAGAGTTTGTTAAAAAAAGGAGAAAAATCTGCATTCTCCGTCAGCAACTCAATTTTATTGAGCAACAGTGGAGTAGCTGGTAAATTTGTGCTGCACTTTCTTTTCGAAGTCTGGGAGAAAATTATCCGGAAATGTCAAAATAAAAAAAAAAGCTGCTGGTATTTTTTCACTTGGGCGGATGCTGTTCTGTATGACACTTCACGTTGTGCCTTGAATTGGTGAAGCCAGCCACCAGACGCTTTGGAGTCCTCAATGCCCAAGGAGAGCGCAGTGTTGTCAACTTTTTCGCGTAGTACTGACCTATCGGCGTTCATCCTGCCGCTCTAACTTCCTCCCACCATGTGAGCAGGATGTCTTCCATTTGGTCATGCTTCGCACCTTGTGCTTGTTTTGCATCAGGGCCGGAAACTTGCAGATTCTTTTGAAGTTCCTCTTGCTGACCGGCAATAGTGTTGAGCGTTGACACTGGCAAACCGAGCTTGTGTGCCAAATCCACGCATTTCCTCTTCGGGTTTTCTTCCAATTTCTGTACAATTTTCACTTTTTCTTTTTATACTGAGTGCCTTCCGTTTCCTCGACATTGCCACAAGCCTGGCAGCACACCCCGCACAGCAACAAGGCAGCCTAAGAAGAACAAAACTAGTCAAATAGAACAAGAACAAAAATAGCCTCATAAGCAACACCACCGAACACAGGAACAGCGCAGAAAGAGAACAAAGAACGGAGCGGGAAGCACAGAGCATGGCGAGAAGTTGGGGAGGGAAGTCGCCGCCTGCCAAGAGCATTGGAACCTTCTTCCTCGATTATGATCAAACTGAGAAACTCTGTGATTATGATATGTTTCACTAGATGGCACAGTGCCTCGCCTCACATATCATCCTCATTGAACAGAGCGCCCACGCCCGGCAGCAGTGTTTTTGTCGCAGAACCGGCGCTGCCATGCAGGTCATGGGTTGTTGACATGGGGTTTGAGCTAGTATACCGAAGAATAAATGTAAGGTTTCTAAAAATGGTCAAGGTTCACTTTCATTGTCATGCCATCCAATTTTTAGCAAAAATGTGATCGTATCAAATGCACGAAAATGCATTATTTCTAAGGGATTTTGGCTTGGAATGAAAAGAAAAACGTATTATGCAGAATTGTATCAATGAGATCCCACTGTATAAGGCCTTCCTTCATAATAGTTAAGTTTGCATAATCCATCTAGAAGCACTACGTCCCATCTTTTTCTCTGACCAACACGACTGGAGACACCCACAGACTGGAAGATCGTTCGACTGTATCTTTACTGAGCATTTTTTTTTACCTTTTGGATGACGAGTCGTTCAGCAAGTGATACGCAATAGGGACACCTGTACACTAGTGAAGCATCGTTGGTGTTGATATGATGGGTGACTTCAGAAGTTTGGGTTGGTGGATGGTTGTCTAAGTCGAAGATGTCCTTGCAGGAATCCAGAAGACGAGGGAGATCGGCGGTATGATCCGGTGGGAGGTCTGAAGCAGCCACTTCCTTGATTGATGGTGCTTGATGGGACGCCTGCACTGCAGGAGGTAAATCTGCAGGAGTGCTAGCATTCATGGCAGAAAGGGCACAGCATTGCAAGCGAAATCCCCTTGGGAAGGACTTGAGGTGTGAAACTGAAGTTGAAAAACTGAAAGGGAAGGCAGGTTTGGTTCTCTACCACAGTAATGATGATGTGTGGTAGAGTGACATTTCACAGAAACAGCGCGTCTGTAATAGGGAAGACCATATAATAACTTGCAAAAGAAAAGCGAACACTGACCAAGAATAAAAATATATTGACGTTTCGGAACCACATACGGGTCCCTTGTTCACTACGTAAGACAAGCCGTCGTCGTCAATTATATAGGCAGCACATGACGTAGAGAGCATGCGTAGACGGGAGGCAAAGTCCCATCCGTCCGGTTCATTGCGGCTGGCGTTGATTGGATAAAAAGTGACTCTAGCAGACGCCAAGATGATGTGTTCTTTTCCTTAGCTAAAATTGCGGTGTTCTCCCAGTCAATCTTGTGGGAATGTTTGTGCGCGTGCTCCGCAATGGCAATGGCATTCGTCGTGTGATTATGATTTCTTACATCACGTTGGTGCTCTTTCAATCGTCGCGGAGCTCGCTGGTCGGTACATGGGCAATGCGCATGTCGTATTTTGAAAAGACGTGCGACAATGCTTCGCGTATTCCTGGGACGTAGGGGATGGCTGCGCGTGCTCGTAATGTCCTGTTGTTGGCCATTCTTGGCTGTAGTACCTTATTCTTGGTTCGGCAAATAAGTCGCTTAGGATAGCCATTGGCGATTAGTTCGCAGCGAATCGTTCCTAATTCACGTTTCAGTGCACTGTCATCTGAGCAGATGCATACGGTGCGCTTTATCAAGGACGACACAACGGATGTCTTGTGGCCGAGAGGGTGGCAAGATTCAAAACTGAGGTAACGACCCGTGTGTGTGGGCTTCCTGTACACTGAGAAGGAGAGAGTGCCCGCATCGCGGCGAACAAGAACATCCAAAAAAGGGAAGCATGTTGCCTTGCTCGAACTCCACAGTGAACTGTATATGCACATTCTGGGCGTTGAGGCGGTCCAGAAGACACGGGACATCTTGCTTTTTTAAAATACAAAAACAGTCGTCGACATAGCGGCAAAAAAACCTCGGTGCCGGTGTGAAGGTTGCCACTACCTTCCCCTCTAAAGCCTCCATAACTAGATTGGCCGTAGTAACTGATATTGATGCACCCATTGCCGTGCCATGGGTCTGCTGATAGAGGCTTCCCCCGTAAGAAAAATAGGTGTTGCTCAGACAAAACATAAGAAACTCACAGAGCTCGGGGACGTCAAAGGGAGTGCGATCGGGAAGACTAATGTCCGCGTTTAGTGCTTCTTCGCACATGGCTACTGCCAGATCCACTGGGACACTAGTGAAAAGAGACTTGACGTCGAACGAAACCATGACGTCGTCTTCAGTTAGAGTTACGTCCTTCAGCTTCGAAACAAAAGAGGACGAGTTTCCGACGTGCGTGGGCGTCTTACCGGCTAGAGGGCTCAACACTTGGTGAAGGTAGCCTGATAGTCGGTAGAGCGGTGACCTCGAGAAGTAGAGGCCCTTGTGGTGCGGAGGGACTAGCTTGAAAAGCCTGGGTAGCAGTTCTTGAAGCTTGGACTGTAACCTTCTAGTTGGGTCACGGGCTAGAGGAGCGTATGTCTGCTGGTCTTCGAGAAGGGCCAACATCTTCTTGTGGTAGTCACTGCTATCTAGCAAGACCGTGGCATTGCCTTTGTCAGCAGGAAGGATTGCGATACTGCTGTTATTCCGCAGGCTCCTGATGGCTTGCCTCTCCGCTACCGATAAATGCAGTCTTGCACAATGTCTTCGCAAACCAGAGAGCACACCAATAGCACGGGTGCGCGCTTCTTGCCGTACTTCGGAGGGAAGCTGGCCGACCGCGCGTTCGACCGCACAAATCACCTTTCCTGGCTCCGGGGGTGCTTCCGTGTTAAAATTCACACCACGGGACAAAACCTTAGCCTCCTCTTCGTTCGGTGTGTACGGAGATAGGTTGATGACCTCTTGGGTGCATTGTGCACGTCCGGCCGGAGTGCTTGCAGTTTCCTCTCTTGCGACGTTCTATGACGGCCTTCTCCCATGCTAGCGGTGAAGTTTGCGTGCAGCTGCACATCTGGGAAGTCCTCAGGAATAAGATACTCAAGTTGCCGGCGTGCAAAGAAGGTTTGCTTCTCCAAAGCTCGTAGCTTCTGGCGGCACTCAAGGATACGTGCTCGTAGTAGCTTCCGCTCGGCTTGTCGAACAATCTGGTGAGAAATAACTGTGAGAAACAGGTGGGCTTGATCACAGGGGCATGTATGTTACAGCATTTGACAGCAAATGGACCTAATCTGTGGAACGACAACGGTGCTTTTGAGCATTTTTGGCAGAAGGAAATTCAAAAGAGAGAAGTCCCGCAGAACAGTGAATGAGAGCGGTTCGAGAAAAAATCGACGCCGAGGATAATGTCGTGGGGCATTTTTCAAGGACGGTAAAGAGAACGACACTATCGTGGTCGGCAATCCATATTCAGGCGGTACGCATTCCGGCAATTGAAGGTGTGCTCTCATTGGCAACTCGAACAAATGTTTGCATGGGTGGCGTCAGAACTTTGCGGAGATGCCAGCGGAGGGTTAAGCTCATTACAGAGATGTGAGCATTTGTGTCAGTGAGAGCCTGGGCTGCAACACCATCAACAGTAACGTCTAGTAAATTGGGCTTAGACTCCTTGGTTAATAGAGGATCTGTCGTCCAGGTCACAGATGCAGTATTACCTCCTTGAGCTGCATTGATTAGTCTTGTAGTGAGGCGAAGGCTTAGCGTGGCAATGTCGAAAGCTGTAGCGGGCCACATGCCCACCGTGACAGCAGTGGAAGCATATTGGCTTGTTTTCAGGAGTACTCCACTCTTCGGAATTTAGTGTCTGAAAATGGCGTAGGGCATATTGGTGGGGACCAGTTAAGACACGAGGAACAGTGAAAGCGTTTTTCGGGTGAGCTACAGAGCAAATGCGTGGAATGGTGTGGCTTGCGAGCTCTTGCTGTATATCGCATGGATTAGGGAGATGGAAGGTGACGTTCATTCACGGGTCGGGGCTAGTAGGGCAGCCGTAGCCGTAGCCTCCAGCT
Source organism: Haemaphysalis longicornis (assembly GCF_048455015.1). NCBI lineage: Eukaryota > Metazoa > Arthropoda > Arachnida > Ixodida > Ixodidae > Haemaphysalis > Haemaphysalis longicornis. Next base: position 4,211,073 of record NW_027526203.1, read on the forward strand.
CACGGCGTACTATCTTCATTAAGTCGTCGAACAAAGAAGGGCACATTCCAGTGGAGTGGTATACTCGTAATAGGATGTGGGAGCCGTGTTAGGCAGTCGAGTGAACTGTGGGGCAATACAGTGAGCTTTCGCTTGTTTCTTTCTTTCTTTATTTGGTACCCACAGCGCCTTTTGGCATTACAGTGGGGGGGAATGACAAAAAGAAATGCATCAACTAGTTACGTTGATAACCAAAGAAACATTTTCCAGAGGCTGCGAGGCCCTTTTCAAGATGTTTAAACGGTCTGCACTCTGTAATGATGCCATCTGTGGTGGTGCAGTCCTTATAAACAAGCAGGTTGAAAGCGCCATCAGCAATTCCTTTCTGCACATGTCCTACTTTGCCAGTTTCTGATGTGTCGGCATCTATCTTGTGACACAGAGCAACACCATCCTGAATATAGGCGACGGATGACTCCATCGAGGTTTTGGCATGGGAAGAAAGTTCCTTCGCGGCTAGTTGGGGGCCAACAAGCTTTCCGAACAGCTCACGTAATGTCAATTTGCAGGTTTCCCAGCTTCTCAGGTCTGCTTCGTGTGTCTCAAACCAACAATAGTCTGGCTAGGCCCTTGAGGTAAAATATTACGTTGGCCAGCACCAAGGTTGCGTCCCATCTGTTATGAGCGCTCGCACTCTCGTAGGTGCTTATCCAGTCATCAACGTCAGTGCCGCAGAAGGTGCTGCGGTCGCAGGGATGGGAGACGACCATAAGTGGCATAGTCGGCCAGAGGGCTCCATCGAGTGCCAAAATTTCTGTGCCGGCCTGGCGTCCACTGCGCAGCTCCGTGTTTGAGGTAGCAGATGTTGCAATGCAAGAGGACCAGGATAGAGCACACTGCGCAAGCCTCTTCATCTTCACAGCGCGCAAATGAGGTTACTGTGCGCGCAGTAATCCAGGCTGGTGCTCTGCTTTCAGCATTGACGCTGGAAACCTTTTCTACTCCCTTCCACATGAACAAGTTTTGGTCTCTGTGAAAGAATTTATCACCGTCTACAACGGCGAGGTTAAGTTTATGCAAAGTTACGGGATTTCCATGGAATCCTTTTTGGAGCTTCTGCGTTTCTACTTAGCATCAACTATTGTAGGATGGTGTGACAGTGTCTATGTGCAGAGATCTGGAATCTGTAGACGGTCTAAACTTCCTCACCTTGGTAGTGACATTTCTTGGCTCATGTTGACCGTGTATTGGAACGTGACTTGGAGGGTTTGGCAATTAAAACTTTCGGGTATGTTGATGATTACCTAGTACTTTGTGGAAACTATGACCCTACAAGAAAAATGGTGGACATTTTAAAAGCATTCAAATGGCACGCATTTAGGCTGACCTTTATGTCCAATGCGCTAAACCAAAGAACAATCTAATTTTTGGACCTGTTGTTAAAATTCGAGCAGAATCATGTATGTTGGCTCTATAGCCCACGATCGAAGAAGCCTTTACTGAACTCTTCATCAGCACGTTCTAGGATTGTAATATGGGATTGTTGTCAACTGCCTCAGGTTAGCCATCTTGTTTTGTTTTCAGTCTTGTTTTCACCCAATTGAGTCTAGCTTTGGTGAACAGTTAGTTGGACCCAAAAATGCTGGCTACGGTGACGAAGTCATTGGGTCGGCCCATCTTAAGTTGTTGGATTTGGTGAAGAAAACTTGTCTCCTGCTTGTGATGTTGTGAAGGAAAAGATAGTTGTAATCTCGTACCTGCACGAGGTATCTCACCGCTTGAAAGAAGTGGGGAGCAGATATAACATCAATGTGGTGTTTTCAGCCAAAATTAAGTTAAAGTGCATCTGTCCCGCCATCGAAAAGAATATTAGTAATAAGGGCCGAGCAAACAGCTGTGGTGTGAAACATGAGAAACAGTTTGTTCCTTGTAGATTAAACGTGGTTTATTGCATTCCTTTCAATTGTGGTCGCTTTGATGTTGGCCAGTTCACTGAGTGCCTTCTGGCCCTCTTCCCACCCATTTCAAAGATTGTGGTTGTACGCTTTTCCTTCATGATACAACGGTACTGTTCTTGCACGATGAACAAAAGGTGAGGGAAGTATAGTGGAAGCACATAAAATTCGAAAAATGTCTGACTCGTGTGTTAGCGCTCATCTTTAGCACTTTTAGATGCAGAATTGGCGTATCTTGAAGAGAGCAGTACTTGAGAGCGTTTGTCTGTACAGTTGCTTATAGTGGGTTCATGTGTCATGTTTTTATCTTTTTTTTATACCTTTGATGGCTTTATATTTGTCTCTTCAATAAAAATTCAGTTTTGGTTCAGTGGTTGTCCAGTGTTATCCTCCTTTTCGTCCCGTTATTTGTGCGCTGCGAAGATGAATCTGCACCAACTAGCCCGGTTTTCTACGCTACTTCAGTCCGCAACCACTATTGATGTTACATGGCGCAGAGAAATTACAGGTTGTTTACAAACAAGTCCACAGCATTGGCTCAATGGTAAAGCGGTGCCAGATTAGCGAACTGGTCAACTTTGGTAACGTCATTTTTCGCTCGTGAGTCATTTAATTTACATTCGTTCTCGTTGTCCAATGAGGATTACTGCACGGCACCACCTACATGGCACGTTCAAAGCATCAAACAGATGGGTATTTCAGATACTTGGCTCCTAACTTATGGTAATATTAAGGCGAAGCAGCAAGTACAAGGCGTGCAAGGCAGCAGCCTGACTTCTTCTGGCCATCGTTGGTCTAAAGGAGCAACTAAGTATACTTGTGCATGAAGGATATGCTATCCAGGCATTGACGATTTACAAAGTGACACTGTGTTTATTCAAAGAGGTCGTTCTTTAACGTGTGTTGTTATAAGGTCTTTCCCACTTCTCTTGTTTTTAATAAAGTGCTGTTTTGCCGCTTTGCGCTGAAATCAGTTTTCAACTCTTGAGGATTTGTGCCTAGTCAAGTAATGGCTCCAACTTGTGCCCGAGCAGCAGCCGCCCTAAAGCATTGTGCAGCTGAGCCCAAGGAGTTTTTTCTTTTCCTTTTTTTTTAGTGAAGGCAAAAAAAAAAAATCGAACGCCCGTGTGTGGAGATTTCAGTGCGAGTTAAGATACCCAAATGTCAGGATTAACGTGAATCGAACCTAGCACCGTGTCACGCTTCATAGCCCAAGAGTGGCCTCGGCAACTACAACCCCCGAAATAGAATATTTTTCCACTTTGTTTTTGCAGCAGTGGTGCGATGAGCGGGGCTCAGCCTAGTGCCCCCTCATATAATTCCTGACTGATAATCCGACCCAGTTGTCCTGTATGGCCATTGCGTGACAGCTGTTCTGTCAGATACACTGTAAGCACCTGCTTAGCTATTGGGAAAGGCAGTGCAGTTTGTTAACGAGATCAGAGATCAAAGCAGTCTAGCTCAGAACTTTAATCCTACTAGTGTAAGCCATTATTTGGCCTTGTACAAATTCTCAAAAAAGTCAAAAATACCGTTTGGTGTGAAGGGACTAAAGCAGGTTTTAGACACAAGACTGCATCAGCAAAGGATCTCTGGTGTCACGTAGAAAAAAAATTCAGAATAAGCAGTTAGAATAGTTCAAAAGCACGCTAAACTAACTTTTGTGTACATATTAATGTAGCCATGTATGGGACAAAATACACCATTAATTGTGAATTTAGATTCACTTGACGTTTGCGGTGTGGTTGTAAAAGGAAGCATTTATTTGTTTCTTTTGGTGTTGCAGGTGCTGACTGAGAAATTGTGGAAAGTTTTGAGCCAAGATGTTCCTGGCCTAAACCGTGATGGACACGTAAAATGTTGTATGCATATTTGAGGTTATAAAGCATCTAATAAAGAATTTTCGAACTTTGGGACTTGGTTTCTGCTGTTTCATATGCCCATACATTGCAACATGTAATCTATATTCAAATCTGTAGTTTTATTAAAAAATTGTTTTCAGCAGACAGATTTACTATTCACTACGTCACTTTTTCATGATCAGTTCATTAGCATGTGTTTCGGGGTTTTTTTTTTTTAGCAATTGATGGAGAACTAGCACACATACTAGGTAAAGATTTATAAGTCTTAATGTTATGTTTCAGTTTTTCAGTCAATTTGAGAACCTGTATTTGCTGTAAACGTAAGTGCTTTTGTGATCACATGCCTTGAAGCATGCTCCAGCGTAAGAATACTGGATACCAAAGCCCCTTGTAGCTTGTTTTGGTCAGTGTGTGTGGGCAAGCGTAAGTCATCAGTGGAGGCTTCATAATCCAACTCGCAAATAAATGTGGGTGCTAGCACCATTGGGGCTTGCAAGCAAAAAAGAAAAAGACCCGTGAACACACGATCGCGAAGAGGAGGCGGTGCAAAGGTAGTCCTGCGTGTCTAAATCTAAGAGGCGAAGATCAGAGCAGGAGTATTTGACAGTTCTAATTCTGCCTGGGCAAAACTTTAGTGCCAACTGCCGTTTTGTCTGGGCGGAGCGCTAGATACGATAAAGAAAAAAACAAAACAAGCAACCCGGTTGTTTGTGCGATCGCATAAAAAGCAGCAGGGCACAAAGTGCAACCATCGTGACAAGGTTGAAAGCAATCGTCAGAAAATCTGAGTACCAACATGTTCAAGGTGGGCTACAAGTGATTATACTTATCGCGTATTCCCAGCATGACTTAGGCCCAACTTTATGGGGCATTAGGCTAAATTTCTATTTGTCACACTCCAGGAATTCATTCATAATAAAGGTTGACTTTCACAGCGGCGGCCGATCACAGGGTGAACTGTGGATGCACGCTTGCGTAGCAACCGTTCACGCTACAATTTTTGAACGCTACACTGCGATTGCAAAACAGCACGGATGACAAAGTATTTAGGTAATATTACCTAGAACACTGTTGCAGCGTAAAACTTAATCAAACGACCCGGTTGAAGCACTTCGAAATGCACAGCGGCGGTCATCACAAGGGGACGCGAATTCCAACACAGGCACAGTTGAAGCACTTTTAACTTCGTTAAAATATCCAGATCTAGGAGTGTGGTTGAATCACAGCGCAGCCGTCCCAGAAAACGAAATCCAACGCGCAATTGAAACACTTGCCGGTTCGCGCAAGCGAAAAGGGTGCACGCTTCGGTATTTACTGCCGGCCGGCCGCCGGGCCAAGAGCGGGGAGTGTGTGCGCCGGCAGAACAGCCCCGCAACCCTTCGCCTTTCCCTCTCGCACTCCTCCTTTTCTCCCTTTCGTGGGTGATGCATCGCCGAAACCGGAATACGCGGCGGAGAGAGAGCTCGCACGCGGGCTGGCGCGGGTCTCTCCTCTCCGCGTACCCCTCTGCGCTCGCTGCGCATATAAATACAGGGAGCGCGCGCCTCTCTCCGTGACTGCTTGCCGACTGGCGCCTTAATAGCGATGGAAGTCGGTGAAGTCGAATCCCTCCCGGCAACGATACCGCAAAGAAGAATTCGGTGCACCCAATGCATTCGCATTTCCGCACGATCCCCTTCGGGGAGGTGGGGGATTTTTTTTTCGTTAGGTTTATTTGCTGTTCGTTTATAATCGCTGCGTGTTAGAAAGCGCATCAGACAAAGGAAAGGTTTGTTTGCTGGGCGAGGAGGGCTTTCGCGGCTGTGGCTGCTTGCTGAGGCTTCCTAGCTAGGGAAAATTGCACTTACATTTCGAATTGGCCGCCACATTAATTGAACACGTCACCAGCCGACGTTGCGTTCGCTCAATACTTATAGCGCTCCTTCAGCGCCGAGTTTCGTTTTTTAGCGGAAAACAACGGCGGGTTTCCTCACACTACAGGGCTTTGAACACCGACTTTTTCGTTGTTTTAAAAACTGATATGAAATCGCCTTCTCTGGGGCCACAAAATCACCATTGACAACAACCACCAAACTCCGCTAATAAAGAAGTTCATTAGTAGAGCTTAATTACCCACCTAACTAATGTGCACACCCTTGATACTATCTGGCGTCCGCCGCAGCTAGCAATCTCCTTCTGAAGAGGGTTTCTTTTTTTCTCGAAGAGCCTATTTTTAAGAATTTTTGGAAGTGTTCGCTGAAACACCCTGTATGATGAATGTCTGCGAGTGCTCACCTCGCGACAAGACGACCCATCAGTAGATTCTTTGTCGTGTGCTGATTCCCGCATATAATTTTGCGTTATCCATCGTACTTATTTCGTAGAATGTCCGTGAAACTTATGCCACCTTGGCTTGTTCAGGGTAGTGATCAATATCTGAGATATGAAGCATAACTGGCGGGCTGTGCTCCGCCAGATTATGTAAGCACACGAAACTGATTTACGTAGCATGGGTATCTGAACGAATGCTGCTCACGGAGGTACTGTTAGTAGATTTCAGAGCCGTCGAATTACAATCAGCTCCATGCATATGGCGGTTTCGCGAGGCCGGCCTGTATGTGGCACACACCTGGTGCTTATGCGGACCGAATGTACCACATTAACATCTTGTCAGAAGCATTTAGACTCTCATAAATAAACACAATTTGCTAAAGAATTGACTGCTCACATCAATATGTATTTCCAACGCATACAAACGGGATATATCAGTTCATGAATGTGCCGCAAAAGCAACGGCGACAGTGGTGAGCGGGCCGGAAACTCCCGCGACTGCTTTCGAAACTGGCCGCTAGGGGGATTTCAGTGGCGCCCCTACAGGCAGCGCTCGAGGCGTATACCGTGACGAGTCAATCTCCTCTATTGAGAACGACTGAGCCGGCCAATTATTCTCGGTGTGGCCACATGCCACACACAAATGGACACAACGCACGCCTTTGCCGTCCCGTGCGCTGAGCGTACCAGAGGGCTGCCATCGCTTTTGGAGCTGCACCCCTCCAACCCAATTATCCTGACCCGGGCGCTTCGTTTTGTGTAAGCACCGATGCGTTAGGACAGACATTGGGTCGTGAATGTTTTTAATAGAGGAACATCCGAAGGATATGCGCCTTTGTTCACAGGCGACGTACCAGGCATAACAGGCAGCACGGCGCCGGCCGGGAAAATTTCGGGGCGGGGGGGCTGAAGCCTGGTCACCGCCCCCTCCCCCCGGCTACGCCACTGGAACTTGCGACGTACGGATAGATGAACCCGCGTGAGGGAGGCAAACTAGACAAACCGGGAGATCACAACAGCGACTAGAACCCAAACCTTGATCGAGATCTTACCGAAAGTCGCAAGAAAATCGCCGTCATTCATAATTTTCTCTTGCTACGAGCGTGGGAAGTTCGCCAATTTGGTGAAAAGGAGGCACTATGCGCGGCGCTGTGGGCAGAGTATGGTTCCTTAAAAACTACGGAGTGAGGACGGGGGGGTGCAGTGAAAATTTTGGGGGTGGGGGGGTTTGACCTCCCAAACCCCCTCTGGCTACGCCACTGAGTCGTACATTGGGTTAAAATTCAAAGTGATGCCAATAGGCCCGGTTGGGTATAAAAATATTTGTCTTGGCGAAGAAAGGTGGATGGGATGCAAACATATCGTAAATCATGACACTGAATAATGACCAGTTAGGCAAAAAGTCTTATCTAGTGTCCCATAGATATAATTGTGCTCGTTAATTGTTGGCACCCCATCTTGAAAGCACGTTTGGTTCTACACATTACAGCACTCAACATCCGTCAACAAGCCTGCGTTCCCATGAAACAGCTTAGGAACTATTGGGCTGATATACCTCCTACGTATGCTCAGAAGTAAGTGGGTTGGCGCAATCAGCAAATGCCACCGATCGCGCGCGCGATAATGCAAATTTTCAAGCTTGGCTTTCTGCTGTCACGCGCGAACATGTTGACATTTAATACGCGCTCATACTGAGTTGGTTGAAACAAGGCCCTGTAATACTCCTTAACTTTGCAGGTCGTAGACGTATACATGCTCATAAAAGTAAAATATTTGCCGGCGCATGACACTATTTCCTGCTTCCAAACAGGGAAAACCTATTTGATACATACAGCAATATTTCACGGCCGTTTGCTTGCTTAAAAAAACTTTAGCGTTTCAGCGGTGGGTGGGAACCGCGAACAGCTATTTCCTGACACGACCGGGCGTTCTCCGCCACCGCGACGCTTTTATTTCGCTTTCGGCTAACTTTTTCGCATACTCGAGCTGCAGCATAGGTGTCGGGATGATTTTTGCCGGCTTCGAGTCGATGATATGAACAGGACGTACCACCAGAGAGCAGAAACGTGCGATAGGGATTGAGCAAGAAGGTGAATGAACAGCGCTTCCAAAAGCAGCGTACGACCATACGTATTCTTGCAAATTTGCTTGGTTTGAAGTCTTTCCGATTCAGCACGACGCCCAATTCGCGGCGGCACTCAAGGGGCGCAGGAAATTTGCGCAGCGAATAGATTCCGCACATGCAGACACTTCATTTGTCGTGGTGCACTTCATACGTTTCTTGCATGAGCACTTTGCCCTAACGCTGATTGTTGGTGCAGCCAACAACGTCGTAATCACGCATCACGCCCTGTACATCGCCAAGTAAAGGCAATGACGGCAACCTTCCAACATTGAAGAAAAGAAACATCAATTGGGGATGAAAATTCGGGCGTCCTACTGGCACGGCGAAACGTAGCCTCACAGGCAACCCCCGTCAGGACAAAACACGTGTGCGCTTGCCCGCCCCCTTAGGGGGTTGGGGAAGGAATTTATGGGCAAATCTGACAGCTCTCGGACGCTTTGAACGTTCTGCTTAAAACACTGTTCAACTTGTCGCTGCTGTCGCACCGAATAAATGGCACTTAACGATTTTCGATGCCAGCTGGATGTCTGATGGTATACCGACAGAACAGCACGCGACGAAAGGGCACGCGACAGAAGAGCACCGCCATAACAGCACGGCGTCAAAAGGGCACGCGTCAAAACAGCACGCGACAGAACAGCACAGCGACAAAAACGCACACGACAAAAAAGCAAAGCAACAAAATAGCACAGCGACAAAAGCGCACGCGTCAGAATAGCACGGCGACAAAACAGCACACGACAAAACAGCACACCACAAGGGCACAGCTCTGAAACAGTTGGGTGCGGTGGCGTAGCTAGGTAGTCTGACGCAGACGTAGTGCACTGGCGGGGCAGGCTCGGGCCGGGTAGCACGCATTTTCTCGGGCCGCGGCCGGGCTTGCGCTTGAATCAAAATTTTCGGGCCGTGCCAGCCCGAGCCGCCCTGGCCATCCGTGAGGCCCGGCAGTCCTGTGCCGCAAATTATAAATTGTTGACAACAAAAAAGATTTTTGTTGATCTTTCAGGTTAAGTGAGAACAAAAAGAAGCGAAGTGTAAATTCATTACGGCGCTGTTGAAAGATATGATAAAAGGCGATTGCGCTTAGAACGCTTTTTGGAAGTTTAGAAGAAGAAAAAAAATTTAGAGTTTGCCGGGCCCGGGCCGTGTCTCTATCAGACAGGTTCGGGCCAGGCCTAGAAATTGCGGCCCGGGTAGTGCTCTAGTTAGGGCACAGCTCGGGCCCGGGACGGTCTAAAAGGACGAGCCCGGCCCGGCCCGCAGGCCGTGCTCGGGACGGGCAGCACAAATTTTCTCGGGCCCGAGTGGTGCTTGGGTTTGAACAAAAACACTTTTTGGGCCCAGCCGGCCCGGGCAGGCCCTGAATCCCAGTAGTCGTGTGCCGCAAATTTTGAATGTTGACAACAAAACATTCGGCTCAATGATCGTTTGGGTGAAATGAAAAAAAAAAAAAAAAAGACGAAGTGCTAAAAAAAAATAAAAAATAAAAACATGACGTATTGCACTTAGAAAGCCTTCAAGCCAACAAAAGAAAACGTATGGGCTTCATCAGCATAGTGGGAGAGAACGGGTCAGAAAACGAGAGCACTCTGGTAGTAGAGTACTTGATTGTCTCTTTCCTCTGTTTTTCAAACTAAAAAAAAGAACAAATGTGGCCTGGACATTCTACTTTGTGCAGACCATAACACCAAAGGACCCTTGTGCCTTTCTTAAAGCTTTTTATGTACATACCTTTTTGCCCATAAAGCGACTTTTTTAGTAGAAAACTTTGTGAGCATGGGAGGAACTTAGGTCTACTTGGATAGACACCTGGTGCAAACCGACAACGAACCTTGGCCAATTAAATTGAGAGAAGTACAAGTTAAACAAGCTCTCGGCAGAGTGTGCTGGCGTCAAAAACAAGTAGAAAAAGAGTTCTTTGGGAAACGAATTGAATGAAATAACGAAACGTGGCACATCTCGCCAAGAAATGCATAAAATAAATATCCACTTTTATCAGCATATTTAGGCGATCCTCATTGTGCTTTAAGTTCGGAGACTGTCGCAAATGCAGCGCCTGTTTTACCAACATTTTCCGTAAAGATACATTTTTTAGGTCAGGATATTTATGTTGTACAGATATTGGTCTAAGTATAGAACAAGTGTAAATTCAATATACGCCCTCTAGGTTCATTTTAGGCTAAAAAAAAAAAAACTTTGAGGGCTCAAATTTGGAGTCTGGCGGACTCGGGCTGAGCTGAAAACCGTGCGCGGGCTCGGGTTTCTTTTGTTAAATGCTGTCGGGCTCGGGCCGGGCTCGGGCTTTTATCTTAATGTTTTGTCGGGCTCGGGCCTGGCCCTGGCCGTGTCTCTACCAGGCGGGGTCGGGCCGGGCCTAGAAATTCCGGCACCCGCACTGCTCCAGTCTCTGTCATCCAACGATGGCTGCCCTCTCCCATTCGACCGGCGAGTTACGCGGTCGTTTGAGGCACGCGTTCACTGAATTTGTTTTTTTGTTTTTTTTTTTCAACACTTGAATTCTCGGGTATGACAAGGGCACGCGCGCCAGCTCAAACAGCGGCCATGTTGATTTTCTCGCACCATAGGCCGGGCGCGGAAAAAATGGTTCCGGAACAAATGGTCCCGGAACAAATGGCCTCGGAACAAATGGCTCCGGAACTACAGGTCCCAGAACAAATAGTCCAGGAATAAATGGTCCCAACTTCAAAGTAGGAAAAAATGGTCCCACGACTACTGCACCTATGCATGAGCGCCTCTATGAGAGAAAGAGGGAGGGGATCCGTGTATTTATATTTATATGTCTGTATTTGTGCACAATGTATTTTGCATCTGTCTATACGCAGGGTGATCAAAGTTAAAGGAGCCATGAAGACAAAATACAAGTTGGGTTTATTAGAAAGACTGCTTAGTCCCGATAACAATGATACCAATAGCATCGCAATCTTCGAACAAATAACGGAGATATTAGAGAGTTTTAGCATAGCGGCTCCCGTACGCTACGCTAAGGTTAGCGGGTAGCGGGACCGGACTGCGCATGCGCGCGCGGGGAGTGCGAGGAGGTTGCCCCTCAGCAGAGGGAAAGAGCGGGCATGGCGAAGGCAGGCCGCGCGGAACTAATCCACCCCACCGTGACGAATTTGCTCTCCCCAGTCGCGCCCCGCTACCCGCCGCCGTAGCGTTAGCGGACGGAGCACGCTATGCTAAAACTCTCTATTAAAGAAAACGTTTGAAGCAGTCGCGACCCCCTAGCCAATTTTCCGCAACTTTTCTATGACGTCACGGAACCTTGTTTGTGTGATTGGCGGCCGCCTAAGAGACCTGTCGCGACGACACATGACTGGACGTCTGTAATGGGGCCTCTAGTTCCATTTGACCGCATCACTTGAATGCTAACGTGCACTTAACGCACTGATAATTATGTTTTATTGTTGGCCCGTATGACGTCATTCTTGCTCATAACACATCATTGTGGCGCAAAATTTGAAAGTTTTTAAATACTTCTTGCTTTTTTTTTCGTTAAAAAACATCTTTTGTGGCTCTAATGGAGCTCAGTGAGATACTGAATCCTCGTTCTTTCAAATTAAACAAAGTTGTATTTTCTCTTCATGGCTCCTTTAAGTCGACATTTATTTTTAAAATTAGATGCTTAGATATACGTGAAGACCACCGCTACAGTGAGGTTATGCACCAAGGGGGACACACAGTGAGGTGGTAACTATAGGCCTCCTGCGCTGCCCAGGGGGCGCTGCGCAAGCGGCTTCCGGGCAGTACTTCCGGGTAGTACAAAGCTGCGCGGGTCCCATAGGATCCCGTGTTGACAGAAGCAAAATGAGCTCGACGCTCCCGATTATTTTGCGACGTGGTCACCAGCTCATCCCCGACGCATCAGATCTATTTCAGCGATCAACTTGGCATTAGGGGAAAAAGCTTTGCAGCGCTAAACACGTTTACAGCGCCGACGAAAGTGCCGGGACCGTGACGGCGTCTGCTACTCGCAGGTTCACCGATCGATGGTCGTACGAAGTGAAATTTTAGGTAAAATTTCTAGTTTAAACTAATACTCTAGGTGACAAAGACTTCTCAAAAACAGCCGATCAAAAAAGAAGAGTGACGCAATCGGCGATGATCGCGCTTTAAAAAGCCAGCGAGCCCGACGGACCGCAGGCTCGCCTGCTGAGGTGCGCCGCTCTTTTGCGTACCTGCACACTATGCGTGCGCTTTCATTAAACAGTGCTCGTTTGCGTCGCCGTTACGAATACATGGTGCAGCGTTATCTTGCCGTTTTGTTGCGTGTCTCAGTGACAAAATGCCGCGACCGTCAGAAGCGTGAAATCTGTTTTCGATTCCGAAATTAGTGGCCGTAAAACAAAGTGGTCGGGCGAACTAAGAGGCCGCTCGCTTTCCTTGTTTGCTCTCACTTTACTTAATTACGCTCTTGCAGCGTACATTGCCAGTTCGCACCTAATAGCCTAGAATCAGGGTCAGCAACGGCTGAGTTCCATGCAGCCTACACAGCCGAGGGCTGGACGGCAAATAAGGGGGGGGGGGGGAGGAGGAGGAGGAGGGGGGCTTTGAATGCAAAGAGAAAAAATTCAGCGAATTTCTAATAATATTTGACAATAATCTGGCGAGGTGTGAAGATGGTGGGGGGGGGGGGGGCAATTCAACTGGAGGACGCCACTTCTCCGTTCTTGTCTCGCTGTCTAACTCCATTTGAAGTCATAACTGGCGTGTCGGCGTACGACCCCTGCACTAGAAAACCAACACAGTCAGTGATGATCGTATAGAAATATTCGGGGCCCCGCGCCGTGTATGCGGCTGTGTTATGTGATGTTATAGAAGTACACATCTCTGCAGGGCGTGTGATTTGGTGCGTGTAATTTTGCGTCCTTTAATAGCGTTTAATTTGTTTATTTAATTGGCGCTATTGCCCCACCCACTCGCTATGTACCCTGCCGTTCGTAAATCGTGCGGCGTAAAACGTTACGTAAGAATCATTTAGTTTGCGAAAATACGAAACAAAATTTCCACTCGTTTCAAAGGCGGTGCCAGGCCAGCAGTGTCAGCTGAGTCGGCTGCGCAATTCTTGCGTTCGCTTGCATGCTCCCGATGAAGCAACATTTGCAGTTACCTCAGGATGTAAGATGAGCAGCGTTCCGTGTTTATGCTACTCGTGAACTTTCCTTTGTCGACCACACGCAAGAAGAAAAAACTGTAACTGTCGTCAAACAGTTAAACCAGCCGACCTGGCGATATACTGTCCCACGCCGCGACCACCGCGACAGCTCGCTCAAAAGAAAGCCGACAAATCGGCTTCTTTTTGCGGATATTATTTTGTTTAGCCTCTGCAGCTACTTTAGGGGCTATTTCATACAGTGTGCAGTGATTTAAACACGCCACAAAGCGCCACAACCAACTTTCACTCTGGCTTGTAATTGAAAACACAAGGAGGGCGGCGAGGGTCGTCTGCTTTTGTACTACCCAGAGGCGTCGGCCGCTAGAGGCGCTGCATGTCGCCAAAACTCCAGCGCAGGAGGCCTATAGATGTCCGTGGCTTAATTAACTTAAATTGTTTAATTAACTTTTTAGCGGCTGCAGTAAGCAGGCATGTTTGTATTAAAAATTTAGAGGCAATCGTGTTTCCACGAAGTTCCATTTGACAGAATTCTTTTAGCGCATTCGTACTCTGAGATGTCGAACCATGAAGTTTAATTGCCGTTCGCATGATTACGCATGCAAGACAGTGAAGACCAGCGCAAAGCTCCTCCCTTTTGTGACGTGCCTGCTGTGTACGGTGTTTAGTTCGACAAAGGGGTGGAGGCACAAGAAAAAAAATTGGCGCCAATCCACTCGGTGAATGTGGTTGGAAAGCAAAGCTGTAAACGGCACCCACAACGATTACCCATGCGACATCACATAAATTCACTCACGTCGCTCTACAAATCGTGAAACCAGAGAGAAGTGAAATGTACTTAACCACACCCTGTATTACTTCAAAGAGATATTCTTGCTCAGGTTAAATTATTGCATGAGGAATGAACGGTGGTTGGTTGAGTTGTATTGGTGCAGCATATCAGTGCAAACTTTTTTTTTGTAAAATAAAAGCTCAAACCCGGTGTCAGACGATCTCACTCCTCCGTCTTTGCCGTAGCGGACGGAGGCGATGAGATCGGTTGCATAGACGGTGGAGGAGGAGGAGGAGGAGGAGGAGGAGGAGGAGGAGGAGGAGGAGGAGGAGCAGCAGGAGGAGGAAACACTTCTATTAGGACTTCTGAACGGCCAAAGTGCGGTCCAGGGGAGTGGTTCCTTCTTCACTGTAGCCCATATTCAGTCCGCGCCGCCTGTGCCCTGTCCACCAGTTGAAGCTGGGTAGGTAGAGAGGGGCTGGATAGCAGCATCGCCCATTGCTCTTGTTAGGTAGTTGACAGAAGGAGAGGAGGTGCTCAGGGCTAAAGTTGCACACCCCGATTATGTGGCAGAGTGTTCCTACTTATGAGCAAAATTTACATGCAGCGTCTTAGCGATTCGGGTGCATTAAGTGAACACGCGTCCGGTGTGGGAAGGAGCCGGATTATATGAGCCGTAGGGTAGTTTGTTCTTCTATGGAAAGGTCAGGGTAAGCCAAAGGTAGAGTCTGCCTCAGATAGCGATAATTCTGGTTTATGTCCCTGAATGAGACAAGCGGGTGACTGCCCTCGTGCAGCTCCATAGCACTGGGGGTGAAAGTGCAGGCTTGGTGGGCGTATTTGTTGCCCTCCACGGAAGCGTGAGCAGGTGTCCAGATGAGCTGAATGGAACCGTTTGGGGAGTGGTTTTTTAGCACACGCAGTGCAGGTGGGGACACGAAACCCGACAGGTAGTTCCGTTAGGCTTGTCGGGAATTTGTGACTACTTTACAAACCCCTGGTTGAGAGCCAAGGCGATGGCTGCCTCTTCTGCTGCCATCATGTCTTCGGTCTTGAGTGAGGCACAGCAAGGAGGTTGGTTCTGGAGGTATACACGATGATGACGTACTGCTGCACTCTATGTTTGGAGGCGTCTGTGTAGACAACTGCATGATCCCCACCGCGGGTGGTGTTGAGCGCTTGACCCCGTGCTTGTCGGTGACCCTCGTCGTCTGAGGGGTTCATATTTCTAAGCAAAGGGAGCATATTTTTTTCTTGTCGCCAAAAGCCCAGGAGTACATCAAGCGGAGTGATATTTTGTGCTGCCCAGCCAATCTGGTGAAAGATTCGGCAACCCGCCGCAGTTCTGCTCATTCGGAGCTTCTGGATAGAAAGATGACCACCTCTCAGCTTTTTAGAGCCCCGTGATAAGCAGCCTCTCTGGGCGCTCTCATGGGAAGACAAATGGCTTGCTCAACCGCCATTCTAATCATTATATAAAGCATCTTTATGTCCTCCTTGCCGAGAAGAAGACAGGGGGTTGACGTAAGTGATTCTGGAGAAGACGAAAGCTAATCGAAAGGTATCGTATTCCTTGAGGCCTCGCTTCTTGGTGGTAACTCGCCGGATCCTGTGTATGATTTATTAATGTTGTGTTTGACGCACTGCAAGGATATGTTATTCTTGGTGTTGTCCTGAAGATGTAGGCCCAGGATTTTGATGCTGGGGCATGGAGTGATGGCCTGGCCATCAAGGAGTATTTGAATGTGTTTCTTGAGGTATCGTCTGGCGTGAGGGCGGACAAGGAGCTGATATTTGTTTACGCGAACACTGGAAGCCACAGGCCCATTGGCGTCGTACTAGAAGTGAGACGCCATGGGTTAGTGTGTGCTTCGTTTAATCGCTATCGCGTAGCATTTAGCGAGAATGCAGGGGTTAAAGCCGTAGATGTGCTTGGTCAGTGCATCACTTGTCTTCCCCACTTCCGCGTGGGCTCGTAGCTAAATCGGTAAGACTACGGGCTCTTGGTTTGTTACTCTGTTAGTTCCAGGTTCGATCCCTGGCGGTGCAGTAAATTCTTTTATTTCTTTCCGGGAGTTTTCTGGTGACACCAACGGTCGCGAAAGAACCCTTGGGGGGTAGAGGTAGAAAGCTTTGCTTTAAAAGTGATAACTGGCACCCATTCATTCTTGGCAGGCGGTATTGCAACCTGCAGTACCCGGAACCGCTATCGAAACACAGAACAAAAGGGAGGAGCTATGCGCCGGTCTTGACTTCTAGCATGCGTAATCATGCGAGCGGCAATTAAACTTCGCCGTTCGATATCTCGGAGTACGGATGCGCTAGAAGAATTCTGGCAAATGAGACTACATTGAACTTCTCAATACAAACATGCCTACTTACTGCAGCTACAAAAAATTAATTATTCAATTTTAGTTAATTAACCCACCGACATCAAAATTTAGCACCTCATTCTGTGTCCCCCTGGACGCATAACCTCATTGTACAGGTGGTCTTCACGTAAAATCAAACGAATAATAAAAAAAAAAACCTGTCGACCTAACTTTGACCACCCTGTATAATATATTTGCTAAGGCTGAATTTACTCGAGTTAAATGCTGCATACAAATTCGTCGTCGTACTTGTATGTTATCCCGTGCTTCCTTTGCTTTGTTGAAGCGAGTGCCACTTGAGCCTGTGCGGGGAGCCTATTTACAGTTGCAGTATTATTTAGGTATGTGAAGTATCTAAAATGTGAGTGGGCCGGTACTGCTGAATGTCAGGCAACATAGAGCTGCACTAGTGCATCACGCTTGCCGATTTATCGCTATTTCAAAAAGAATTTTACACGATGAATGGTATATTTACACGATATATGGTATATATCGGTATATTTACACGATATATGGTATTTACACGATGAATGGTATATTTACACGAATGGTATATATTTTACACGATGAATGGTATACATGGAAGGCTTGGATATCTGCAGTTCGGAACAAGCGAAGCGGCGCTAATGAAGATTTTCGACATTGATAATTTGGCAGCTTGCAGCTTAGATACTTTTGTTTTTCTCTAAAAATATGCAATGTAGCTATTAATATGCCTCGTATCTTGCTGCAAGGTTTAGAAGACTGCTGCTAACATGATTTGTTAATTTTGCCGGCGTGTTGCGGGAGCGTAACATTTGCTAAGGGCAGCAGGGGAGCTCATCGAAACTGGTCACCCACAATCAACAACGAACTTTATTGTTCGGAATTGCTTTTGAGCACAAATATATGCAGTTTATTTGCGCAAATACGAAAACATGTTTTCGCTCGTTTTTCTGACGGTTTTACTTGCCCAGAAATTGCGAGAACCAAAGACAGTCACTTGTCATGGTTCAATGAAAAGCCAACGATTGATGCAAGTTGATGCGCCATGCCGCCAGACTTGCCTTTTTGGGACGCCCCCTAAAAAGCGAGATCAAACAGGAAGGAGTGGGCGGGGGTGAGTGTAGGGGGTTCGCTTCGGTAGAATATTTCTTTTGCTTGAGCTGGCCCTCGTTGCCCTCTTTAGAAGAAATTTGTCATGGTGCTGAATGTCGTGATAGCCACGTTGGACCAGCGGCCCAGCCGATGGTGCGCGAGGTAGTCGTAATAAGGCGTGCATATGAAACTCTGCCTGTCACCAACCGCTCTTACTCGCGGCGGTTCCTCGCGACAGGTGCGGCTTCCTGGAACACGGCCGGACTCAAGAACTGTCTTCCTGAGTGAGAAAGGAGCGTGGAGTCTGGCCGTGCCTGGACGTAGTTGCTGTTAGTGCAGTTGCTGTGACAATGAAAACCTCGGAGAGGGGTGGGAAGAACTAGCGAAAAAATATAATTAGCGTAACGGTTTAATAGTTATAATAGCGCAAATAGAAATAAATTGTAGTGCGGAATTTTTATGTATAAGTAAGTAAATAAATAAATAAATAAACGAAAGAAATACGAAAGTAAAAGATTTTACAAACAACTAAAGAAATAAAAATGTATTTTCAAACACCTACAACAAAGAATGAAATGGAAAGCCGAAAATAACGGCGGAAACACACACACAAAAACAAACAAGAAACAGGCTAATTAGCTGTGTTACGCCATTCAATTGCATTTCCGAAAAAATGCATACTAAAATGAAGCGACGGTTTGCTGACAGTTTTTGTTACAGAAGGCGATACACCACTTCAGCAAGATGCAACAAATTGGAACAAAGAGCCAACGTCAGGTTTTGTGGAACCATTTTGCCCGATGAGGTACCTGGGATAATTTGTTCCGGGGCCATAAGTTCCGGGACCATAAGTTTCATATAGGGACCATAAGTTTTTACGGCAAGCAAATCAGCTAAGGCATTTCGGTGGTGTTCACTACGGTATAATGCATTCTTAATGATATTTGCTGAAAATAAAAGGCACTCCACCTATACAAAGAAGGCAGCTTTACAAACATTCATTTGCCCCCCAAAATGCAGAAAATCTTATGAAAAGTTTTAAGTAAACTGCGTTGTCACAATAAATTGAATTTTCAAACACGGTTGTCCCTTGTTTTTTCTCCAGGCAAGCCTGCGATATTGTCGTGGAGGAAGAACGGACCTTTTTGAAAGCGCGTGCACGCATTGTACGTCCCCGCGCATGCCCTGTAATACCCGTTTGTTACTGTTGTTTCGGGGGGGAGGGGCAGGCCATTGTATTGTCCCGTGCAGGGATCGCACTGCCCCTTTGTTCCTCTTGGGTGCAACAAAAGCCGACCCCCTCCCTTCGTTTTCACTGAGCAGAGAGCGCAGTCGAGGTTACACGGACGGGGGCAAATGCTGACGTGTTTATTTGAGAGCGATTGTGAGCACGCGGTTGTTTTGAGAGGGGGATTCTTAGACTGGCAAAGGGCGGTCAGGTTTTTCGTGGTCCACCCACCGCAATGTCCGTGCACCGAAATGTCCGCACCGAAACGTCCTGCACCGACATGTCCTCCTACACCGAAATGTCCGGATACCGGCTGGAGCCTGGAGGGTCCCCTTCTTGCTTGTTTTTCCAGTAATTTTCATCACTTTAATTAGCGTGCCCGACATACCCATGTTCGCCAGCTCAAGCAGCGGCTGCGTTGATTTACTCGCGTCATATCATTCGCGTTCTTTTTTTGTGCAGATTCTGTGACCCCCGAGGGGGACACTGGGACTCGTTGCGGCTGCACCGACGATGCAGACGAGATTGAACTCTCCGGCTCATTATATCATGATTGCTTGTGCCATCACTAGTTCATTACAACTTTGTTTGCGTGGGGACACTGAGACTTGTTGCGGCTGCACCGACGATGTAGGCGATATTGAACTATCCGGCTCATTATATCATTATTGCTTGTGCCATCACTCGTTTATTACAACTTTGGCGATAACTACTCTCTGGCAACCCGCCAGCTATCGGCTCAAGCCGGCTGGCCTCTCTGGTCAACGTCTTCGTCTACACTCCCATTTTCCCACCTCATCAGGTTTTTCCCTTCCAAAAGATGGCGACCCACGACAATGCAATGACGACCGTCACTGGCCCACGGGGCGCCCGGAACTCCTTCCTTGGAATTTGGGTTCGTCGACCTTTCCCCCGCGAGCCGAGGCACGCACGTGAAGTTGGCGAGTCTAAAGTGTCCTGTACAATACCGTCTCAATGATTTCCCTGGGGCTCTTCGGCCGCCACCTACACTCTCCCCCCCCCCCCCTCCCCCCCTCGCCCCTCTCATCTGCGGCATTCCTGGCAAAAATAACCTAGAGACTTTCACAGGTACTACGAAAACATCCGCACAGACTAAAGCAAAACAAGCTGACACATTTCATCTTTATAACAGCGTGACTGGAGGCAGATGGTCCAATAAAGTTTTGAACGCCCTAGAATAGAAAGAACAAGGTTAAGAAAATTACTTAACCAAATAAAAAGTGTTCCTCTTATAGATATTCTAAAATTAACAAAGACTGAAATAGAAAATCCGGGAAAATAACAATAAAAACATGATTGAAATCGCGAAATTATAATTGCGCGTGTTTTTTGAAACACTGTCTTCTGCAATTATTTAATGAGAATCGCTCGTCGATCCTTTTTCATTGGTTGAACTTTCTTTTAAACGATATTTCAACATGCATTCACTTCAATTACGCAGGCCGTGGCGCTATATTACTCAGCTGTTGTCGCAGGTTGCTCAAAGCTTTGCTAAAAAAAAATACGGCAATAAGTCATTACAAGAAACCAGTGAAAAAAAAAATACACGATGATAATGTCACTGATTTGCTCTATAAATTAGGTCCCTAGAAAAAAAAAGAACAAAATTGACTGAAAGCTTTAAATATGTCGGCTGATATTCCACAAATAAATGTACATTTTGGGAAAGGCCGCATAACCATCCGCTGGCCTGAAATAACGCAAAATTGCGAGCAAGAACATCTCTAATAAATAGTTCAGAATGGCGTGCTTTCTCCATCGAATTATACTCCAAGCCGCTCTAAAACATCTCTAATAAATAGTTCAGAATGGCGTGCTTTCTCCATCGAATTATACTCCAAGCCGCTCTAACACCTGAATAAATCGAATTCAAAGAAACGAATCGTAAGCGCCCATTTTCTTCATTTAAACCAGAGAAAGCTTGGTGTTTAAGCCGTCTTCCTCATTAAATCACTTTAATTATCTTTTTATGTCCTGGAGCCATGTTTGCATGTAGCATTTGAAAGGCAGCAACTGAAACAAGGCATACATTTTTGCCATGTAAAGAAAAATGCATGCAACTATCCCGCAGAAGCCCAAAGAGCTAAGCCCTTCGTAGTTATAAATTTGTTTTGAAGGAAATAAATGAGCGGCATGGATACCTACAGTGTACAACAGATTAGGAACACAAGATTGCTGTCGAAATACTAACTTTAAATGCAGTAAGCGTGAATATAATACAACCTCGCTTATGTTTTGTCCATCCACGCAAAAGGCGCTTCTCTAGACGTGTGCGATTTAATTCAACGAAACGTCTTGACAGAATCCTCCTTCTACGAAACGCCGTTCGCTAAGAAAGGCATTATTTGGTGGCGGTTTATTTCAGCGCATTAACTGATTGTAGGCTTACTTGTTTAAAGCCACCGCTATGGTTTTATGCACGCGGTGGGAGGGTTTCGCCTTGAATATCAGCTGTGCAAGAATAATTTGATTTGAATTGAATAACTACATTGCTTCCCGCAGTTTCTGCGTATATACTGTTTAGTTTGCAACCTGCTACACTGAATGCCATTTATTGTAGGTTGGAGCCAATGATCTGATTTTGTTTTATTCGGAATCGCTCTCCTGTACGTTAAGCCAATCATCGGTCTCCACTTCATCGAACTAGGTTATGTGTATTTGCTCGATGTTTTTTTAGGGGCTCGGGCTTTCTGCGTCTCCTGTCATTGTCGTCATTGTAGTCACGGTGCTAAAACACCGGAACACTCGTTTTCCAACGACTTGCGCTAGAAAGTGACGCGTATTAAAAGAACCCACCGGAACACTCGTTTTCCAACGACTTGCGCTAGAAAGTGACGCGTATTAAAAGAACCCACCGGGACACTCGTTTTCCAGCGCCTCGCTCTAGAACGCTTCCTGCTTCAAAGAAACAAGACTTTTTCAGCAAAGCTGTATACCTCTAGTCTCTACCCCCCAAAGGATTCATCTCCGTGGGCAAAAACGCCAAGGCGCCAAGGATACGTTTTACACTGCATGCTTTGCCCCTCCCCAGGTTTCACGTGAGTGGAGATGGTACGGGATTTTTTCTTCTTTCTCAAATACTGTTCGCTACTATGTTCAAACTTTGTGGGGTGGTTGCTATAACTTCTCATCCTCCTATCTAGCGACTTTGAATTTTCCAATTTTTTACATGGCACACATACGAGGGAACATCGTATTGTTTATAGTGTAAATATTTCGACTCTGTAGGTTTACGCAGTGTAAGCCATGCCATGTATTGAATCCTTGGTCCCAGTCAAGCTATGTTTAAAGCTTTTTTGCCTAGGAACCCATCTAGGTCTTTTAGAAAATAGGTAGGTAGCTGGATTAACTGGTTTATTCAGAAGAAGGGTTGGAAGCCAGTAAACCCCGGCTACTCCATTTCGCTGAACGAAGGGCCATAGACCCAATTAAAGATATCACAAGTATACGACAACGTCCACAAGGTTCCCGAGGTTTAGTTGGTTCTTCTGGGTTCGTATTCAGGAATTCGCGGTGAAAGGCTTAAACTATCCGTTATTAGTTTGAAGGGATACCTGTTGAGTTAAAGAATGCATTGAAGGCACGGACAACCTTATTTTGACGTCCAGCGTCAGGCCATATACGTAATAGTTTCTGGACCCACCATAATATGGTTATCTACTGCTATTGTTTGTGGTACAGTCCACGTTTTGCCTGGAGTATATTGGGCAGTCTAAAATAACGCGCTGGAAACATTGTCCTTGTGCTCTCCGCATGGGCGGGATGGTGAATTTGCCCAGTCATTTTAACAGCAGAACTGGTTAGGCCCAGCTTTGTCCGTCAGCCTCACCAAAAAGCCTCGAAGCCTGAGAAATAACTGCGGTTCGGGAGGGCATGAAACCACAAACCCGAAATGCCATGAAACCGGAAACCTAACACTGTGCCACCCCAAAGGTCCGAGGGTGGCACGGTTGTAGCGGCGGCAGTGAACAACACAATAACAATAATTGGAAAGAAAAAAATCCTGGGCCATCTCCACTAACGTGAAACCTGAGGTGGGGTGATGCATGCAGTGTATAAGTATATTTTGGCGCCTTGGCGTTTTTGCCAACGGAGATGAAACCACTGGGGGTAGAGGTATACAGTTTTGCTGTACAAGTCTCTTGTCTTTGAAGCACGAAGCTCTCTTGCGCGAGGCGTAAACTAGCGTCCCCGTGTTTTTTTAGTAATCGTTCCGAAGCGCTCCAGCACGAGGGGTAAACGAGTGTTCCGGTTTTTTTATTGCGCGTTACGTTCTAGCGCGAGGCGTAAATGAATTCCTGTGTTTTAGCACCATGACTACGTGAGCCGACGATTACGACGACGAAGACGACGACAGGAGATGCCAACATCCCCAGCCCCTAAGGGGCCCATGCCCACGGTCGGTATCGAACCTGGGATCCTCGCGTTATGGGTACTGATTGAGCATTGCATTCCGGGCGCACCGCATTTCGTTTGGGTTCGTAGCGCGGGCGTTGACTTTAGACTCGGCCGCCAGTTCTAGCGCGGGCGGCCCACTTTGGCAAAGATGTGGAAGCCTGCGGACGAAACGATCCGGACCTGCTAGTCTTGGAGACCTTTCAGCGGCAAGTTCGGAAATAAATGTGAGATGCAACTGACTGGTCTCCGACGAAGAGAGGGGGCTGCCAGCTCTGCCTTTTCTCTTGCAGTGCAAGCTGCGCCATTTTTTAAACAAGAAAAAATGTGTAGGCAACGCCGAGTTACATAAGGTGGAAGAGAGCTTCCACATAATGTGGCGCCTCTACATTCAATCGGAACTGCAAGGCTGGAAAATATTTGAATAGAATCGAAGGAACTGTCATCGCAGAGACTTCCCAAAAGTTTTGTAAAGGGGTCTCAAGGCAATATCTTGTTATTATAATAATTTTTATTATTATTATACTCTGATATTACCCCCCAGAAATTGAAGGGCTACTTCAAAAACGCTTAGTGTAAGGGATAGTTTCTATAAACCTTGATGTTGAAAAGGAAACAAAAGCCATTTTGAGTTCCATATAGCCCAAGCTTTCGTCTTTTCTTTTTGAATTTTTTGGTTCTATACAAGAAAGAGTAGCGGAACGCGAAGAGAAACTCCTACAGAGCATCTTGCGCCCTTTATTATATTTGTACACGCTTTAAAATCTAAACAATTGCCCAGTTAGGCATTCTATAAAATCGTGCCCTTCTGTGCTGTTTTGTCAGTGTGCTCTTCCGTCGCGTGCGCTTTTGACGCCGTGCTGTTTCGTCGCGTGCTGTTTTGTCGCGTGCCCTTTTGACGCCGTGCTGTTATGTCGCTGCTCTTCTGTCGCGTGCCCTTTCGTCGTGTGCTGTTTTGACGGCGCCCCCCTCGGGTAGGGGGGGGGGTGTTGTGGGAGAGGAAAGGAAAGGAAGTGCACTTGTGTGGCTACGCTCTGTACCACCCTCCCCTTACCAAGCCCAAATCCCACACCCTCCGGAAGGTTCTTTTTCAAGGTTCTCGCCAATGCACATACCCTCCAGTTGTTTACTTTCCTTCCCTCTCTTCCCGATTACAAAGCCTTTACCGACTCCTACAGCGCCTTTTTACGCATACAAAACCGCACCCTATCCATTACATTTCTACAGGAGGTCGAACGAGCGGTCTTCGCTCTACAGCCATCCACCGTTTTCCTGCGTTGCGTCAATGGACATTCCGGGATTGACGACAATTCGTTGACCCATCAACTAGCCCGCGATACTCTTCACCGGGCGCCGTTGATCCCCTGGCCCGGGCCCTCGGAGAACGGTGGGAGGATCTCCCTGCCTTGCGCCATCAAGGAGATCTACCTCCAGCTACGTCTGGACAAACGCCTCTACTCCCTCCTCATCCATCAAACACCGCTACGGAGTCCAGACTACTTCTACACATCCAAATGAAAGCTGTGATTACTCCTTCGCCTAACTTCTATGGCCCAAAAGAGCACCGCCGAGAAATGCATCAGACTCATAGAAAATACTTACGGGACGGCAGAGATCAGAGAACCACCCTCCCCTACCCTAGAAGATTCGCCCGCCCTGACGCTGTTCTTATTCGACATGCACAAACGGGCACGCTACCAACACAACACATACAACACTACTCAGACGGGCTTCCAGGCACACCAAGATGCTCACACTGCGACCAATACCCCAACAATGAACACACCCTCTGGACATGCCCAAACATACAAAGCACCCTGAGATCTTCCCTGCAACCAATTCCTGCCACAAAGCGCCCTACTTGCTGGGAGGCACGGGTCACACCCCCCAAGGAGCTTGAAGAGCTCTATTGGACCACGCTGGTGCACCACGTTAAAAACACGCCAGGACTATAGATAGCCAGGACTATAGTCCCTGCAACCTAACCAAGAAGCCGAGCAGTCCTTTGGACACAGGCTTCAAAATAAAGTTTCTCTCTCTCTCTTCTCTCTCTCTCTCTCTCTCTCTCTCTCTCTCTCTCTCTCTCTCTCTCTCTCCTTCATATTTCTCTACCGCTAACGATTCAAAGTCCCATCTCATGCTCCGCGCGTCATATTTCCCTTTCATTTTGAACCAGAATAATCTGTTATAAGATCCCGCAATGTAGCACACGGAACGACGGCTGGGGGTCAGGCGGAACGGTGACATACTGATTGTAATGCACACATCCGGTATATTAAACTATCGCGAAAGGAATTGCAGTGGTGAGAGCAATAATATGCAGTGACTGAGCGTTATCTATAGCTTATTTTTAACAAAAGTGTGGCTAACAAATTCGATAAGATGACAGCTAACAAATTATTCAGGGTGACCAAATAATCTAATTAATTGGCAGTGTTTATGTGCTGTTGTAGGATTTTTCTGTTTCGTTACAAATATAAAAAAAATGTGCGTAATTGGAATTAAGCGCTGGTGTTCGAACGCGCCAGTACGCAGGCCTACATTTAAGTCTTTAATTAAGGTTAGCGTGATGGGCGGTTCCATAGCGACGATTGCGATTTTAACAGAAAAGGAAAGGGCAGAAAATATATCCCGCCGTCATATCTCGTGGCGGTGGTTTTGTGAATAGTCGCTAGGACAATATAAGGACTGGGCGAGAAAGTAGGTGGTAAATCCTCGCCACTTCATCTGTTTTTCTAATATCTCGTAATTGTTTAAAGTTTGCTTTGCAATTGCGCCACTGCCCTTGGGGAACAGCAGCATTTTGAATTTTTGTTTGTAATTTGATTTGACTGACCTTTTAAACTACCAAATGTTTTTTTTTCTAATTACAGTGATAACTCAACCAGTTCGCAAACCGGTTCAAGCTCTCGAACCGGTTCGGTACGTGACATTGTCGAACAGGAACTGAACCGGTATTTTTTTCGGTTCCGCACACTGATATATAAATAAATAAATATATATATATATATATATATATATATATATATATATATATATATATATATATATATATATATATATATATATATATATATATATATATATATATATATATATATATATATATATATATATATATATATATATATATATATATATATATATATATATATATATATATAGCTTTTTAGACTTAAATTGCCAATTCTGTTCCTGCGCGTACATTTTTTTTCTTACAAGTTGCAGAAATTGCAGCTATAACGGCAAATAAGAGGTTATTTGCAGGCGTTAATTGAAAATTACCTAGAAATAGGGCCTGTGTATGAGTCAAAAGGGGCGTTGGCCACAATGCGCGAGTACCTTTTTTGTATAATTGCAGCTTTGATGCGTTAGTGGCGGTAGTGATTGTCCACATCAAGTGACCTTACGAAATATTGGAGACAAATGAGGAGTTGTACATGATTACCTTAACTGCTGGTGGTGGTAAAAAACGAATCTTAGGTGACAGTTCTCTTGTGCTGGAGAGTTTATTTATTACTATAAAGACATGCGCATCACACAATACGTTTTCTTGAGATATCACTTTCAGTTTTTTTTTTTGTTTTGCAGATTGAACAGCTTCAGTGCAGTCTGTACCCAGCAAAATATTATCTGATGAGCACGGTGCTTTATTTTTAGTTACACGAATAAGCTTTGTCTTATTAAGATCAATTTTTAAAAAAGGACACTGCTTCTACAATATTATCACGCGAGGACGTAGTTTTCTTTGCCTCTAGTTTCGGAATCGTTGGATCACATGTAGAGTTATACCGCCAGTCCACATTGTCACGAGCAACCATGTTTTTAGCACATCCTTAATCTCCGTCTTCCTGTCCTCCCTCTGATTTCTTCTTCTGTGCCGAAGCCGACTCCGCGAGGCGACCCGTGACCGAGCGTTGCTTCCCACGGGGGCTCCGGTGATGATCGTCCTCATGGGTGGCATGGGAGGGCGAGCGGACGGATCCACTGGGCTCCTGAGGGCTGCGCAGCTTCGTGTCACGGTGCTCCACACCAACTTGGGCGAGGAAAGTCAGTGTCTCCTCTGTGCGGTTGTTGCGACTGATGATAAACTCTCGAATCAACTGAAGCTGGCGTTCTGTTTCGAGCAGTTCTTGTTCGCTTTTCACCCTGAGAAGCACCTCTTTCTCCAAGACTTCTTTCGCGTGGGCCAGGTTTCTTTTAAGCTCGTTGTTGGCTTCCGCAAGTGCCGCGACCTCCTTCCGCAGCTCTTCAATTTCGCGGTCGACAGCCAGCCGGCGCTGACGGCATTCCTCCTGATTCTTCAAGGCGTCCAGGAGCACCTCTTCGACTCCCGTGTCGTCCCTGGTCTGCCTGATGAAGTCATCAAAACTGGCGAGCAAAGAGAGTTTTGGCGGCGTAGGTTCCATGTCCCTTCCAAGAACGTATGCTATCACAGCACAGACTAATACTAGCGTAGTACAGGTGGCCCTTGAAATGACGTTACCTTCGCAAGGAAAAGTCCCGATAGCCGTTGATGTTACTCGTCGTTGTCTTCTTTCAACTGCTGCACCTCTCGTGATTATGGTGATTCTGGCGGGTATTGTCCCGGCGGTCGCGGACGTTTCGCTTTCACACTTTGTACAACAGAGACAGCACAGCTTCGTTAGAAAAAAAAATCACACATCTCCACGCCGTGAACGATGCCGAGGATGCAAACGAACCAAACACGTATTTTATATTCATAGTCTTTAAGGGCGCTTGCAAACTACCACGCTTTTTTTTTCTAGAGGGGGAGGGGGGCATTGAGAACAACTATAGCCCTCCCTGAAAAAAAAAGTTTTGACTACACGCCTGCAGTGGAGGTAAATGATCCGGGGTGTCTGTGCACATATTACGTGTGACCCTTAAAGGGCGGTGCTTTCTCAGCTAACGTACTTTTGCCCGTCATCATGTGTTTTCAAGAGCTGGCGGTACATATAAAAGGTAAACTTCCTTGCCTCAGGTTTTAAGCTGCTTTGGGATTGTTTTTTAAATATCTACCGGTGGGAAAATTTTTGCGTGTTTATTTTTTATCAGGTACTTGGCAGTAAAGCATGGACGTGACTGGAATAGCAATGGATAGCCACCACAAACAAGCAACGACAAAATTCAGTTGCCTTCCACTCTGTGAATAAGGATGAACAGCGAAGCGATGCGCAGTCCACGGAGTGCACGAAACAAAAGACGTTTGTGTGTAATTTGCGATTGCGCATACTTCCTAGCTAATTAGCTGAATTAAGCTTGGAAGTACCTGAGTTTTATCCTAGCAGGTGCATGAAGCTTGGAAGTTCTATAGTTTTATTCTAGCGGACAAACATGTGGCTGTAAATTTTCCTCCCACGTCGTAGGCATCTTGCTGTCTGTGTAACAAACCAACCCAAATGCTCGTCCATGGACAACAGCAGCACGGCAGCATGCAGTCAGGTCGCATCGTCAATGTGAGACGTCCAAGGTGAAATTTCCCGACATCAGAACGGGCATGTCATCTTTTAGTCATATTAGCCCCGTCGACCCGCACACTTTAGACCACGAAAACACTCACCCTCATCGCATTTTTTTACAGCGATGGTGTGTATGGCTAGCGTCCCGGGTTTTTTCCTCCGAGGCGACGATTTACTCAGCGCCGCTCCTCCTCGCCACCGCCTCTTCCACCGCTCCTTTCCGCCACCACCAACGCCTCTTTCACAAGTTGTAAAATCGGATGATAACGGCGCTAGCGCCGTAATCAACACTCGCTATAGGACGGACGCGTGTCTTTCGCTCGGAGGAAGAAGGGCAGGAATTGAAGGAGCGCCGACGAGCACACAAGGGCGTTGCCGCCTCAACTTCCGCCTCGTCGAGCAACAGCGAATCTCTCCCGAATAAAGAGCATCTTTACGATTTACCGCTTGAACCGCCGACGCGAGCCAATAGCGATAACATATAAATTCACTATAGCAAATACCCACCATAGCCAAACCCGCCATAGCTACAGCTTCACTGGCTTCCATCTTCAGAGAGCAAAAGTGCTATGACTTTTTTTCATTAAAACTGGTCTAGCACGAGCTGTATAGCGTGGGTCTACTCCTGCACCAGGTTCGGCCTTCAATTCGCCTTCTTCGACTCCTCGGGCCCCTTTTCCAAGTCTGCCATACCATCCTCCGCTCTGCAACGTCCCGCACTACCCACCCCCTCTCCCCTTCGATGCCTAGAGCCATCCTAGACAATAAAATTTCAGCAACATCTGTTAGCGCATGAAGACTGGATGCGCGTGCATTTCTCCCCCCCCCCCTTCACCCCCGCACCCGTGTGCGTATAGCCGGCAACCGGTGTTGTGCGCGTGATACGTGAAAGTCACAAAGATGTCGCTCCGAAAGTCCTTCCAGCTGAGCGAAAAAACACCGTCCAAATAGTCACACTAGGCGCCCTTCAAGAACGAAACGTGCACAATAGGTCTTGGGAGCAAAAAACTGCCTGTCTACGCCGGTTTATCCATTCGCGCTGTATGAGGACACCGGGGCATATACAGCTTCGCTGTAAAAAGGCGTAGCCTGTATACTATATCCACTTTACGACACCTGGCTTTAAAAAAACATAATAGGTTATCAATGACAGTTCATGAGAGACCTGAAAGGCACTTGTAGACTACTGAGTGGACGTCAGTAACTGTAACCCCCTCCCCGCTCCCTCCCCATCAAAAAAAAAAAGTCGAGGAATTAGGCGGCGGCGTGGGTCGTCTAGCTGCCATATAGTAAGTTGCCGGCGCTGAAGAAGCACTCGTGGCCACGAACCGCAAACAGATACGTCACTATAGAAATTTAGAGCTTTTTCTTCTCTGCGTAGCACAGAAGCATATCCTGCGCTCTTTATTTGAAATGTGCATCGTCATTCTACCGTCGTGAGGCTCGTAAGATGCCCCACGAGCTGCGAAACATGTCGCAATCGCATAGACGTGGCAATAGCTGCAACCCACGTTCGTTAGCGTTTCGGCTTCCTACTGCAGCGGAGTTCTAGACCATGTCGGTGGAAGCAAGAAAGCATCACTGACGCATCACTGACGCATTCGACGCTGGCTCAAGTGCAATATGATTTCTTATTGTAAATTCAGTAACTCAGGCGCTGCACAATTAATGGCGGATAAAAACTCATTTTACTGGGCGCTTTTCGTTGGTCATAACCGTGGCAGCTCTCCCGCTACGAATAGTCCGGATGGCCGAAGACGCCGCTAGGGACCAAGGACTCCTGGCTCAGAGATTTATACACACCCCCCTAACACCCCCCCAACACCCCCTCAGAAGGACTTCGACACCTCCCCAAAAAGATTCCACAACCACAAGTGTCATGTGTCAGGGCACCCCCCGACAGGGGATGCATGAAAACCCCCGAAAAATAGAAGGGAAGAACAAAAGAACGAGAATTTTGAAGTGCGCGCCATGAACGCGCCAATCAGCAAGCGCCAGCGCCGACGCACCAAGGAATCCTGGGAAAAGGTGGCAGCACAATGTTCGGCCAATCAGGGGAGGCCACGCAGGGGAAAAGTGGCGAGATGGCCATATAAGGACATAGCAGAGGCAAGACAACGAGAGGCAAGAAACAGAAGACAACCGGGAGGCGGCCGTAGCACGTGCGCTTCAACGAACGAGCCAGGGGGACGCGGCCAGGCCATCGACCACGCCATCTGAGCCTGGGCGGGAGCGGGCCGACTGCGCATCGGCACCGTCATCCTCGGTGCACCACGAACCTGTGCCTTCGTGGCCCCAGCGGCACCAGCGGCCAGCGTCCACGCTCCGTCGACGTTCGTCTCGACGGCCCCGAAAGGCGACGTTCGTGCCAAGCCTACCTGAGACCTCCAGCGGCAGCGGCTACCACGGGGTAGCCACCGAGGAAGCGCGCCGCCGAAGGGATGACCGCGCGCATCGAACGCCGGCATCAAGGACCTCCAGCGAGAGCGGCTACCAGGGGTAGCCACAGAGGAAAGACGTGAGGACGCGCGGAGCCCACGCCGCCCAAGGAGTGACCGCGCGCATCGCACGCCGGCACCGACGAAGCGAGACGACGACGGCTACCACCGAGTCGCGGCCACGCAAGGGTGCGACACGTCAGCGCCGGCGACCGTGGTAGGCCAGTCCAATATAGGGACATAGTTGTAGGTGTAGACAGATAACCTTGAAGGTGATAGAATGAGTGTATTTGAGATAATGGTGTAGGACTTTACTGTAGAATCTTTTGGTGTTTTGCTTTGAACTGTATTTGTGATATTTAGTTTGAGGTTTGATTGTTTATCGGGTGTGTAGTTTAAATATTGAGTTCTTTGCCTGAGGGTTTTTTTTGTGTGTACATTAAATGTGTGTTATGACAAACTCGCCAACGGCCTCCTCGTGTCCATTGCTCCGAGCTGGTTAAGACCACCCCACCATCCGTTCACGTGACAAATAATTGGCGAACCTGCCAGGATAGATTTGTCTTCACCCAGGATATTTCCATCGGGCCCAGTCACGTGTCTAACCAGCTTGGAGAATGGATTTGGAAAGGCTGTTGACGCTAGTTCAATCGCGAGGTTTGAACAAAACGCAGTTTTTCGAATTGTTAGATGAAGAGAGCCGCAAAGTGCATGAGAAATTGGATGCAGAGATAGAAGAACTGCGAAAGAAGTTAAAACTCAAAGAATCGAGGCGGCGGTTAGGGGAAAATAGTTTCTACGAAAAGGGAGGGAGCGTTGAACTCGGCGCACGTGAAAGTCAGGGCACGCGCCTAGCGCACAGCTTTGAGGCTAAAAGCAAAATAATAGAAAAAGAAAAAGAGCTCTCGCGACACAGCGCCCAGGAGGAAAGACGCAAAGAAAGCGGTGAACGCGCCGCACGTGAGCCCGAAGACACGCGGATTGCAGACCGCGATGAGTCACGCGAGACAAATCACGAGGAGGCACGTGAGTTAGGAAGAACGCTGATCGCAGAAAACCATGAAGCGGCAAGTAAAAAGGACTACAAAGAAAAAGGCCCACGATTCGTCCCTAGACCCCGACATTCCTTTGGAATCTGTTGACACACGCCTTCAACATCTTTGGGCAGCGTACCAGGGTCTTCAGAAACGCTGGCGCCGTCAAAAGCACAATCGTCGTCTTCGACTGCGCATTGCTCATCTCCGCACCACTATTGAGAACTGTGCGGCTGAACTGGCTCGTGCGCAGTGGGGTCAGTTCTGGGACAGCATGCGTGGCAACCTTAGCATGCGGCGTACCTGGGCCATTCTTCGCCACATGATTTATCCTTCTTCATTCGAAATCAACGAGCCGCAATCGTCTTACCAACCTCTTACATAAATTTCCCGGTACAAGCAATTAGCTTCTCGCCCGTCTCAGGGAGCTTTACCTTGCCCAGGGCCCGCAGGAGCCCCTTTCACCATACACCGGACAGCCCAATGAGACAATGAATCGTCTCATCTCCACAGCTGAGGTTCGCGCAGCCCTTCTTAAGATTCGCTCAAGCTCAGCGCCAGGAGAGGATGGATCAACCAATAAGCTTCTTTAAAATTTAGACGGTCAGTCAATAGAGGTCATAACAAAATATTATAACAGTCACTGGGAGTCTTGGGAACTCCCACCCAAATAGAAGCATGCTAAAGTCTCTTTCACTCCCAAGCCGGGTAAACCGCTCGCTCTTGAACAGCTTAGGCCCATTTCCCTCACATCCTGTGCAGGTAAGGTCCTCGAGCAAATCGTACATTCCCGTTTGACCCAATACCTGGAGAGTAAGCAACATTACCCCCGCACACAATGTTCGGATTTCGAGCCGGCCTTTCCACCCAAGACGTCTTACTGCAGCTCAAGCATGATCTTCTCCTTGCTCCCCCTACAGCCGACTCGTCAGCTGTTCTAGCGCTAGATCTCCAAAAGGCCTTTGATCGGGACTCCCGCCACGCCATTCTGCGCCATTTGGCTGCTCTGTCTCCTGGAGCCCGCACCTACAACTACGTGCGGGCGTTTCTCGCTAATCGGACGGCCGTAATCAGATTAATGATCTGCGCTCCGACGTCATTCCGCTCCCCTCCATAGGCACCCCACAAGGAGCAGTTCTCTCCCCACTGCTCTTCAATATCGCCATGATAAACCTCCCTCCTCTTCTTGCTAATATCCCCTCGCTTCGCCACAGTTTGTACGCCGACGACGTCACGGTGTGGGTTCGAGGAGGCAGTGACGCGCACATTGAAACCACCATCCAGCAGGGGGCAGATTGTGTTGCTGCCTATGCTCGTGGTGTCGGTTTGACTTGTTTGCCCGAGAAGGCCGAGCTGCTGCTTCTGTTGCCCAACAGTCCCAAACGCGCCCGCGCAGCTCCGAACATTACCATCCGGCTGGATGATCACCCCGTTGCCGATCCGGAGTGCCATGCCTTAAAATCCTAGGCCTCAATATCCAGCAGAAACGCGCCAATACCACATTCCTCGCCAACCTAACATCCCAAGTCAATCAGACCATCAACCTCCTCCGCCGCATCACCACCCGCCACGAAGGGTTCAAAGAGGCAGAGCGATTGCGGCTGATACAGGCTTTTGTCATACGTCGAATCACTTACTCTCTTCCTTATCTAGCACTGTCCTCTAAGGAACTCAAAAAGGTGGATTGCCTAATTCGATAAGTGTACAAGACGGCGCTGTCGTAGCCGGGGTCCGGGGTCTCGGGGGCTCACCGCATCGGACCAGGATTGAGGGGCCAGGGCGACAAGGAGAAGCAAGAAGGTTTATATACAGTTGGGTTACATGGTCAAGATACAGGGTCGAGTGCCAAACAAAGGGCCTGCACGGCCTTAAATAGAGTTTCAGGTCCTTGTACGGGGTCTCTGGCTCTAACCGCACGAACCAATCACAGCACGGGCACCGTGTTACCAGGGCCCCTGTCATTGGGCCCTCCGGGGCCTTTCACTGGGGACACACGAACCAATCACAGCGCAGGCTCCGTGTCTCCAGGCTGTCGGTCCGGGGTTCTCCGGGGTCTGCAAAAGTGGGCCCACGCTCCGGCCACGGCGAAGCACGCGGAGAGGGGTGCCGACCTTGACTGCCAGGCTCTCCTGAGGGGCGCATTCCTTTTCGTCGTTTTACTGTTTTGCAGTATTCTCGGTGTTTTCTCAGCGTTCGACCCGTGCTTCGAGGAAAGACGCTTTCTTGGCTTCCCGGGAGCTCTCCGACCCAGTGGAAATGGTTGCTGGGCGCTTTGGGACGATTCCACGAGCCGCGCGAAATACGCTTGCGAAGCAGCACATAAGGCTTCGAAGTTTTGTTGTCGGTCTCGGTCGCTCGCTCAGGATTCCGCAGAGCGCTGCCACCGCTCGTGTAGAATCGCTTGGGGTCTACAACACCGCATCTGAGCTCCTCGAAGCCCATCTTGTGAGCCAGTACGCCCGCCTTGCAACAACCTCAACAGGCCAATCTCTCCTCCGGCGACTTCCACTTAACTTCCCTTTCGCTACAGAATCCTCTCTTGCCATCCCTAGCACTATCCATGACCTATTCATCGTTCGGCCCATTCCCCGTAACATGCACCCGACGCACAATCGAGCCCGCAGGGAGCAGCGTGCGCGGGCCCTTACGAAGCGATACCCAGTGCATCCGGCAACTGTTTATGTTGACGCGGCTAGCTAAAGGCGCCACGACGCCTACGCGGTTGCAATAATCAATGGTCCCAACAGTCCCCCTCTTACCACTCTCACCCTTCGCACTTCTTCCCCCGCGACTGCAGAAGAGAGAAGAGGCGGCTATTGCTCTTGCATTAACACTACGGCCTTCCCCTGCGATCATAATCTCCGATTCGAAGACGGCCATTCGAAATTTCGCCCGGGGCCGCATTTGTGCCCTGGCACTCAAAATCCTTCTTCAAAATCCCCCTGACTCCCCCACCGAGCTGGTATGGACCCCAGCCCACACGGGTGTGGGAGGGAATGAGGCAGCACACAGAGCCGCTCGAGAGCTCACCTTCCGAGTGGGTCTTAGCCTTGAACCCTTCCATGGAGCACTGTCAACTCGAGATCGGCTCCTTTCCTTTCGTTAGATTACGTCTCATTACTGCCTCTCCCGCCGTCTACTGCCTCCTGCACACTCGGCGCTCTCTCACGCCGAAGAACGCCTATGGCGCTTAATTATTCCAA
This sequence comes from Haemaphysalis longicornis, assembly GCF_048455015.1. Lineage (NCBI taxonomy): Eukaryota > Metazoa > Arthropoda > Arachnida > Ixodida > Ixodidae > Haemaphysalis > Haemaphysalis longicornis. The sequence continues at coordinate 4,246,440 of NW_027526203.1, forward strand.
ACGTACACTCTTCCTTGCCTCTCCCGCCTGCACCGCATGTACCCCGGTGTGCACCCTTCACCCCACTGCCCCGCTTGTGGGGTGGTCCAAACCATGGATCACCTCCTCTGGCAATGCCCCCCCCCCCAACCCATTCCCCCCATATCGAGACGGTGAGTACTGGGCGAGGGCGTGGGGTAGCTCGGATTCGGCGATGCAAGATGCCATCGTCGCCCGGGCTGCCAAAGTCACCGGGGACCTTCCTGCCTCGGTCACCACCCCTCCCCCGAATTAGCCCTTGCGGCAATAAAAAGTTTTGTCTCCCCCCCCCTTTCTCTCTCTCTCTCTCTCTCGTGATGGATTCTTTGGTTGGCCAATCCCTAGGGGCATCCTGCCGCAATCATCATCAGAGGCGCTGCGGACGGGGCGAGAGCAACGTACACGCCCTCCTCTTCACAGCTTTGTCCTCTTCTCCTTCTTCAGCGGTTCCCCTACGGGAAGATGACGACGGTGGTTGAACGCGAAGCTATCTCGTGATGGATTATTTGGTTGGCCAATCCCTCGGGGCATCCTGCTACAATCAACAATCATCATCAGAGGCGCTGTGGACGGGGCACGGACGCGGGACATCCCCCCAAGCAAGAGATGCCTCGCATCTAAACCCCTGTCCTTGAGGCCGTCAGCGGTACGTTCACGTAGCCGCGTTGACGACCGCGTTCCCATTGAGGCCGACGCTACCTACGACGTGATGTGTGCGGTGTGGCTACACTTTTACATTCATTCAAGGTTACCAGAAAAGGTTGCAACGCTCTTTACAGTGTAAGCTCTTTACGAACGTTTGTTATATATTAGTGTTGAGGTTAATTGTAGTAAAGGGGGGGACGAAACGTGAAAGAAGCCGTACGCTGCGTTCATTTATGCTAGTATGTTACTAGTTTTTACGCCTGGGTTCTCCACCGTGCGGCTCATTCCTGCGACCGCGGCGCAGTAACCGCCTTTTGCCGACGTGAGCTTGAAGGGCGTTCTACTATATTTACCCTACTAGCTGTAAACGCTTGTATGTATACGAATCCACTGATAGACAACGCTAAAGCGCGCCGGTGAGGACGTAGCATTATTGTAGGGCATTCAGTGGACATAGAGAAGCTTTGCTCGATGCAGCTTCGTGTGCAGTTTTTTTTAAAGGCTGGATAGACTTTCGTTCTGCAGTACACATTAACAGTATAGTGTTGCATGCACCGTATGGGAATGTTCCCCACTGGCTCTGCCGAGCTTTAAAGTAAGCTAGTTGGTTTTTTCACCATATTGGAATATAGGAGTATATAGCATGACTACTCAGGCTTTGGATGCGCTAAGTTACCTCCTTCCACAAGTTTCCAATCACACCTTGTCAATGTATCATGTACAGTGAAGTCTCGTTGATTCGTTTTTCGCGGGCGCCGGGAAATAAAACGTCTTATGCGAAAATCGTATTATCCAAAGAGGTTGAAAAAATGGGGAAAATCTGCTCCGTCAGCAATTTACTTTTATTGAGCAACATTGAAGTAGCTGGTAAATTTCTTGCTGCCCTTTGTTCTTTTCGAAGTGTGGGAGTAAGTTTTCCTGAAATGTAAAAGAAGAGGCTGCTGATATGTTTCGCTTTGGCGTACCCTGTTTTGAACGGCACTTCCTCTCGTGCCTTAAATGGGTGAAGCCAGCCGCCCGACGGGCAGAAGTTTTCAATACCCAAGGAGAGCGCAGTGTCAGCTTTTAAACGCAGAGCATTTCAGTAACTCACGATGTCACCCGCGTTGGCGTCCGTAGTCCGCGTCCGCATCGCTCCCCCTACACTACATAAATACTTGCCGGCGCCAGGTTTCGATCCTACGACTCTGCGGGCGGAGCGCAAGGTGCACGGTACTCTACCAACTGAGCCACAAAAGCCACAAAGCCGACACAGAACGGAAGGTTACGAACGTGCCTTATATCCTTGACTCATTCAACCGTCGGCCAGAGGTGCGCCCTCTTCCCCGCGTCCTCCTCGCCTTCTCTCCGCTCGCAACGCCCTCTCTCGCCGCGTTCGGTTCGGGCGCACAACAGGTGGGGACGTGCGCAACACCCTCTCTCGCCGCGTTAGGTTCGCGCGCAAGAACAGGTGGGGCGCTCGCATCGCGCTCTCTGGCCGCGGTCGGTTCGCGCTTAAACCACATATGTCGTTCGCGCGCGCTGCGGTCGCTAACATCTGTGGCGTGATCGTGACGTCAGCATCACGCGTTCGCGTGGTGGCGATTTCGGCGCTATAACACTCTCTCGCGAGGGGCATTGGATTGGATTCGATTGGATTGGCTTGGATTTGGATTGGATTGGATTAAAGTGGATTGTGTTGGATTGTGTTGCGTCATAGCCGCGCCACGTTGCGTCATAGCCGCTCCACGTTGCGTCATAGCCGCGGCAGGGGGTTCACGGCACGTTTCACCATCGACTTCATCGACAATGTCTACGCTGGAAAACAACAATTACAACAACAACAACCAATACGTAATCCATACGACTTGCAGGCGCGCCCCCCCGCAGAAATGCTCTGCATTTGATCGTGCCCCTCACGAGGGGGATGTTTCTTTATATAGTGTAGGGGGAGCGATGCGGACTACGGACGCCAACGCGGGTGACATCGTGAGTTACTGAAATGCTCTGCATTTAAAACACAACAACAGATTACGACAGAATGATCCTGTGAGGGAATGGGACATTCTGTAGTCTGTAGTAAATCCTGTCCTGTAGTCTGTAGTAAACCCTGTCCTGTCGTCTGTAGTAAATCATGTCCTGTAGTTTGTCGTAAATCCTGTCATGTAGTCTGTAGGAAATCCTGTCCTGTAGTCTGTAGTAAAGCCTGTTCTGTCATCATCATCATCATCATCATCACCAGCCTATCTACGCCCACTGCAGGGCAAAGGCCTCTCCCATTATTCTCCAATTACCTCGGTCCTGTGCCAACTGCGACCAATTTATCCCCGCAAAACTTCTTGATCTCATCTGCCCATGTAACTTTCGGCCGCCCCCTGCAACGCTTGCCTTCTCTAGGGATCCGCTCTGTTACCCCTAATGACCAGCGGTTATCTTGCCTTCGCATTACATGCCCTGCCCACGTCCATTTCTTCTTCTTAATTTCTACTAATATGTCTTTAACACCAGTTTGCTCCCTGACCCACTCCGCTCTCTTCTTGTCCCTTAATGTTACACCTATCATTTTCCGCTCCATTGCCCGCTGAGTCGTTCTCAATTTAAGTTGAACCCTCTTAGTGAGCCTCCAAGTTTCTGCCCCGTAGGTGAGTACCCGTAGGATGCAGCTGTCATACACTTTCTTCTTCAGCGACAATGGTAGGCTGCTATTCATTATCTGAGAATGTCTGCCATATGCACCCCACCCCATTCTGATCCTTCTAATTATCTCTGCCTCATGGTTGGGATCTGGGGTCACAACTTGGCCTAAGTAGATATATTCTCTCACCACTTCCACTGCCTCGCCACCCATCTCAAACTGCTGTGCTATCCCGCGGTTATTGATCATTACTTTAGTTTTCTGCATATTAATTTTCAGGCCCACGGTTCTACTCTGTTCGCCCAGTGCGAAAAGCATGCTTTGCAATTCGTCCCCCGAGTTACTTAGCAAGGCAACGTCATCAGCAAATCTGAGGTTACTGAGGTATTCTCCATTAACCCTTACTCCCACCTGTTCCCAATCCAACGTTCTGAATACTTCTTGTAAGCATGCTGTGAATAACATTGGAGAGATTGTGTCTCCCTGTCTGACACCCTTCCTTATAGGTATTTTACTGCTCCCCTATGGAGGATGATGGTAGCTGTAGACCCATTGTAGATATTCTCTAGTATTCTTACATAATGCTCATCTACCCCCTGGTTCCGTAATGCCTGAATGACTGCTAGGGTTTCGACCGAGTCAAATGCTTTCTTATAATCTATGAAGGCTATATATAGGAGTTCAGTATACTCAGCGCACTTCTCTATCACCTGATTGATCGTGTGAATATGGTCCATTGTAGAATAACCTTTACGGAATTCTGCTTGTTCTTTAGGTTGACTGAGATCTAAGGTTGCAGAGATTCGGTTAGCGATTACCTTGGTAAATACCTTGTAGACGACTGACAGTAAGCTGATCGGCCTGTAATTTTTCAAGTCCTTCATGTCGCCTTTCTTATGGATTAGGATGATGTTCGCGTTATTCCAAGATTCCGGTACCATTGCGGTCATTAGGCATTGCGTATACAGGTTTGCCAGTTTTTCAAGTACAATTTCTCCGCCATCCTTCAAGAGGTCTGCTGTTATCTGATCCTCACCAGGTGCTTTGCCCCCTTTCATTTCTTTGAAAGCCTTCCTTACTTCTTCGGCCGTTACTGGTGGGATGTCTATCTCCTCTGAACTACTGTCTCGTTCGGCCTTATCCGGTATGTCCCGGCTACTGTACAGATCCCTATAGAACTCCTCGGCCACTGTGACTATTTTATCCCTATTTGTGATGACATTGCCTTGCTTATCCTTAAGTGCATACATCTGATTTTTCCCCACGCCAAGACGTCTCTTCACTGCTTTCAGGCTACCTCCGTTCTTTACAGCGTATTCGATCCTCTCCATATTATACTTCCGTATGTCAGCTGTCATACGCTTATTGATTAACTTCGAGAGCTCGGCTAGTTCTATTCTGTCAGCTGCGGTAGAGATTCTCATGGTTTGCCGTTTCCTGATTACATCTTTCGTCTCATGTGAAAGTATACCAGTATCCTGTCTAGCCATAGTGCCCCCGACTTCTACTGCACACTCCGTGATAATGCGTGTAAGGTTGTCGCTGGCTTCCTGTGTCGTAAGCTCGGCTTCCTCGTTAAGGGCGGAATATGGGTTATTAATATTGTCGATAATAAAAGACCACGATGGGCCTGCCCTTCTCTGTCAGACACAAATACCCCCTGCAGTGTATACTCCCTCACCCCCTCCCCCACCCCCCCCAGGGCACCCACCGGGCTACAGTTCTTGGAATTGAGGGCGTCAGCACCGGCCTCTTCTCGCTTTCCTTCGACACTCGAGAATCTTTCTATATTTACAGTTACGCTTTGGAGCAAACTTTCGCATTAAAGAAGAAGAGAATACTGACTCCTTGAGGCGTAGTGAGGTGCTATATGATGACGCCGTTCTTGTGAGGTTCTATGTGATGCCGTTATATATCCATTGGCGGAACAGCTAAATGCAACGGCGCAAAACACGGCGTCTCCGTCAAGCTTATGTTGAGCAGACTAGATCCACTGGAAAAGCAAAATGCGACAGCTGCGAGGACACCACTTAGGGACATGGGATAATGTCAGCCTTCTTCACAACCGGCCGGGCAGTACTGTCCGGGGGTAATCATGGCTAGTGACTAGGTGAAGCGGGGACGATAGCGAGACGACCAGTTTAGTGGAAACCTTTAAGGAGGAGTAAGATTCTGCCAAGGAAAAATGTGACTTACAAGCTTTGGAGGCGAAACCTGGCGATACTTACCCATCACCTGTCAGGTGGTACATTTCATTTGCGTCTCGCAATTCGCTTTCGTTTCCTCGTCTTTTGGCGCGATCATTAGTGCGGCAGGCTCCCATCGTACTACCGTCCCTTTCTTAGCTTTGATTTCTTGGCCTTTTGACGAGAATGACTTCTACAAGCAGACGGTCACACGCCACAGCCATGGAATGGGAGTTCTGCGCAGCTGGTGTGTACAATCTGTTCTACTGGGTCACGTGCCGCCACGTTCAACTGTCCCGCGGCAAGCACTATTCTATAAATTTTGCGTTTCCAATTTAGTTTTGTGAAGCTCGCTTCGAAGCGCTTAGAAGGCGATTGCATAGGCGTAGGTGTGCTCGATACAATCGATGATGATAGCGGTGTTTTTTCCAAAGCTTAACGTTGTTGTTGTTGCTAATTATATTGTCCGCGATGGTTCTAATGGCGAATTCCATTTACAGAACAGGAGCAGTGGCGTCGTGCAGTGAGGAGTAGGGGAGAGAGCACTTGGGAGCACGCGGGAGGAGGACCACTGCACCTGCCATTAGAATGCGGCACCCACCCGGAGAGCAGGTGGGAGAAGAATAAACGGCGAGGGAAAGCACGGTTCCGACCCGACTGTCGTGGCCTGCCGAAATGGCATGCACGTTAGCATTTATCAGGTTAAATAAGGGTGATCCGGCTAAATTACTTGCAGTAGTAGCAATATGAGGCCCGTCTGCAAGATCGGCGAGTGAGGAACAGGCGGTATCATTACGAGGGCATCTCAAATACGACAAAAACAAGTATTTTGCACATATGCGCCATCTCTCGGGGGTGGAGTAGAGGTTAAAATGCCGGCTTGTTCTTGGAGTCGCTGGTTCGAATCTCTCCGGCGCCGTTCGTTGTTCTTTTTTTTTTCCTTTTGTCTCTAGCGTTTTTGAGAACTGAGAACGAACATTTCAGTGGAAGAAACGCGCCCCCACACGCAGAATCGTTAAATGACGTACAACCGAAGTGGGAAGCTCCTTCATGTTTACTGAACGGCACCGTTGATTCTGGGCATGGAGGTCACTGAGAGCAACCCAGCGGCGACGTGGCAGCGCGCGCCGTGTCGTCGCTCCATGTGGCTCAGCCCGAAGAACATACGGCTAGAGTTCCTGTATATAGCTCCCGCAGGAAGATATAGCTCCCTGCGGGAGCTATATACAGGAACTCTACATACGGCGTCCTGCCGGGGGAGATTTCCCGCCGCGCGTGCTTCGTCGTGGAAGTTCGCTCCACGTAAGCAATCTCTGCGGAAAAGCATGTGTGAGCAAAGCCGGGCAAAGCACGTGTGGCGGTAGGAAGCACTCGCATGGCTCGCTGCCCATTCCGCAAAGTTGAAAATGCACGATGGATACCGCCGCGCTCTCCGGCCCGCGCTCGCTGAGCCGCGACAATTGGCAAGAAAAAAAAAACAGAAACATAAAAAAGGGGAGGATATGACGTTAAAGGTCATGCGACTTCCTTCGTACTGTGCTTACTCCGCTTTTCAAGCGGGAGCAGATCGGACTGCTCCCGACTCCTCTCGGAGCAGCGAAAGTGACCTCGCTCTACCATTGGATGACAGTGCTCCTACTCCTGTTCGACCACTGGAACACGCCTGCTGGGGAGAGAGCACTTTCAGAGTGCTTTTGAGTGCCCCTGCTCTCCCAATGGAATTCGCCATAAGCCACGGAGGAGGAAAAGGGGGGGGGGAGTGGTATGGGACGTTTCAGCTAGTGGTTACCCTATAGAGGGGGTGGGGGGGATGGTATCGCAGAGACTTGTAAAAGGAGCTGGAGGAGTCGACGAAGGCGATTTAGGGAGCTTCAAACAGCCCTCGCCAGTTTACAGAAATGGTGTGAAGCTGGCCGTGACGGTATCACGAACCAAATGCTGCTTAATTTGCCGTGAGAGTCCCAGCACAGTCTCCTCAGTATTTTAACCTGGACGACAGGCGAAATTCTGTCGTCGTGGAAGCTGGCTTGGGTGGTACCGGCCCTAAAAAGGATTCAGCAGATCCTTTACATCATACAGACACTTTCTATCATACAGGCCTGTGTCACTCGCTTCTTGTGTCTCGACGCTAGTGGAAAAGCTAGTCTGCGCTAGAGGATCGGAAGAAGCTTTCCGTTTGTATGACCGGCTCCAGCCAGCGCCTGAGCGCCCAAGGTATCTGTGTACTGGACTTGGTCAGCCACTTGAAATATATATATATATAATAGGGCCATTGGCTTGTCAACTGTTGCTCTGTTCTATACCTTGTCAACTGTTGCTCTGTTCCTTGATGTGTCTGAGGCGTACGAGTGTGTCCTGCGAAATGTCTTGGTGAGTTATTAGCAAGACATGGGAGTGACAGGACACCTCCTCCGCTTCATTCGAGTTTTATTTACCGACTGCTTCATGCAAGCGCAGATACGGAATGTTTTTGGTTCAGAAAGAAGTGTATTGCACGGCGTACCCCAGGACGTATTTTGACACCCATTTCTGTTGAATGTCGCCATGGCTGTCCTTCCTGTGACGCTGAAAAATAATCGGTCAGAAGCTCGTATACGTCAATATATGCGGATGACATCCGCATCTGGCTCACTAGATAACAGACAAAGCGGTTGCGTTTAAAAGCAAAACATGTTGTTTCGTCTGCCCAAGAGTACCTTTCGACAGCAAAACTGACGCCATCAGGGGATAAGTCGTGCTTTTTAGATGCGACGGCATCTCATTCACTCGCCTTGTCCCTCCATACGGCGTTGTCGTTGTCCGTCCACACGCCTCCCCCATTCTCCTCGCCGCGCGAGCTGCGCTCTCCGCCGCTCACCCCCTCTCCTCTCCGATAGCGAACACTCTCTCGCGAGGGGCATTGGATTGGATTGGCTTGGATTGGATTTGGATTAGATTAAAGTGGATTGTGTTGGATTGTGTTGCGTCATGGCCGCGCCACGTTGCGTCATAGCCGCGGCAGGGGGTTCACGGCACGTTTCACGCGATGGGAGAATCAACCTAACGGAAAAAACAACGGAACCCCCTATGCGTCGCATCTACACAGGGGTTCCCGCGAGAGGAGGTGGGAGTAATTTTTTCCTTTTTCCTGGTGTGCGGCACAGGTCTGCACCTCTCAGGATAGACCTGAATGGCCCTCCCATCCGCCAAACTACTGTACGATAATCGTTCTCGTCCACAGGCTGCATTGGCGAAAGGCTGTAGACTGAATGGTTTCATCTGTGGCTTCCAGACTAAATGTGCTGCGGAGAATCGCTGGTGTGACGTGGGGAAATCACCCAACCTCTATGGTTAAGTTACATGAAGCCTTGATTTTGAACCGCATGCTTTATCAGCTGCCTCTAATATAGCCTACAGAGATGCAATATGAACGTTTGGAAGCCTTACACAGGAAATGGCTTAGGCTTTCTCTCGCCATTCCTGAAGCAGCTGGGAACAACAAGACCCTCCTCGAGTCGCAGCCAATACCTCCCCGTCTCCAGATTTATCAACGATTGCTTAAGTGATGCGCTTAGGAGAAACGAACGCTGGATTAGTGTTACTGCTGCACGTACAATTGAAGGTAGAGTCTCGCGCGCATGCAACCTTTAATACTCTCACAGTTCTTTGTCCCCGATAGTCAGGAAAAAAAGCCTGTTTTGGACCCGCCTTGGTCATACGAGAGCGTAAATTGTGCACTGGCTATCCCCTCACGTTTGTTCAAAGCGTTGTGGACCCGTTGCTGAAGCAAGCTTGCCATTGGTGCTGGAGCACTTGGAACGTGAATACGACGACTCCTTGCACATATGCACCGATGACTCTGTTGACAGAAAAAGAGGGATGTGCGCAGCGGCTTTTTTCATGGCATCAGTTTCGGTTTCGGCCGCTACAAGCCCGGGAGCCGGTGCGGGGGGATCCAGGACAACGTGACGTCACATTTTTCTGTCCAAGTAAGCCGACATTCTTGTCAATGGCTTCTAAAGCATCCAGGACGACCGTTCACCACCCCGCTTCCCCTCCCCCAGCTGAATTAAAGATTAATTCCGTCGCATTCAGCTGGTGGAAACTGCCCAAAGTTAGGCAGGCGGGTCGGAACGGGGCAAAAGGGGCCCCACGAAATATGTACTTCGTGTTGTTTTTCCCTGCACGCGCTTGTCGTTTTAGTTTCCAGCTATAAAATGCGTGTTGCTCGCTGAGAGGGAAGGTACGGGCTACTGCGAGTCTGACCATCTGGAAGCTTCAACGTCACACATTTGCGTAATCGAGTTTCTCGACACACAGCAGCTCAGCCGCGCCGATTCGGGGCCTCTCTTAACTGCGGCAGTATGACCATTTAAAATTGGTTTCAGGCAGCGCTTGACGCTTATAATCACCGGAAGGCATCCTGGCCCCTTTACAAAGCGAATTATATCAGTTTTTAGAAATAAAATTTTGGGGTCAGTACTTTAAGCAGTGGTCAAAGCGAACCAGCATATACCATTTCGAGAGCGCCTACAGCAATCCGCCTCAGTAGGCGATTCTTCCCAGAACCGTACGCTGAATTAAATAACAAAGACGCGCCTTCTCTCCATAAAATTAAAAAAAACTTATAATCACACGTCTCGATGGACCATAATACTCGACAAAAATGACACACTAAATGGCAACTGCTTAAAATGCGGTGAATGTGGCACACTACTTCATACCATATGGATCTGCACTCACATACAGCCCAATAATAACAACACGTACGACACTATTGCACGGACTTGAAAGGGGGCCCTGGCCAGCTCATCCCTCTCGGATCAGCTCATGCTGGTAGAGCAGGCGAGCGCAAGAGCCACAGCCCCTGGGGCTTCTGCCTCTGAACTCCTACTCCCCCCCCCCTCCCCTTCTTTCTCATCAAAGTTTATCCACCACCACCATCCCCGAGGGGGCGCTGGAGGAGCTGTTCGCTGACGAGTTTGCTCGGGCCGCTCAAACTCCGCCTCCAGTTCTTGCGGCCTCACAGGAACTGGCGCCAGCTGCCCCACACGACCAGAGAGTGGTGTCCCTCTGCTCCGCGGACATCACACTCCGCGAGCTGCAAGCCGCCCTGAATCGTTGCCCCAAGCGGCGGAGCGCTCCTGGCATCGTTGGCGTGACGTACCAGGTGCTACAGAACCTGGACGTGACTCAGCTGGAGCCGCTTCTGCGACTGTTTAATCAGGTCTGGCAGACTGGTGTCCTCCCGCCACCCTGTCCCGTGGGGCTCATCTCGCCAATCGTCAAGGTCGGCAAGCCCCCAACGGGGCCAGAGTCCTACCGGCGGGTGTCCTTGACGTCGGCTGCTGGGAAGGTCATGGAGAGCGCAGTCCTGGCCCGTCTTGAGTGGATCGGGGACCAGAGCGGCGTCTTCCAGGAGCAGCAAAGCGGCTTCAGGCGGCACCGCTGCACGGCTGACTCCCTGGGCACGTCATCCCCATGCTGCAACAGGCCCGTCACGAACGACAAGGAAGTGGCTTTCCTGCTCCAGTTAGACAAGCGGTCGGCCTTCAACACAGTCGCCCACGGGGCCATCCTGGAAGTCCTGGACGGCATGGGCGTTGTGGGGCGCCTCGGAGGCTACATTCGGGCGTTCCTGCGTGACCGGACCCTGCGGGTGAAGGTCGGCCGGGCGTCCATAAGTCCTTGAGAAGTGCGCGCTGGGTGCCCCAGGGGAGCGTGGTGAGCCCGTTCCTATTCAACTTGATGCTGGCTACTCTCCCCGACGGCATCCCTTTCGGCTTGCGACACCCACTGGAGGTTGGCGGTGTACGCTGAAGACGTGGCGCTCTGGACCCAGAGCCCCACCGCATATTGGCATGCAGTCAAGGTGTGCCTCCAGGAGGCTCTGGGAGCAGTTGCAGTCTTCCTAGAGATCCATGGCCTACAGCTCTTCCTCGAGATCCGTGGTCTACAGATCTCGGAGGCCAAAACGCAGGCCCTTATGCTGCACCTGGGAAGTTTCAGGGCTCGACGGGCAACACCGCCCATCCCACTCAACGGACGGCCTCTTCCCCTGGGGCTGACCGTGAAGTACCTGGGGCTGCACATTGCCTGCCGGCTCACATGGCTGCAGGCTGCCAAGGCCCTCCGGGCACGCCGCGCACGGGTGACCAAAGAGGTGCGGCAGCTTCTGGCTAGAGGCAATGGCTGCTCATACCAGGTGGCGCAGCGCGTGTTCCACGGCATGGCCTCCGCAGCTGTGCTGTATGCGCTTCTACTGGCCTACCTGGGGACTCGGCCCTGGCAGAAGCTGGAGATGGACCCGCGCCGCGCCACCGCGGCGGCCTGGGGCTTCCCTCCACGTCCCCGGTTGTAAGCACTTAAACCGAGGCGGGCACCTGGCACATTGAGATGCGGGCCTTGCAGACGGGGCTGCGACACATCCAGCGCCTGCTGAGCGAACGCGACGGGGCTGCCCTCCTGCAGAGGTTCCGTAACCGGCCAAACTCGCATATGGGAGCGCTGCTATCTATCTTTGAGGAGGCCATCGAGATGCCGAACCGACCCCGCCTTGAGCAGCCACCACCAGACACCAGGGAGGCCCTGCGGATTACCACGACTCTTCGCGTGATCCGCAACAAGCGGACCACACCGCCCCAGGCCATCCGCCACGAGGCAGCTGCACTGCTGCACGACGAGCTTAGCGGCTACCTGCACCTCTTCACAGACGGCTCCGTCAAGCACAGCACGTGCAAGGGGGCGGCTGCGTGCGTGGTGCCTGAGCTGGGAACCAGCCGGAGCTGCCACCTGCCCTTCCCCGCGTCCTCGAAACGGGCGGAGCTGGCCGGGCTGCATCTGGCGGCAGACCTCCTCCTCGAGAGGGAACCCCAGGGCCTCTCCGGGGTGGTCATCCTCACGGACTCCAGGCCTGCTCTGCTGCGGCTGCACGCAGACGACCAGCCCACCAAGAGCAGCGGCTACTGCTCCCTTGCAGCCAAGCTGCATACGGTGGCCTCCCGAGGCTGCAACCCGGGGCTCCAGTGGCTGCCGGGCGAGAGGACGCCGACGCCCGAGCCAGGGTGGCCCATCAGGAGGATACCCCAGTTTCCCGGGACATCACCGCCTTCGACGAGGCCCGCACAGTCCTGGCCCGCATGGTGCAGACGATGCACCCCGACCCTTGGGTTGTGAGTGGCCTGGCGCTTCTGTCGCTGTCTGCACGCATCAGCAGGGACGCCCGCTGCCTGCTGCTCCGCATACGTTTCGACTAGCAATGTGGCTGAGCGCCTGCACCGACGCCGGCGCAAGGACTCCCCAACATGTGTGGATGTGTTCCAAGCCAGAGACTCTGGAGCACCTACTCTGCTTCTGCCCCCACCACGCGGGGCCGAGTGCAGAGCTCCAGCGAGCGCTCCAGCGTCAAGGCCTTCCCCTCGCCGGCATGGAAGACCTTTTGTTCCCGAAGGGGCCTGCGGTAACCCAACGGGAAGTTCTCGCCCATCTGCTCTTTTACCTGGAGACGACCGGTCTCACGCAGCGGCTGTAACCCGGTCTGCAGAGACTGACTGATGTGCCCGGACTGACAGCCCTATCTCTTATTCTTTGTCCTCTCTTTATATCTTTCTCTGTCTCTTTCTCTACTTTATCTCCTTTCACTCCCCCTCTACTCCCTTCCCCCGCACTGGATTGTATGCAGGTGAGCTCCCTGCAGAGCTAAAAATTATCGCCAGTGCACTTCCTTTCCTTTTTCCTTTCCCACAAGCCATAACCCCCTACCATCACCATAGGAACTGCCGTGCGTGATGATGATTATGATGTTCTTTTGAAGGGGTCTGCGCGAAACGACAAAGATGAACTGCCCAGGGGCGGTATTCTCGTAACTGTCCCTTTTGAAAACGTCCCTTTTGCGTCCCTTTCATCGTGACGTACTTCCGGTTAAGCAGTGAGCTTTAACAGTAGGTTTGCCGCACTTGCGTTACGTCATTTCCTGTTGTTTGCTTTTAGCCAATCAGGGCTCGCCAAAAGGGACACTTCTGAAAGGGACGCAAAAGGGACAAAACTCGAGAATACCGCCCCAGAAGTGTCGCATCCCTGTGCATTTCATCTTTGTCGTTTCGCGAAAGCCCCTTGAGAATATGACCATCATCAAGAGCGCACTTTTTTTCTAATAAACACCACCGTTCTTTCAGTGCCCGCCTTGCAGTTACCATCCACAGTAGTAAAGATTTCGTTCGATAATATTTTTTCAAAAAAGGCTAAGTTTCTCCCGGCTAACAGGATATAATAACATTCTCTTGGCTCACCAGTCCCATCCCACGTGGTTATTGCTGCTGACGCTTCGCGGAAAAATGAAGAGGTTGGCGTGGGTATGTTCTCCCCGGCATTGAACTGGTCTTTTTCATTTCGATTACCAGATTTCATTCCTCTTTTTTTATGCAGAATTTCTTGCTCTTCTTCTTGCCACCTTAAAACTTCATTCGGCGCAATCTTCATTGATGTTGCTCACGGTCTACCCGTGTGCATGAATCTCTCATCAGAAAGTTTTAATCCTATTCTTAAAACTTTTTATTCTTGCTTCCCCATTCATGTCGGGAAATTCGGCTCGTCTGGCTGCCTGGTCATTGTGGATTAACCCTAAATAAAACCGCTGATATGTTAGCAAAAATAGCCTTGGCTTTAGCGATTGTAGAGGTGCTTCCCCGTATGCTTGCGTGTTACTAGCACGTTATCGCCAATACCTGTTGGCCCAAGACGCCTCTGATCACGGGCTGCACACTTCTCCTGAACTCGAAAACCTCAAATTCCGCTGGAAAAGAAGATTCTGTCAAAATCGCTCCTGCGAAGTATCGCTGACCTCTTTTTGCTGTGGTGCCCCCCCGTCCCCCGTGCCCCCCCCCCCCCCCCCCATCCCGCGCACGCACTCAATCAATGCCTAAATCGGGCAGATCTTACAACCTCGCCCATGTTCTGCTTTTGCCACGAAATTGAATCTGAGGAACATTTCTTCCTTTTTTGCCGCCGATTTTCTAATTATCGGATAAGGCAGCTGAAGACTCCCCTGCGACGCCTTGGACTGCCATTGACCTGGCGAGTGCTTTTGTCGTTTGGGGGAACAGCTGGGCCACTGCCACAGGAACGTGTGCAACGCCATCTACTTATTCATTTCTGAGAGGGCGCGTTTGCCGTGCTAAAACTATTCTGATTAGGCTGACCTTTATTTTGTTTTCCTGCTCCTCTTTCTTTCTTTATTTTTCTCTCTCTCTTGAACTTACAGACTAAATCATTTCTTCTGCTTCACTAAAATTTAACGGCCGGGTTATTATTGGTCAAGGTTTTAATGCTAAAAGCACAATATGGGGTTACTCCCATTGTGATCTCTGTGGAAAACTTTTGCAACAAACGCTGGAATTTAGCCCCCTATAACTCTGCAATGAACCTTTCGTTCCTGCTCGAGTCGATCTTCACAGCTCGCAACACGATACCACTTTTACCATCGCTACACCGGGCATTCTAAAAAGATGGCACGTGGGGCAGCGACCACTTCCCGATTCTAATCCATCTAAACTGTATAAAAAATTACGTACTAAGAATACGTATACTGCCGTTAACTGGAATGTAGTACGTTCACAATTTCATACGGCTCCTCAACCTGACCGCTCTGTGTGTGTCGCCGCCCTGAATGAAACACGCAGCTTGGCTATTGAGTGCATGACTAGTATCGTCGAAGTCGATCTACCGGATGTGCACATGTACAAACTCCTGCGTACTGCTGAACACCTCACAAAAAAGTATCGACCACCCGGAAAACGCCACAACTATGTCATGAAACTTAAAATGCACTACAAGAAGACAAATGAATACCAGAAAATTCTTCAGTCAGAAAATTGGTATAATCTTTTTCAACGCAAGTTGGACAGGAGAGAGGTCTCTCGCGCCTGGGGGAGAGGTGGGGATTTTTGGAAGCCTAAGCGGTCGAGAAAAGGCGAGACTGCAGATCGTACAGGAAATGTGCTTGCATTCTGACTACCCTGAAGTTGAAAAAACTCTTCTGACGACCTTTTTTCCTCATGCAACTACCGACAAAGCGGCTCTTCGTCCCCTGCCTGTTATCTAGATTACTACACCCCTTGGAGACCTTGATTCCCCATTCACTTTGAGCGAGCTTCAAGTCGTTATGTCACAGGGAAAGCCGAAGTCAGCACCGGGCCATGGCCGAATTAAATGGCAGGATATCCGTAACCTACCACCTGATGGGCAAGAGACAGTTTTGGCTCTCCTAAACCAATCCTGGGACACTGGAGAAATTCCTGACCACCTCAAAACGTCTATTATTCATCCAATACCCAAGCCGGGAAAAGACCCCCGTAAACCCGAAAACCTCAGGCCTATTGCATTAACCTCTGTCCTATGCAAATTAATAGAACGAATGATGAATCACGGGCTTCAACATCATCTTGAGCAGACTGGTTGGTTTCACCCGGCTCTAACTGGCTTCCTTAATTTGGAAACGTGCTTCTGTGGCTTCTGTGTCGAGTAGTGAACCGAACATCCCGCAAGCGTACTCCTGACTACATTGTCGCTCCCGATATTTACAAGGCTTTCGACAACGTCACACAAGAGGGCATACTCCGAGAATGGGCCGCTGCCTTCCCCAGTAAAAAGGCGCAGAAAAAGGTTCGTTGCTTCCTAGAGCCCCGACCCATTCGTCTCAAACCGCGGGACGCAACGCCCACAGCCTACTACCTTGACAGAGGCGTTCTTCAAGGCTCCATTCTCGTACCTATACTATTCAATCTCGTTGCTCGCACAATCGAAACATACTGCTGATCGCTTCGAGATGTATGCATGCAGATGATATCGTCGTGTGGACAGAAGCTGCCGACATGCAAATTGAGCTTCAAGCTGCCGTGTTCAGCTTGGAGAGCGCCCTCGCTACATTCAATCTGCAATTATCTCCTAATAAGACAGAATTCCTCAGCGTGGACGGCAAGCGCGCGACGAACCCGGATCAAACCATCGAACTTCACGTGGCCAACAAGGTTATTACCTCTAAAAATGGCATTATTAAGCTCTTGGGCTTGCAGATAAGCAGCTGTAATAGCCCCGATGCATGAATTCGCCATTTAAGAACTACTTGGTGCTCCACATTATATACACGTGATAACTCGCACCTCTTGAAAATATGGCGGATCACGTCAGAATGCATGTGTCATGCTTGCTTGTGCCGTTGCGCATGGAGGTTCCCTGTTTATGAATTGCGTCCCCGGCATTTAAACGAGCTGAACATCCTCAACAGACATCTGATCCGTATCATCTCGGGACTTCCACTAAATACCAAAACAGATGTGCTGTCGCAAGCAGTTTCGCTTCCTCCCATCGCAGAGGAGACGACGCTTCGCTTTCAGAAGCCCTTGAATACGTACGCCAAAGACAATCTATTTTGAAGTGCGACACATTAAACAATATACGCTGACACTTTTCCACCTGCTATTCTACCCTGGGAGCGACCCGCCCTGGGCCACCTCAGACGCCGACCCATTTCTCGGCGTAACCGCGCCGTGCGGGAACAATATGTTCGCACTCTCGCCAGCGACAAAGCTCCGGATGAAATCGACATTTTTACCGACGCAGCCATGAACGGCACAAAAGCAGCGGTTGCCTGGACCTGCCGTGACATCTCCAAGCTTAATGGCTCTCGCAAGATCATAAACACATACGGTCTCACTGATGAAGTCGATCTTTACGGAACCCTCGACGCCATTCAGACCCTACAAAGTGCGACACTTCATTTATCACCATCAAGTTCCGCGTCATCACTGACTCCCATGTTGCCCTATAGGAACTGAACAGGACCTTCTCGCCCAATTTTACGCCCACCAACATTCTTTACAAAATCCGAAACCTCGCTCACGAAGGGTTCAAGATACGCCTGGCCTGGACTCCTGCTCACCCACATGGAGCGGACGGAAACTAGTCGGAGCATAATGCTGCCCGGGGGTATTTACACAGCCCTCCCATGCTTCCCGCGTCCATCCAGGACCGACCTGACGCACAACAGGCATGCGAATGGCAGCAAAATTACCGTCGAATTAAGAACCTCAGCCGGCAACGGCTGGCCGACGCATTACCACCTGGTTTTCTTGCTCATCCGCAGTCCCTGCCAAGAACAGAAGAAATTTTTGCCAATAAAGTCTACGCTGAGTCGGCCTACACTCCGGACGACATCTCCAAATGGACAACGCATAGACACCTTGCTAGACCTCGGTGCCCCTACTGCGGCAGCAACAATACACCGTACCTTTTCCACCTCATCTGGCCATGTGCAGCTTATTCAACTGACCGCGACCATGCAGTTTCTTACAACGCTTGTACACCCGACGACACCTGATGAGCATGTCCAACATGTCAGACACAACCCCCAAATGTTACCGCAAATTACAGAATTCGGTCTCAAAACAGGTCTCTATAAAGTAGTATGATGGCCGATCGTTCACCCCCTCTCTAGATGACCCCCCAAACACACCCTTTGTGGCTCCTGAACAGCTCTTTTTGGATACCCAGATGATTGTCGAATCAGAGTGTCCTTGCCACTACTCCAACTGTGCATATCGTACTAAGTGAACGTTCACAGTGCAGTGAATTAAGACTCGTATGAACCATCTTCCCCTACCCTTTTTCCCGTGCCCCACAACAGGGACTATTGACCTCCTCCTATTTTGCCTTGTCTGATTGATTACCATAAAAAAAAACTATTCTTGGCGAATCATGTGCACCCTAAGTGGGTATGCGCCTTTTTATGGGCCACCACCACCATTACCACTTTTCACTCGTCTCGAAATGCCACGCACTCTGCGTCGCCATGGCGCACCAACCCGCCATGTCGACAGACCTGTTGTTAAACGCGGCGCGGAACGGCGCCGTGATGTCGAGCAATACCTTCTAGACTGCAAGTCAGAGGACTGCTGACTTCGCAGGGTTCTCCAAAACGTAACTGTAAATATAGAAAGATTCTCGAGTGTCGAAGGAAAGCGAGAAGGGGCCGGTGGGGGAGGGGGTTAGGGAGTATACACTGCAGGAGGTATTTGTGTCTGACAGAGCAGGGCAGGCCCATATTGGTCTTTTATTATCGACGATATTAATAGCGTCGTCGCTACGACCGTCCATTTTGTCCCGCTTCTCCATTCCCCGTTAGTTTTCAGGGCCTGCGGCGCAACTTGCGCGATTATGGATCTGAGGGCGGCCATTTATTTCGACGCTTGGCGTGACCGTTTATTCGAGCACTCAGGTGAAGGAACCACCCAAGCGGTGATGATGATTATGTACAGGTGATGATGATGTCGAGGTCGTCGTGGCTAGCACTGACTATAGGGGGCTGATTGTGATGGAGTGCCGATAACATAGTCAAGAGTACTGGGGAAGGGGCTCATAATATTTTCAACTCGCCCAAGAAGCCACACATTCTCAAGGGGTCTGCGCAAAACGGCAAAGATGAACCATCTAGGAGTGTCGCATACCTGTGCACTTCATTTTTGTCATTTCTAGAAAACCCCGTGAGAATATTATCACCATCATCAAGTGCGCTTCTTTTTTCTTTCACTCGTCTCGAGGGGCCACCACCACCACTCAGCGTCGCCATGGCGCACCAACCCGCCATGTCGACAGACCTGTTGTTAAACGCGGCGCGGAACGGTGCCGGTGACGTCCAGCCGGAGAGCGGAGTCGAGGACTGTCGGGACTGGAGGCCCGAAGTAGGACGTTCGGTCTCGGCGCCGGACGACCGGGATAGCAACACTACAGGCACCACTGCCGGCGGCAGCAATGACCCTCAGGCCTCCCGGCCGGAGGAATGCAGCCCAATGAGGCCATCGTGCCGTCTCTGTGGCCAAGAAGGCAGCCAAGCGCTGGGAGCTTTGCTACCGTCTCCGTGCCGTTGTGCTGGCACACTGCTGCACCGGAGCTGCCTCGAGAACCGGCTGCATCGGGCACCCGACGGGGACGTGTGCCCCTCGTGCCGGGAGGCGTACCCCGTGCGCCGCCACACCAGGTCGATATGGCACTGGTTCTTCGAGACACGGACCCGCGAGGAGGCCGCGCGGTTCGCAGCTAACATCATGTTCAGCGCTGTTAACGTGCTCGTCGTGGTCCTGGCCTGGTCGTACACATTGTTCGAGGAACGCCCCAACCCATGGCTCTCCACACCGGTCCTGGCGTCGCTGCTGTTCCCGGTAACACTCTTCTGGGCAGCGTTCAGTTGCTTTCGTTTCCACATCCTGCACAAACCACTGGCACGCTGGAAGCGCGCCAACACAACGTTCATCTTGCTGCTCGGCGACGACGTACGGCAAGCGTGACCCCGAAAGAGCGAACCGCGCGTCGGGGAAAGTGTTGCGCATCCCCCCATCTCTTGTGGGCGTACGAGAAGGGTGGAGGCCTTGCCGCTTCTTGAACGCCATCACTGGGTGGATGCGGCGGGCGCGAAATAAAAGGTTGAACGCTGTATACTTCCACGCGTGTATTAC
This sequence comes from Haemaphysalis longicornis, assembly GCF_048455015.1. Classification (NCBI taxonomy): domain Eukaryota; kingdom Metazoa; phylum Arthropoda; class Arachnida; order Ixodida; family Ixodidae; genus Haemaphysalis; species Haemaphysalis longicornis. The sequence goes on from NW_027526203.1 coordinate 4,266,386, forward strand.
AATGCATGTGTATACACCTAGGGCAACTATACCGTTCTTACTGCACTTTTAAAAGCCGCAGCTCGGATAATGCTGCGGTGTTAATTCCACAGCTTCAATAGAGGGGAAAATTTAGATAGCAGAGTTTCGCTAGAAGCACTACTATTTTTACAGACGGGTCGCAAAGGTTTTACAGGCCACCAGACCACCACAACCGATTTGTTTATTCGTGTCGGGGGCATTTGGGCAATAACTGGTGAAAAGAAAGTACAGCGCTCTTAAAGGAGCACTGACACGAAAATTTTATGTTACACTTTTATTGCTTTTATCGATGCTTAATGGCCAGGCGAACCTGAAACAGCACTTCAAATACTTTAGCGCGCGATAGTTAATTACATTGAACAGCCTGAAAATCGTTTGTTTTAAATTCCCGCGCTTTCATCCGGAACGGCGCATATGACAGACTCCCTGCCTGACCTCACTGCTTTGTGCGGACGTCACCGGCGCCTGCTTGAGAGGGTATTGCGCCCACTCGCCGCTCGTGGGGCCACGCGCATGAAGTGACGTCACGAGTTTTTGACGAGCGCTGCTGCGTCACTTCTTTTGGCTCTCACTGGATGATGTCACGCTGATGTCCATTTGCTGAGTGCCGCTCCACGCGCTGCTCCTTCGGCGCGATAAATGAGATCCAATTAAACTGTGTTCTTCGCGTCGCAGGCCGCTCATATTTCACCCAGGGTATTCTGTTGAGGGAAGGAAGCATAATATTAACGCCGAAAATTGGTGTCAGTGCTCCTTTAAGGGATGCGTCTACACGTTTCCTCGCCGCTTACGCGAGCAAAATGACTATATGAATGATTTTCGCTTCAAAATTAATTGAACACAGTCGGTCGCCGTCTCCCTCTTCCAGTTATCTTTCCTGGCGCAAAACGAAGTGCTTCCTTTTTAGGAAACCTGCAACCAGGGAAAATGTGCATATGCTATGTGTGGATAAAAAAGCTAAATAATTCCTGCGTTTGGCATGTTCATCTTATGTCCGTGTCTCACTCGCACGGTTTCTTTTTCACTTTTTCCGGAAGTTACTCAATTACATTCGCAACTTCGTTAACGACGCTCGTTCGCACGCAAGTAGCAAGACATCTACACGCAGGAGGTTATTCTATTGCTTTCATCGTTAACCGCCCACATTAGCGCGCGAGTAGCCTACGAAAACTGAGCGCAGGAGGTTACTAATTGTGTACACAATCTCGCTACCCGCGTACATTTGTAGGGTGCATTTGTGCTTGCCCGGAAGATTGTGGAGCTGGGCGTAACGGATGCCATTTCCTCCTGGTGAGATTCGGCCGTTTGAAGCCCCAATGACAATTTCCATTTCCGCCATTGTGAAAAGGTAAAGTTCATGACTGTTATCACTGTCTACTAGTTCATCGAATCGTGCATCAAAACGACAAGCCTGGGGGAAAAATTGGCTACCAGCTTGCTGGGCGACCCTCTTGTCTGTTTTGTTGTGGATACCAACGCCTTGAATGCTGCTGCCTTGAAGATGACAACAAGAAGCCGAAGGCAAACGTAACTAGTTTACTGCATGGAGACAGATGAGCCGAAACCAGACAAGAACAATACCCTTCCGGGCTAGGTTACAGCAGAGGACTCGAGCGGAGTGACAGCATTCATTCGCTGCTCCGAAACGAACACACTTTGGTGCTTGGGGCCCCCCGTATTTATACAAGACAAGTTTTCCCCCTGCTTTTTGCCCACGGCGCGGCATGCTACAGACACACACAACACTCTTTCCAGTTTTTTTGAGGGGTCGGTAGTAGCGGCGCACGCTGAGTACGAGAGAGATAAGAGGCTTTTCCCAGTCTCTGCATCCTGCGTCTGCCGCCGCCGAAGTTTGAATCACGCCGACAGTGAGGCGCCCTCGATCCGGCCGTTCCCAGACACGTTGCGGCTTGTTGAGGTCTGTTAGCTGTCGCTGCAAGCTTGAGTCACCGACAGAGAAGCGCGCACGCGGGAGGCGCACGTAGTGGTGGCTTTGCCACAAACCAAAAGAGTGCTGCACGAAGCTTGCAGCACAGCGGCGCGCTGAATCGTAACAGGTCCCTTCACCTCTTAACATGGGAACCGAATATCCCGAGTGAAGACTTAAGGCCGCCTATAAACATGAACACCGTGTCTACATGCACTCGCAAGACCAGCGGGTTTCCCTGCTAAGAACGAAGAGGCCTCTGCTTGCGTCACTGCAAATGCCGCCAAAGGACAACAGTCGCCCGCCACCACTGTCCCGCAACTACTCCTCCGCTCTGCACCACCCTCTGAGAGCTGAATACCCAGACTCAATAAAGTTTACTACCACCACCACTACTACAAAAAAAGTATCAATTAAACAGGTAAAAGTTGTAGAGTATGGCTCTATTGATTGATTGTGGGGTTTAACGCGCCGACGCAACGCAGGCGATGAGGCGCGCCGTAGTGGAGGGCTCCGGATTAATTTTGACCACCTGGTGATCTTTAACGTGCGCCAAAATCTCGTACACACGGGCGTTTTTGCTTTTCGCCTCCATCAGAAAAGCGGTCGCCGCGGCCGGGAATCGAACCCGCGACCTCGTGCTCAGCAGCGCAACGCCTTAGCCACTGAGCCACCGCGGCGGGTAGAGTATGGCGCGCCGCGTGTCACCCAAAACGTCACTCCACGTGAATAGTAGAAAAGAAGCTGGCCAAAGTGATTCGCAACAAAAGACAAAGAAACAAAAGCGAGGAAATAGCCTCAAATACGATGTATCAGTAAATAGGTTGCTAATAAGTACCGCCAGGCATTCGCCTCCAAAGCCCGTGGGCCGACTTAAGTGCCCCGATGAATTGCTTTGTTTTTGAAGTAGGAGAAATTCTGTCGTCTCGGATGCCAGTTCAAGGCGTAATAGTCGGGAAAGCGGCGGAGAGGTTGTTTACCGCCGCCTGCAATTCTGCAGCCATGTCTTCAGTGCAATCCTAGTCGGAGGTCATCAGCGTATAGATAGCGAAGCGAGCTGCAGTGGTCCGGTTCCGGGCGAAACGGGCCACGGGCAAACTGAAGAGCAGCTGTGGCAAGATACAGGCGTGAGGAACGCCCCTATACTGCGGCGACATGGTAGACGCGTGCAGTTGAAGCGGAGCACAAAAAAATTTGCCAACTGATTATAGCGAAGTGAATGACCGCTTTTGGAGCCCACATTAAAGTGTGTGTGCTGTTTCGGAGTTGTGCCTCTTTCTCACTCCGGTGCATTGACGCCTATGCACTGTTGGTGCATGCTCTTTTGTCGTAGTGCTGTAGCCAGTATCACACGCAGCGACACAGAGCTTCATTCTACTGTGACCTGGGTTCCTGGACACACAAACGTAAAGGGGAATGAGAAGGCCCACGCATCAGCCCTAGCTGCTCTTCATGATCCGGGCACCCAATACCTTGGCCTCGCTTGTATGACCCAAAAGAGCACCGCCGAGAAATACATCAAAGAACCGCCCATCCCCTATCCCATGCCACCATCCCCTATCCCCTATCCCATGCCATCGCCCATCCCATGCCGCTATAAAATTCACCCGACTTGATCATTCCACGAGCGCGGGCTGCGAGAACCCGATAGTGCTAATTTGGGATCGTTGGTACGACATTGCAACCAGCGAAAATAGCGGTGTCACACACAAGGACGAAGATAGGGGGTCACGGACGGGGCGCTTTCTATGTCTTTATTTCGAGAAAGGTTATATATACACGCAATGAATTTGATAAACGTGCCCATGCCTACTTAATCCCGCGGTGTTTGACGCAGAATACCGAGCTATTTCATAGATGGTGTTGCACACATTCACCGGCACACATTCACCGGCATCGAAATTGAAGCATTACACTCTCTTATGTCACATACTTCCTCCCAACAAGACACCGCCCTATACTCTACATTCTTGCTTCTCTTTGGCCGTCAACCTACCGCACCCATCGACACCTAGTCACTTGCCTCAGCTGAGCCTATATATACCACTGAATTTTTTTCAGGGCACTTAATTAAGCCTGCTTACGTGTTTCGAAGGTGAAAGCCTGGCAATACTTATTCACTCCCACCGTCGACGGGTCGGTTCCTGTTTCGGCTGTACTATTGTGACGGGTACCTTTTCTATACGCGTTCTGAGCACAGCAGCAACGCAATTTTACCATCTTACTATTTTACGTCTAAGTGGTATATCGACGACCGCTTACACCCACCTTATTCGGCCTTAATAAATATCAATCTACCTTAATTCATGATCCAACCTTAATCCATCTGACCCTACCTTAGCCCCACCTTAATTACTACCTTAATCCGCTTTAATCAATCTTGATCCACCTTAATCCCAAATCACTAATCGTTACGATCAACCCCTAATTAATAATTAATCCTTCTAAATTCCCCTTCATCCAGTCAGTCCAAGTCAATTCATATGAGTCCACCTAAATCCATCTTAATTCACCTTACTAATCCTTGCTATCAATCACTAAGCAATAAATAATTACCTTTGGTAATAATTAATCTTCTCATATACGGCTGGCATGCTTTGGTTCGCCTGTGGCCTTCCTTGGATCACGTGATATTTTTCTTCCAGATTCTGTTCCTTTATTGTCGACGCTAAGCTCGTTCGAGGTCACGTTCAAATGACACATATAAGGCTTCCACCTTAAAAAGCCCTTGAAGCTACCGCTTGCTCTGACCTGGCTCTACAGGTTGCCCGCTCAGCATCACAGGCATCTTGGCCTGGGAAATTTTCTCTGGGCTCCTTGGTTCTCGCGTGAACCCCTTCTCGCCAAATAAGACTCTGTAATAAGCTCGTCCCACCTTCATTGTACCTTATCGCAAAACGCGTACGGTTACCTCCGTCACCTACTGTCCTTGACATCGTCTGCGCACCCGACGCCTGAGCTTGTTCACGTCACATCCTCAAGCCTTAACACCCACGAGATACACCTACCCCTGATCCTCCTTCATTACAGGCATCTCAATGGCGCTTTTCCCTCCGGGGCGGTTATGTCACGAACCTTCGGTAGCTCCGGGACAGAAGTTGACACAATGACTAACCTTAGCCGGCCTCTGCAGCCAAACTCTCGCGCTGTTATTGGGGCATGCCACCGTGTTTGAGTAGTTGAGGAACAACCTGCTCGAAAAAGAGGAGGTCAAATACGCTCCGGGCTGTCTTTTTAATTTGTATATCTTCATTGCGGTTTCAAAATTGTCCCCAACCACCTTAGTTATGTTTAAACAGTGCGCCGTGCACATTAGACAAGATACTTTTTGTCTCTTCCTTCAACCGCTGATGATTGGCTGGTCCCCTGATTGGGTATGCGCCATTTCTATAGAGGAACAGCAACTCGACTGGGCGAAATGTGCCATCAAGCTGCCTCGGTGTACGTCGCCTATTCTGTGCATGCTGCAAATTTGCATTCGAGATGTGACTATCCATCATTGAAACTTAAGCGCAACCTGAGATAAGGACCAGAAAGAGAAGCGACACCAGCCATTTTTTTTCTCGTACGTATCCTATAGTTTGCGCTTAAATTTCAATGATCGATATTCACCAACTAGTAGCTTGACTTTTCATTTTGCTTCGATGTGATGACTAATCTCCGCGTTCCCACTAACGTGTATGAGCTGGGTGGATGACTCGCCGCGGTGGTTGAGTGGCTTAGGCGTTGTGCTGCTTGTGATGCTGTAAGGACGCGGGTTCGACCCGACCACGGTGGCTGCTTTTCTGATGGAGGTGAAAAGCGAAAACGCCCGCGTGTCGAGATTACACTCTTAGAAAAAGGTTGTGGCATTCACTAACGGAACGCTAACAAGTTACTTGTCCCAGTATACACCAGGTACTTAGTAACTGGAGGAAGTAAATGCAGCACTAGTCAAGGTTACTCACTGAAGCAGGCAGTAAGCACCACTACCTTCACTAGTAAAGTCCCAGCGATAACACCTTTCTGAGCTACATGCGTTTACTAACTGGCCATGAATAACCTAGTCATAAGCACGACCTTAATGTACTGTATACTACTTCCTATATCCAGTTAATTTTGTAACCATGCATGCAGTTGCTTGTGGAAGAGCCTACGTTCCGTACCGCGGGATTCGTAAGGAGTTAGTCAATACGGCCGTTTTACAACCATTTTTATCAACAGTATACGGCTCACGTTAAAGATCACCAGGTGGTCGAAATTACTCTGGAGCCTTCCACTACGACGCGCCTCGTAGCCCAGGTATATAGTTTCCGCGCGCTAAACCCCACAACTCATTAATGAATTAATGAACTCGAAAGATGGAATAGAATTAGTAAGCCCCTTCTGCGGTGGGAATTCGGTACTTTCGCCGTTTTCGGAAGAGAGAGCGAATGACAATCAATTATTGCTATAAGAGATGGCGTTAGATTGGAATGAAGAGTCCCATAATGCCAACCATTGACACATTTATTTCTTCTGAAACTGTTTTGGGCCGACTCCCCGAAGCAGCGGGTCATGCAGTTACCGGTACCTCATGGTGCTATACGACGAAATGCACCCTTTTTTCACCAGATAATCTGCGTCCTTTTCGCTGATATGAGCTTTGACTTCACCCTACTGGTGCAACAACACGTGTAGCCACACGGTCGAAAAAATGTTCCCAGCTGGTACTATTCGTTCTGTCGAATACCATTCTTTCAAAAAGACTTATAACGGAGTAAATCCAAGTTGTTCCTTCTACCGTCCGATAGAAATCTTTTCTGTCTTAGTGCAGGCGTTCTCTGTGTATGATGATTGATTGATTGTAGGCTTTAACGCGGCGACGCAACGCGGGCGATGAGGCGCGCCGTAGTGGAGGGCTCCGGATTAATTTTTACCACCTGGGGATCCTTAACGTGAGCCGAAATCTCGCACACACGGGCGTTTTTGCTTATTGCCTCCATCAGAAAAACGGCCGCCGCGGCCGGGAATCGAACCAGCGTCCCCGGGCTCAGCAACACAACGCCTTAGCCACTGGGCCACCGCGACGGGTGCGTTCTCTGAGCATGATCTACGTAAAGCAAAACACGAAAGAACTAGTAGTCAGTGATGGAAGCGATACGTGCCCAACGCGTACGTACGACGAATGACGCGTACTACACTACAGGCACTGTGACCATATACGCCTTTGCAAGGCAACGGAACGTATTTTGGCCTTCTGGCGGTTGATGAAAATGTTGGTAGTAGAGTGAGGGGGTTATTAGGTTTCCCCCATTGCTTATATCGACGGGGTCTAAATTTACAGTTGTCCTGTGTTCGTCCTAATGGCGAAACTTTAATCCATAATAGTAATTGATCTGGACAAATACCCCAAATATGTCGAGTTTTCTATTCGTGACTTCGTGTATGCCTAGAGTCCCAATACGTGACTTAGTCTGGCAACAATGTTCAAAACAACCAAGATGGTTGGCCCGTACATGTTCGCGGCACACAACGTTATCTTGCTCCCGGGATAAGATTTTAATTTGCAGCGTCTTATCACGGTCATTCATCCAGGCAGGGTTCATTATTTCCAGTGATAATGCACTCTACCTCGTGGAAACGCCGAGTGATCAGGAACACTTCAAGGACCGCACCAACGACAGTGGGTGCAGACGTCCGGGATCCCACAGTGGGGCCCGTTTAGTAGAAGCAGCTGAGAGGTCATATATGGAATTTTTATCACGATGAAAAGCGTTTTTAATGAGCCTGCGCCCATGGGAGATGCAGCAGTCGTGCAAGGGTGCTGTTTTAGAGAGGCAATCACGTTGCAGCGCTCTTCACTTCTTTAGATGTTGTTGTGACTGCCGGCTAAGAATAAAAACTGGCTGCGACGACGTTCCGTTGAGGGCGAATAAGCGTTAACTCAGTGACAATACAAAGTGCGGGAAATGAAGCTTGGCGTGCGAAGACAGAGAGGAGGCGGCCATTTTTCTTGCGACGTTCTTGATCTTTTTACTTTCTTGTGCTGCAGGCTAGCGCGTGTTAGTTTCGTGGTGGTGGAACGCCTGCACCGCTTACGGTACAAGTCATAAATGAAAGCGTAGATGACATCTAGGACAAGACAAACTGGGTTCAAACGATTTTTGTCCTGTCATTACGTTTTTATCAGCTGTTTATCTAACATCGTCATCCAGACGGAATTACACCCGTAGTGGAGGCTCGATGACTCCGGCGCTGAGTGCCCGGTCACTACTCCCACTCGTCGTTTGCTTTTTTTAATACCGGAGCTGTTTAAAGGGGCTCTGAAACAATTCCGTTAAACGCTTTCACTCTTTTGTTTGCGTCTGGAAGAACTTCGAAAGCTATATTTATCGCCAGCACGGAACGGCACTGGGTGATTTGCTCTTCGCAAGAGACCCACCTTCTGTTTCTGCTTTGCTTTTCTGGCTTTTTTTTCTAAAGCAGCTATCGAAAGCGTTTACTCCTGCAACGTAAAGGTGGCCGTCCAATAGCTCCTGCATGGCTGTAATGACGTACACTCTTAATAAAAAAAGTCGTAAAAAGGTAGTAAAGGCCGTATTTATTAACTCCTTACGAACCTTACTACCCCGCGTTTTTGTACGTATATGCTCTGCCACTAACAACTGCATGGTTAGTGAATTAACTGAGTGCAGGAAGTAGTATGCACTAGATTAAGGTCGTGCTTATGACTAGGTTGTGCATGGCCAGTTAGTAAACGCATGTAGCTCAGAAGAGTGCTATCGCTGGGACTTTACCAGTGGGGGTAATGGTGCTTACTGCCTGGTTCGGTTAGTAATTCTGACAAGTGCTACATTTACTACCTCCAGTTACTAAGTACCTAGTGTATACTGGGACAAGTAACTTGTTAGTATTCCATTAGTGAATGCCCCGACCTTTTTTTTAAGAGTGTATATTTGAGCGCTTGAAGAACGTCAGGACCGAAAAGAGAGAAAAAAATGTATTGAGCAAGTTGCAAAGTTACCTGATGGACACAGAGCAGCAATTCTTGGCTGAGGCACTTTGTAACCCCCTATTCAAAGTACTGGAAATATTTGTTGACTACGTTCTGAAAGAATTTAAAACTTAGAAAAAAAATGAACTGTTGCAGGGCCCCTTTAAGCTTGAGTTCCATCCGTGCCTGGCGTCTCTCAAAACTCGGCGCAGCAAAGTGGAGAGGAGAAAAATGCCAGGCCAAGAGTGTGAGGAAAAGCGGAGAGGACGTAAGACGCCGGCGAGCAGGTGTGGGGGAAGTGCGCCTCAAGAAAAACAAACCCGCCCGCATCTTCCCACGGGGGGAACTCGAGTAAATGCGTCGCAGAGTGGTGGGGGTATCGTGTGAATGTTGCGTAATTGGGTATGGTTTGGGAATGCTTTGTAGCGGCAAGCCCCAGTGCCAGCGGCAGCAGCGTGACGCAGGCCCACGGGCGCGCTCACCCGCCGGAGGGCTCGCGCGCCCCCTGGCATCAGAAGATAGAGACCCCACGGCGTTCGAAACAAACCGGCCTTGCTACGTGGTCTGGTCGTCTCTGTTTCAACGCCTCCGTGGCATGCGCTCTACAGTTGGTGACCCGGACGTGATATCCCTCCCAGCGAAGTTGTAGAGCCAGCAACGACCAGAACCAGCGAGCACCGCAAGCAGCCGGCAACGAGATCGCCGCCCTGGCTATCCACTTGCCGCCGTATTGGGAACACAACCCGGCCATCTGGTTCCTCCAGGCCGAGTCACAGTTCGCGCTGTCTGGCATCACCTCCCAAGAACGCAAGTTTCACTACGTCGTGAGAGCTCTACCAGCGACTGCTGCGGAAGAGGTTGCGGACATTCTTGCCTTCTTCATACGCAACCCTCCAGCAACGGCCTACGACCAGCTCAAGGCCGCGCTCCTCGAACGTACAGCAGCATCTGAGCGCACGTGCCTACAGCAGCTACTTTACACCGAAGAGCTTGGCGACCGCAGACCGAGCCAACTCCTGCGGCGCATGACCCAACTCCTCGGCTCACGTGCCCAAGCCATGGACGGCGCATTGCTGCGCGAGCTCTTTCTGCAGCGCCTTCCTGCGAACGTGCGAATGGTCCTCGCTACAGCGTCATCCATGGATCTCCCTTCGCTCGCGTCCCTGGCCGACAAGGTAATGGAAGTAGCCAGCACAGCTTCACCTATTGCTGCTGTGACCGCGACGCCAGCATTACCCGCCCCTCGCACGACGCCAGCTCCTGCCGACGAAGGTGCGTCTGCGTCGCCTGCCAGTGTCGATCACCTGTGCGAACGACAGGAGCAACTCGTTGTCGCGGCGACGAGGCGAAACAGCTCAACACATTCTCACCGCCCGTCACGCCGACGCGACCGCTCGTCTTTTTCACGCCGTGATGCCGCTCGTGGACGCAGCCCTACATCAGTCCCCGGTGTATGCTTCTACCACCGCCGTTTCGGCGCAGACGCTCGCCACTGCCTCTTGCCATGCTCATGGACGGGAAACGGCCTGGCTGACCGCTAGCGGCGACGAGCGGTTCTGGCCCCATTGAAGAATGTCGCCTGTTTCACATTGTCGATCGCACCACCGGACAAACGTTTCTCGTCGACACGGGAGCGCAAGTCAGCGTCTTGCCAGTTTCACGCCACGACCGCACCTCCAACGCAGTCTTCTACCTCCAGGCAGTGAACGGCACGCGCATTCCCGTTTTCGCGCAGCGATCCCTGACTTTGAACCTGGGTCTTCGCAGAACTTTTCGGTGGATTTTTGCGGTCGCGGACGTTCGCACTGCCATCCTTGGTGCGGACTTTCTTACCAAACATGGCCTCCTAGTCGACGTCAAGCGACGGCGACTTCTCGACGCCACAACCCTTCTCTCAGTTCAGGGCATCGTAGCGACAGCAGCTGCTGACGTAGCGCCTTCCTGCGCTACAGTTGCTGAAGAACCGTTTGCCGCCCTGCTAAAAAAGTTTCCCACCGTCACGTCACCACCCGACTGGACTCAGCCTGTGACTCACGACGTCCGTCATCATATCACCACTACCGGACCACCCGTTTTCTTTCGTCCGCGACGACTCGCTCTCGACAGACTCAAGATCGCCCGTGCAGAGTTCGAGCACATGCTGGAACTTGGCATCGTCCGACCTTCTTCCAGCGGCTACGCATCACCCTTGCACATGGTACCCAAGAAGAACGGTGACTGGCGACCTTGTGGCGACTACCGATTCTTGAACCTCTCCACCATCCCAGATCGGTACCCCCTTCCCAACATACAAGATTTCACCGCCAGTCTGCACGGTGCCACCATATTTTAAAAACTCGACCTTGTACGGGCGTACCACCAGATCCCCGTCGCTGAGGAGGACATATACAAGACGGCCATCACAACACCTTTCGGCCTTTTCGAGATCCTGCGAATGCCGTTCGGCCTCAGGAACGCTGCCCAAACGTTTCAGCGTTTCATCGATACAGTGACGCGTGGACTGCCCTTCGTCTATACTTACGTGGACGATCTGCTGGTAGCAAGTACGTCCCTAGAGGAGCATCTTCACCACCTCCGCATTCTCCTCGAACGCTTAGCTGCCCATGGCGTTGTCATCAATGCAACGAAGAGCGAGTTCGGTGTTCCCGCCCTCGACTTTCTGGGACACCGACTGGATGCGACAGGCATTCGGCCCCTCTCTAACAAGGTCCAGGCCATTTTCGACTTCCCAGCACCAACGTCGGTCACCAAGCTTCGCCTGTTCCTGGGTCTGGTAAACTTCTACCGTCGTTTTATCATGAACTGCGCCACTCTGCTTGAGCCTCTCGACCGCCTGCTTTCCGGGAAGCGCTCTACCACTAAATTGGGCTGGAACGCAAGTGCTGAGGCAGCCTTTCATGCCATCAAAAGTGCGCTGGCAAACGCCGCTCTCCTCGCTCACCCAAATCCAGGCCGTCCACTCGGGCTGATGACGGACGCCTGGAGTTCTACTGTGGGAGCTGTCCTCCAACAGCACGTAAATGAGGCGTGGCAGCCCTTGGCCTTCTTCTCAAAACGTCTAACCCCACCGCAGACCCGGTACAGTGTCTTCGGGCGTGAACTTTTGCCAATGTATCTGGCTATGCGTCACTTCCGACATCTCCTTGAGGGTCGTCAGTTCACCATCTTCACTGACCACAAACCCTTGACGTACGCCATCAGCCGGCCCGACACCCATTACACGCCACGAGAAGTGCGGCAGCTTGCCTACCTGTCCGAGTACACGACGGATATCAAGCATGTCAGTGGCGTTGACAACACAGCTGCGGATGTTCTAAGCCGCGTGGACGCCATTGCCTCCACTCCGCCGCTTTTAATTGCACCCGACCTCCACCGACTGGCTGCTGACCAAGCAAACGACACGGAGCTACTGCATCTTCGCACATCCCCAACTGCGCTCCAGCTCGAAGACGTGACACTCGACGGACAGCAGATCGTTTGCGACTTGTCGACCGGAAAGCCATGGCCATTCGTACCCAAAACCTGCCGTCGCGAGCTCTTCGATGCCCTGCACAACATGGCCCATCCTGGGATTCGAGCCGCGCAGAAACTCATCGCGGCTCGTTTCGTCTGGCCTCGCATGAACGCTGATGTTCGCGACTGGGTCCGCCCCTGTGCACCATGCCAACGCGCAAAGGTTCACCGGTACCCAGTTCCTCCGGCCAAGACCTTCCTACAACCTTATGAGCGCTTCGCCGTCGTGCACATCGACCTCGTCGGTCCCTTGCACCCATGCCAAGGCTACCGCTACCTACTGACTTGTGTGGACCGATTCACACGCTGGCCTGAAGCCACACCGCTACCCGACATCTCCGCACCCACGGTAGCGTCAGCATTCGTGTCGACGTGGGTAGCGCGCTTCGGATGCCCATCATCCATCGTCACCGACCGCGGGCGGCAGTTCGAGTCTGCTTTGTTCGCCGAGCTCCTTCACCTCCTCGGCACGACTAGTTTGCGCACGGCAGCGTACCGGCCACAAACAAATGGACTCGTCGAACGCTTTCACCGCCAACTGAAGGCCGCGCTCACAGCACACGACTGCCCAACACAGTGGGTCCAGCGCTTGCCCCTCACACTTCTGGACGTACGCACCGCCTTCAAAACTGACCTGACTGAACTCGTTTTTGGAATTCAGCTTTGACTACCAGCCGACCTGTTCGAGGTACCGTCTCAAGCATCTTCCGCCGCGGACTACGTGAAATCGCTGAGATTGATCCACGCTGACCTTCGACCGCAGCCTACACGGGAACGAAAACCCAGATGACCTTATGTGCTTCCGGACCTTGAACAGGCAACACGTGTTTGTGCGGTACGGACCCGTACGCCGCCCATTGCAACCACACTACGTTGGCCCTTTCCCTGTAGTAGAACGACATTCGTCAACATATGTCATCGACATCAATGGCTCTCACGACAAAATAGCCCTAGAGCGCCTGAAGCCGGCATACGTCACCGCCGCCGACATCAACCCTAAGAGTCCTCCCACTGTGGCTGCACACCACCGTGACCATCATGTACGTTGGGGCCATCAGAGCGTCACACCAGCTCCTCTCTTGGGGGGGGGGGGGAGCCCTGTAGCGGCAAGCCACAGTGCCAGCGGCAGCAGCGTGACGCAGGCCCACGTGCGCGCTCACCTGCCGGAGGGCTCGCGCGCCCCCTGGCATCAGAAGATAGAGACCCCACGGCGTTCGAAATAAACCGGCCTTGCTACGTGGTCTGGTCGTCTCTGTTTCAACGCTTTATTATTCTTATTTATTGAATGAAGGAGAAGCGAAGGCAAGGAGTGTAAAGTTAAAGTCTGTCTTTATTGCTTGGTGCCGTCGTTGTATTGGACGGAGAGGATGACTGCTTTGTGGTCGCTAAAGTGCACTGTCAAGGGGTCTTTGAGGAGCGGTCGTGCGATTGCGTAACTGGTGAAGACGTTGCTTCCATCGCATCTACTCGAGTCAAGCAAAGCGTCAAGTCAAGCGAAAGCCAAGCAAAGACGCCCTTGACTGAATTCCGAACGCGCGCTCCGCCGCTTATATACACACCGCCCGCGTTCGAGGGAGAGGAGTACGGGGGAGAGACGCGCATGCGCACACTTCCGTACACAAGCGCGCGAACTTTCCACGCACCCACCACGCCGTTATCACGTGTACACGCCCTGCCGCCGTTACTGTTGAGCGCGACGCAGCGCACGGGTAGCTACGACGCATGCGCGCACAGACGCGCTCCCCCCGCACCGCCGCAGCTGTTGTTGAGTGCGACGGAGCGCACGGGGTACACGCGCTCCTCCCGCACCGCCGCACCTGTCGTTGAGAGCGAGGAGGGTACGGGGGAGAGACACGCACCTGCGCCTCGACGCGACGCGCATGCGCAGTGAGCGTGTGGACGGCGCCGACGCCGAAGCGGGACATCGTGCGACCAAGAAATGCTCCGCATTAAAAAAAAAAAAAACGCTTCCTGTGGTCAGAGCCGAACCTGGGCCCCTCGCGTTATCAAACCGGCGTCTATTCGATTGCGCTATCATCTTTTCTTTATTTCCATGATTGCTCTATCATCGCATTCGGGGCGCTCAGCATTTCCTTTGGTTTCGTAGCGCGAGCATTGGCTTTGCACTCTGGCTGAGTTGAAGTGTGAGATGTTCGGGTGGGGAGGCGCGCGTCGGGGATTGGCTGCGCCCAGTGATGACGTAAGCTCTGACGTGCAGGTGTTCTCTATAGTTGAGGGAGACGGCGTGCGCTCGGCGGCATTAGTGTCGGATATACCGACAATCTACCGATGTCACATCTACCGAGAAAAAGCTAAGTCAAAGCTAGTGATGACCACCAGCTCCGCTGTTTCCTCAGTCTTCGCATCTCAATTGCGGAGGTGGTGGAATGTTAACTGTAAAGCTGTTGAGCGAATCGGTTGCGTATGGTGCCCACAGTGAAAATAGCAAGAAAAGGCTGAGCGCTCGTGCACGCATGCCTGGAGCGCAAGTTCATCAAGCTAAGCATTATTCACTAAGGGAGGTTGGCCAATAAATTGGCCACTAAAAAAAATCCAGCGTTCGCCTTGTCGTGCACAGTTTCTCACAGCGGTTTCGCAATCTGACAAAGAAGCAGGGCAGCACGTATTCAGAGTTTGCCTACGAGTTGAAGGTCAACTTAGTAGAATGGATGAAGGGAGCCAGCGCCTTTGGGAACTTCGAAAAGGCTCTTGAAGTAGTGGCTCTCGAACAATTCTTTCCTAAGCTTTCCGAGCCAATGAAGCTCTCGATCCAAGATAGGGCTGGAGTAGTAACAGTACAGGCAGCTGCCGACTTGGCTGATGATTACGCGTCACGCCGGGGAGAAAGGGGCGAGGTTCCTGCAGCAAAAGCGGGAGATAAAGGAAAACCTTGGACGGCGAAGCAGGGGGCTGGCGCAGGTATGACGGCACAGAAAAAGGCGGACTTCGCTGCAAGTAGTCAAGGATCACAAAACAAACAGGAGGGAAAGGCCTCGGAGACTTCTTCCAAAAAGAGTCCTTTTGACGCGCGGCAACCACCTACCTGAACTTTGTAAATCTGCGATGCCCCAAACATTGGTGGAAGTTCAACGAAATTCTAATAATCTATTACAACGCGTCCCGTTGTCCAGGTCGCTTGCTCAGGACCAACGGCGTGTTCACTCCAATTTACCTCTGAATGCGCGATTGTCGTCCTTTGTAGTTAACTGGTGAACACAGCGGGCGTTTAATGCGTACAGCAAGCTTCCTAACGTCGGCTCTTCCCTTGCTCAGCAGCTTCTCGGACGCGTGTCTACTATCTGCTCAAGCAATAAAATCTCATCATTCGTTGCAAACAAACATATCTGAGAAATAAACGCTTAAAGGAGATCACAGCATGTAGCACTAGTACAAAAAATAGTCACATCAGTCGCACAAGCACGAAGCAAACCGATAACTATACCTGAACAATGGGTGCTGCGCGTGACTGCAAGGGAGAATTTTCTTTCGTTATGAAGCATATTAGCGCAAACGGGGAGGCAATCACCCAGGGTGAAACGTTTCTAGAAAAAAACTGGGGAAGCTTGCACTAAGTCGCGCAAGCTGCAGGATTTCTTTATACGTGAGCAGAGAAGGACACATCATCACGCAATTGTAAAAGTTTGCAATTGTTTATTTACATGTTCCGTCGTCACTTTGCACTGTGCTGTGATCGTCATATTCATAGATATCGTCGTGTTCCTTATGGCAGCCGCCTCATGGTCGCCGCGAGGCACGCACGCGCACTCGTCATTTTCTCGTTCCTCGGGTTTTTCGCCAGTTTTTCTTTTTCGTTTTGCTAAAGTAAAGCCACTGCGCGTGCCGGGGATGCTCGGCAGACGCCGCGAGGCACGCGCTCACGAGCGCTCGTCATTTTCTTGGTATTTTCAACGCGTTGCGCGCTAAGCGCCACACATTACAGCCAGCTACAACAGCTGAGCTGTTAAAACCACTGTGCTCACCACCACTCTATTTTCACTCCCTAATGCTCTCGACACCCCCCGCCTGCAACTCGCGGGTACTGGTGAGAACGTATACCTGCACCTACGCATGTCCCACTGGACAACTATGCAAATAGGACGCAACTAATCTCCTGGATTAGTTGCGTCCTATTTGCATAGTTGTCCAAGAAATAGACAATCCAAGAAATGGACGTCTGACGTCCATTTCTTGATCTCCTAACGCAGCCACGCCTTTAAAACTGCGTAATCAAACAATTGTGATCAGAAACAGGAGCGGCAAGCTCTGCGGGAACTTTGAGTCACGGAAAGAAAAGCGACCGGACGTGAAAATTCAGTGAACAGTTTTAGAAGCTCCACAGTGCAATCGGGATCAATTTGAAGGTGATGGCGGGAGCATCGTTCAGCGGGCCATCCAACCTACATAGCGGCCTGTTACAGAACTTTGGAGGCAGTGGTAGCGGTGCCTTCTTCACCTCGTTGTTTCTTGCATGATACAACCCTGATACAACCCGTAACATGGCGCTGCTGCTTGTTTCTTTGCCACCTAAGTGATCACCTTCAAATTGATCCCGACTGTACGTAGAACTTCCTCGGGTGACCAGTGCGCATGCACAAAACGCAAAGGGCCTACAGGAGCCTCACGGACCATCGCCTCCTGCATTCTAGGGGCGAAGCCCCTTAGGGGCTCGAACTGTCGGCGCCTCATGTTGTCGTCTCATGTGGTCACGGTACTAAAACACCGGGACACTCGTTGACGCTTCGCGCTGGAACGTAACGCGTACTAAAATAACACACCGGGACACTCGTTTTCCAACTCCTCGCGCTAGAACGCTTCGTGCTTCAACGACACGACCCCCCAACGGTTTCATCTCCGAGGGGCAAAAATGCCAAGGCGCCAAGAATACACTTCTACACACTGAATGCTTCGCCCCTCCCCAGATTTCACGTTAGTGGAGATGACCTGGGATATTTTTCATTGCCAAACGCATCAGCCCCGAGCGGCCAACCAAGCCCCTTCCTTCTAGTCCTGCCACTGTCTCCCAATTTCTAGCATTCCCAGTGATTCAGTCACGTGACCGGTTAATCTTGGGGCGACGCGTGGTGGAAAGCGGCAATGTTGCCGAAACGTGCTCCGCCGCGAGGTTGAGTTTTCTATCGCTGGCGAGAGCGCTTCAGCAATCTCAAACATCGGTTGCCTTGGCAACCAGGCACGAGCCGCTCTAGAATTCACGCTCGGGGCCCCACCTTACACATGTGGGCACTGCAGGCGTACCACTCACTCCCATTGGGAAGCGGGCACTGACTTTGGCGTGGAAAACTACCGGAGGCGAAGCACGATCGTACGCGAGCATCACCTCCTGTATTTTTAGAGACGATAGTCTTTCTTGGGCTACTTAAACCCAGAAATTTTGGTCTGTCTGTATTTCTGTATGTCAGTCCGTCTGTCTGTCTGTGACTCGATTCAGCCACCCGGCCAAAGCAAAAGAATGCCTGCGCAATAGTCTTATATAGTCACAGCTAAATCTAACCCTCTTGGTCCGGTGTAATGTTCATACTTGTCAACACTGTTGAAGAAGAGCAAGACATTACGCAATTATGAGACAACAAATCAATACAGGAGTGATATTTGCAGTGTTCCTTTATAAAAATTCAAACATGCTTGACTTTTGCGAAATTAAATACTTCATCAACTGCAGAAAAAGAATTCACTCCGCCGTCACCTGCTGTCGCCCGCGCCACTATAGCTTCTGGCGCCATTTTCAGAAATCAACCGGTAACAGTTACGCAAGGTTCCACTAGATAGTTTCCACGTTCTGCTTGCAACGCACGTGGAGTAGGGAAACGCGGTTCTATAAACGTTGAAGTAGGGTGCCTCGATTAACGCGCGTCTTCGCCGTACGGCAGCGTTCGCATCGAGACACCCGGTTTGGAGCAGTGGAACGCGCAAAATTTAAAATGATTTAAGCAAACACTTGGCGTCTTTACCTTGGGAGGAGCGCGACGCAAGAGGAACAACATGAGAGGTGAGCGGTAAAGCGAAGGGAGGCATTTACTTCGCAAAAGCCGATAAAGGCTATCGTCTTTTGACGTCATTTGCAACGAAAGGAGCAGATACGCGGCCAATTTTTTCAATGAGAAACGCATCAGCCTCGAGCGGTCAACCAGGCTCTTTCCTTCTACTCCGATTCTTTAGTCACGTGACCAGTTAATCATGGGGCGACGCATGTTAGAAAGCGGTAACGTTGGTAAAACGTGCTCCGCCGCGGGTCTGGGTTTTCAAACGCTGGCGAGAACACCGTTACTTTGGAAATCTCAAACATCGGTTGCCTTGGCAACCAGGCACAAGCCGCTCTCTTTCTTTGCGGAAGATTGCCCCTACGGAATAAGAAAACGTTTTAAAAGGTACAACACTGCACCCGTAACGCGCAAAAATCCAAGAAGAGACCGATGTTGGGGCCCCCATATCCAGCGCTTGAGATCTGGGGGTCTGCCAGGATGGAGCCCTGTGCCTCGGAGGTGTTGCGTTCGCGCGTCTCTATGGCCTGGACAAGCCCACAACAAATGTTCAACGCCAACTTCTGACGCAGGAAGCACACAGAAGGGGCAAGTGTCCGCAAACGGCGCGTGATATCGGGCAGGCTTAGCGTGGGCAACTGGGATAACGCCACCCCAACCCGAAGTCTCCGCAGTACGACTTCCTCCAAGCGAGCGAGCCCACTGGGGAGGTCAGTTTTACGCGGTGGAAGTAAAGCACGCATGGCGCGACGGAGGGTTTCCTTTTCCACCAGCAGTTCTTCTATGGTAGATACTGGAAGTGGTAGTGCCCGTGGGAGGTCCCTGTGGCAGGGGCGATCCGCCGCTGTGTGGGCAGGAAGCATGTCCCGGCGAATCCACAAAACGCGGACAGGGCATGAATAAGTGTTCATAATCTCGTGAATGCGTGCGGCCAGGCTTGTGCAACGCGCAACGCGATGCAAATCCCGAATCGCTGCCGTTGAGTCAGTATAAAGTTCCAGCTTGTCCCCAATAGTCAAAGTCGATGCAAGCGCCTGCAGGCCACCCCGAATGGCAGTAAGTTCTGCTAGCAGGTTTGGGAGTGCACGGTGTGACTTGTACGCGCAGCTTTGATTTAGGGCAGGGTAGGAGGGACACGTCAAGGCCGTGGTGACGAA
This sequence comes from Haemaphysalis longicornis, assembly GCF_048455015.1. Lineage (NCBI taxonomy): Eukaryota > Metazoa > Arthropoda > Arachnida > Ixodida > Ixodidae > Haemaphysalis > Haemaphysalis longicornis. Next base: position 4,285,955 of record NW_027526203.1, read on the forward strand.
GCAGTCGTATGCCTGGCGTCCAAAAAAGCCTGGAAAACCAGCGGTTGCGTCTCAGGCGCCCAGTCAAGGCTACGCGCCCACGGACGTGTAGACTTGTCAGAGGCTTGTTGTCCGTCACCTGATGGTACAGCCAGGGCGGCCTTGTGGCGGAAAAGGCTGGAATCGTATTCGGCGGCTGGTCCATGTACGCGGCGAGAGCTTGCTGCTTCTGGAACCAGTCCATGTTTCACGACGCTGATGAATGAGTTCATTTGGCGTGTTTAGCTGGGCTTCTGCTTGGAGCTGTGGAATTGGTGTTAGGTGGGGGAGGCCAGTAATAGTGCGCATGGCGGCCCTGTTAATACACTCCAGCCGGTCCTAGTCTCCTCGCGTCATGTACTGGAACTGTGCCTGGTACACGAGCCTTGGCTGTAGTACGGAGCGGCTAGGAGACGGGCAATCGTCCAGCAGGCCCCGCTAGATTTCTGAGAGATTCGGCGAACGAGGTGGAGCATTTCGCATATACGGATCCACTGAGCCGCTGAACCTGAAGCCAATACCTCCAATCCTAGAACCCGAAAGTGTCCAACAATGGGAATGGCGGACCCGTTCAGCTGCAGTGCGATCGGAGATACTGCAAGGGAGGGACGGCCCCAAGCGTTCGCGACCGGAAGTGCGGCAGTGTTCTCTTGAGAGAGGGTAAGACCCGCATACTCGCACCATTTCTGGAAGTCTGCTAAGGCTTGCTGGAGGCACTCTGCTTGTCGGTACAGGTCCGGATGAACTGACCACACAGTAATGCCATCCGCGTACATGAGGAAATACAAGTCTTGGATAGTGGAAAGGTGCCAAGCTAGCGGCAACAAGACAATGTTAAAAAGTAGCAGAGACAGAACAGAGGCTTGTGGTACGCCGCGTACTGGTGTAACGAGCCGAAGCTCCAACATTGATGCGTATAGTAAAAGAGCGGTGTTGAAGAAAGTGTCGGATGAAGTCACAGACTTTGTCTGGGCGGCGAAGACAACTGAGGATTTGTAATATTGCAGCGTGACTAACGTTGCCGTACGCCTTGCATGTCCACAGCTAATACAGTCCTCACACAGCGAGAACAGCCTCCCACCAAAACTATCGATGACAGTTATTCCAAGTCATCTTCAGCACCAAGATGAGGTCTGAATCCGATTAGCGCCGGGTGATACCGTCGAAAAGTATCAAGCCACCACTGAAGACGTGTCAAGCATCCGCTCTAACAGCTTGCACAGCGTAGCAAGCGATTGGCTGCAAGTTGAAAAGTTCGTGCGGTGGTTTCCCGGGCTTTAGGATCGGAACAATATCCGTTCGAAGCCAGGATTCAAGGAGTTGACCAGATGGCCACACCTGATTTACGGTAAGCATCGTGAGAGCTGGGTCGTCAATATTTTTGTATACCTCATAAGTAATGCCATCGGGACCCGGAGCAGTCCGAAGTTTAGCTCGATCGATCGCGGCCAAAAATTCAGCATTGTGAACGGTAACTGAATTCCAGAAATGGCATCATGAGTTGGCGGTAAGCCCACACTGCTCGGAAGGGGGAACGGAATCGGCATTGCCACTCTGTTTCAGTTACGGTTGGGTGATCCCGGTTGAGCTCGGCGCCCCACCTTACGACATGTGGGCACTGCAGGCGTACCCCTCACTCCCATTGGGAAGTGGGCGATGCTTTTGGAATTGTAAAATAAAGGAGACGATGACGTGAGATCCAAATCTTTTCGTTGCGGTGTTCACGTCGCTTGCGTACATAGAGTTGACCAACATTGCGGCGCCCTGACCTCCCGTTGCGCAGCGAAAACAGCTTCATCGATAATTCCTCGGTGCAATGTCGTGTTCTAAGCTGCTGATTTCGCTTTTAATTAGCCCATTCTTACCCTCACCTAAAGTTTAAATTGACAATCAGCTTTTGTTTTTTAGATAGAAGAGCGAGTTTTCAGCTGTTAAGCCTGACAAAGTAGCATTTGTCGGCGTCATAGCAACGGGCTCGCGAGATCACGAGTAGCTCCAGCAGTATCTGTGTCTGTTAGTAGATGGCGCTAGGAATAACGCGCGGCAAAGATGGCTTCCATTACAACGAGGGCAGCACGCGTCTTATCAGCCGACTCACTAGACAGTCCTTGGTGCGTTTTTTAGATCAGGGAGGCCCGCTCCAACTGGTAAAACCAAACCACTGACAAGGATGCTGTCCAACGAGGGGCAGATGCTCGAACAACACGGGCGCAAGCGTGGACGCCCAAAACAAGGGACGTGAGTGATGCACCACACACAAGAAAGGCTGATGGACCGAAACCCGCAGATACGCAAGGGCGAGACAAATCGGCATCAAATGGAATTGGTCCAGCTTATCGCACAGTCCATAGAAAACATCCTGGCCAAGAAATAGCCCACCCAGTAGGAGACACCTGAAATGACAACGCCGATGGCCAAGGGAGTGTACCGCCGCCATTTTTTCAGCAGGCCACAGCCACTACCGTGGAGCCCCCAACCCAACAGTCCATATACATCCTGCAGAGGAAGAGAGCACCTCCCACTAGTCCCCGAAAAAGTGCCCAACGAAAAAGGGTGATCCCGTCGACACCGCACAAAGCAGGCAGAAACGGTAAACGTTGGCTTCCTAAACATGCACGAGGCGAGGAAAGCTTCAAAGTGGGAAGAGTTATCCGAAACTCTTGACAGGAAGGCCATTGAAATCTACTCAGTTGCTGAGACGCACCATCCGGGCCCTGAGGAACCTCCGATGCATTGCAATTGTCGTTGGGCGGGTTGCAACAGGGGAGCTGGCTGCAGGGGTGGAGGGGTGGGCGTGCGGTGGCGACGCCCCGTGGGAGTGGTTGGAAGGAAGAGAAGGATGGGAGTGATTGGAATGATCATGCTGGGAACATCTATGGATCACCGGAACCATCTTTGGTAAGCCCACGATCATCGGTGTTGTGTACCTAACTGTCACCCAAGGGCCACACGACGGCAACTGCAACATATTGCAATGCATAGAACAGGATGTGACACGGTAGGCAACCGACAAACAATTGCTGCTGATGGGAGACTTCAACGGGCATATTCAGCCCATCGATGGGTTCCAGGGCTATAATGGTAACCTTACGGTCGGCCTAGCTGAGAAGCTCTGTCACGACATAGCCAACCTGCGCGGCGACTGTGAAGGTGACTTTACGTGGTGCTCGCAACAGGGGTAGCTGCATTGACTACGCACTGATATCGTCTTCACTGGCAACACACATCAGACAAGTCCACATCGATGAAGGTGGCCTCTTCAGCCTGGGGAGCGACCACCATCGAATCAAGCTGTCGTTCTCCTCATCACCCCACCAAAAACGTGTGCGATAGCCTCGAAGACCTGCAAAGCGCTATCTGCCGGTACCTGCATACAAGACAGTTGCCAACGAATTCGAATCCTTCCACATCCACGCAAGGAAGGCAACGTACTCAGAGTTTGTCGGTGAGCTAAAAAGAATCATGCACAAGCATGAGTTTCGCACAGGCTCTCGTAGATGTCCTCAACGAACGCGGTGGTGGGACAGCGAAATCAAGGAGGCCCTTGAAAAGCGCCGTGCGGCAAACCGGGAACACAGGTATTCAGTGAAAAATCTCACAGCCAGTGAATGCCTCCTTGCGTGGGAAGAGCATATGCGCTGCAAACGAGCAATGCAACAGATTGTCCAATGCAAAATCGCAGAAAACGAGCAAAAGCAACCGGAAGAGATCACTACAGCAGGCCGTAACAGCGCTCGGAAGTTTTGGACCTATGTTTCTTCACTCAACCGCGAATCACCATTGCCAACGCTCCGAGATGAAATGATGGGCGACACAGTGCTTGATCTACGTCGGCACCTAACAATACATCTTGAGAGAATCTTTGAAAATACGACACCCAACCAAGGGTCCACACAGAGCCAGCCCTGTAGGAGAGCCGCCAGGTGAACAGGTCTCGTACATGGTCGACTGCCAATGGGAAGTGATACCGCGGGCCCTCAAACGTGCTCTTGCTCTCATTGGGGTTCACACGGCAAGCGGACTAGAAGGCATCCCTGCGGAACTGGTCAAGTGTGTAGGTGGAAGTAACGCAAGCACACCTTGCAGTAATCTTCACCGGCATAATCTACGGGGACCCCATCCCAGAGGCATGGCTACTGGGGAAGGTGTCATTACACCAAAGAAAGGCGGTGACAGCAGCTTTCTCAGGGATCACAGTACACTCACTCACCGTCACCAGCGTACTGTATAGGCTCTTTGCCCAGGTGCTTAAGGCTTGGAGGAGCGCATGGGCGGAGCAAAGTGGTCACTTGACGGAGCTGCAAAATGCATTCAGACGGGATCGTCGTGTGGAGGACAACCTGTTTGTACTCTCTCAGTGCATAGAAATTGCACGAAAGAATCGTTGATTGATTCTAGGGTTTAACGCGCCGACGCAACGCAGGTGATAAGGCGCACCGTAGTGGAGGGCTCCGGATTAAATTTGACCACCTGTGGATCTTTAACGTGCGCCGAAATCTCGTACACATGGGCGTTTTTGCTTTTCGCCTCCATCAGAAAAGCGGCCGCCGCGGCCGGGAATCGGACCCGCGACCTCTCGCTCAACAGAACAACACCTTAGCCACTGAGCCACCGCGGCGGGTGCACGGAAAGAATCTCAGGATCTGGTAACATGCTTCCTCAACGTCCCTAAGGCATATGACAACATCCCATATGACCTTATGCTGCAACACATGAGCGCGCTGGCTAAATGGATTGACCTCCTGCGGCGCTTATACACCGGCAACAAGGCAGTGCATGCTTCAGAGAGGTCGTCCGCACGGAGCCAGTGACAATACACTGGGGACTCAAGTAGGGGTTCCCGCTATCCCCGCTGCTATACATGCTGTACGTAGCGGGGCTAGAGAAAGTCCTTATTGCGTCGGGACTCGGCTTCACGCTGCTCTATTCCGAAGATGGATTCCCGCAAATGTGGACACTTCCGGGGCTGGTCTTCGCCGATGACCTTGTCCTGCTCGCTGGAAGTGGGGCTGAACCCGCCGTGGTGGCTCAGTGGCTAAGGCATTGCGCTGCTGATCACGAGGTCACGGGTTCGATTCACGGCCGCGGCGGCCGCTTTTCTGATGGAGGCGAAAAGCAATAACGCCCGTGTGTACGATATTTCGACGCACGTTAAAGATCCACAGGTGGTCAAAATTAATCCGGAGCCCTCCACTACGCCGCACCTCATCGCCTGCGTTGCTTCGGAGCGTTAAACCCTAGAATCAATCAAGTGTGGCTGAGCTACAGAGACTTGTCATTGCCTCAGCTGAGCATCTATCACCATTGGGACTGCAACACACGCAAGTCAGCAGTCCTGTACTCCTCCGACTTAGAGGACAAGGCTCGCGCTGTGCTGCTGCCTGGCGGTGAAGAGGTCCCATCAATGCACAGCTACTGTTACCTTGGCGTCACTTTCAGCACCACTGGTGACAAGTATGCTACACACGAGGCATTGCTGAAAGAAAAGCCTAGACGTGCCAGCTGTATCCTGCGCAGACGGTGCTTATGGGGGTGTAACCGATACCTGTTGGCCCGTGACCTGTGGAAGTCGGTGCATGTTTCATGTCTCACCTTTGTGAACGCTGTGGTGTGTGTGTCGGCGCCAAGACGGGGATGGCTCGATCGAGCGTGGTCAGCGAGGGGTTGACCGCCTTGCCTTGGGCTGCCATGGCCGAGTGGCTATGGAGGCCACACAAGGTGACCTGGGATGGTCAACGTTTGAGGCTCGCGAGGCCACCAGCGAAATTGCGTTCGAGGAGCAACTCCGAGTCATGAACGACGAACGCTGGGCGCGGCGACTGTTCCATTACATGGCATTCACGGGTGTACGCACACAGTGGTGCAACCATCTCTACCACCTCCGTCGAAAATTCGGCTTCACTACCAGCCCGATTGAGGTGGGCCCACCGCACAAGATCACCGAGAACATGCGCGCCAGAGTGAAAGGGGAGGAAAACAGTCGCTGGCGGACAGCAATGCACCAAAAGTCTACCCTGGAACCATACCGCAGCCACAGGAAAGATACAGACCGGACGCGTGCCTACGACAACAGCAGCGGCAGCGCGCCCTTCTTAGAGGCCCGTGCGGGGGCTGTGTATTGTCGGCGCTACGATAAAACGCTGGAGATACAAGCAGCAAAGTGCAGGGCATGCGACGAACACGAAGAGAGAGAGCATCGAGCACCTGGTGCTGCACTGCCGCAAGCTGCTCCCACCCGCCAGAGTCAACGCGAATGTACAACAGGCGCTAGGGTTCGAGGGTGGCATCGACAACGCCACAGAAGTAAGCACGACGAATAAGCGACTGCAACTCTGGCAGCGATCGGATCGTCTGGGTGCGGCTGTGGTGACGGGGCAGTGAACGCACGAGTGAACTGCAGTGAATGGCGACAGTGTAGTGGACGTACACATACGCATGCAGTGTACCACAATGCAAAAGACTGAAGGACAACTGTTACCTTCAGTCTTCTCGCTGGCGGCGACGGTGCAGTGACTTGAGGCATTCAGCCGCATTTTTTCTTTTCATTTTTTCTTTTATATGTATTTTGTAAATTTGTTTACCCGATACATAGGGTTTCTGGCCACAATGATCATCATCATCATCATCGGCTATGGGCAGAGAGCGCGTACATCGAAACGCCCTACGCGCGGAGTGCGTCGCGTATGTGTAACCAGAGTCCTTCAATGGTTGTAGGGCTTTGGTGTAACTAAAAGGGTTCGAAACTGAATGCGTGCGGTCTACGTATACTCTTCACGTTTGCGTCGGTGAACGCTGTGCGCGCGTGGAACTAAAACTGTCAATGTTCCAACTACACTCCGCCCCAGTAAATTTCTCGAATTTTGTTTTGCGTCCAGATATTTCCTATACAATAAAATGCCTAAAAAGTACTGCAGGATTCATAAAGTTGTCCCCTAAGGAGGTTACGAGGGAGAACACTTCATTAGACCGCACTAAATTTTTCTACAAAGTTTACGTTCCCCAACCCCCGTATAGCTTAGGAAACCAAAAATGTTACAAAAGCCGGAACACGTAATACAAAAATCAATCAGCACAGCTGGGCTGGGCAGAAATTCTGTCTTGATATTTTTTCCCGTTTTAACGGATCACCAAAGTTGGGTCTAATGAACTCGCGTTTACTGCTTCTCGGCTGGAAGATCGCGCTTAAAAAAAAAAAAAAAAAACAGGAGGAAAATGATACCCGCGTGATCTTGTTCATTTTTGCATGATTCGAGCAATGGGAGTGGGTTGGAAGGGGGGAAAGGGGGGGGGGGGGGGGCTCGGGGCATAAACCAGCAGATGAACACATTAACGCACGCGAAAAAACCTTGGTTTAGGCGACGGAGTGGTGCATAAGGTCACGCCTCCCGCCCGCAAAATAAAACCCTGCCACAGCCCATGCATATCCACATCGGCCTTTCGGTTTTGCGAACACGGTGCCGCGCTTAGAGATAAGCTGTGTGTTTGGACGCAGCGTTTGCAAGGTCTCGCGCTGCACAGCTACCGTGCGTAACACCGTGTGTTTGCGGAGGTCTACAAATGCTGCCAGATATAGGCGCTATCGCGGAAACTCTCCTCCACATTACCGCCGCCACAAAGACGCCGTCCCCGATTGCGCGGCCGCTATCACGCGGCGAGGGGCGAGTTCGGCCACCCATGACGTGGGGCGGCCTTGTCACTGGCGTAATTATCGCACGGGCCGCCGCATGCTGCAGGTCGTGTGGCCTTCCGCCCCACCCGGGGCACAGCAGCAGCTCTGGCGCTGGCGACCCGTCGCCGACGGCTGGGCCGTAGCGGAGGACATGGAGGTGTCGCGGGTGGCCTTCCTAGTGATGTGCCTCGTGCTGGCCGCTCTGGTGACCGGCGCCGCCTGGGCCGTGCGGCAGCAGGATGGCGACGCGGGGCATCCGCACATTGTGTTCGTCCTCGCTGACGACCTGGTGAGTTGCCTCCGCGCCGCCGCCGAAGAGTTCGATCTATGCTGCAAACGTAGCTCCATGCTGCTATACGAATATATAAAACGAAACTGCTGCCTAAGGTTACCGTGTGATTCAGCTATCAAATATGGCATTATTTACCACGATCCCTACGCTCGCTTCCCAGCATAGCGTGTGCACGCGTGAATGTTGTTGTGATACCTGATCGGTAAAGAGTGGTGACTAGTAGCCCCTTCTACATGGTGCGAATTTCGCTTGCGAATTAGCAGCTGCGGCGCCGCTCGTGCGGCAAAACGATCTATTCTCGTTGTTGTGGCATATTGCCAAGTGTTTGGAACAGTCTAACGTCTCCTGTGAATTCTGCTTGAAATTTGGCAATTTGTTGCAGCAGTGAAAATAGGAAAAATCAGATCGTTTTGCCGCACGAGCAGCGCCGCAGCTGCGAATTCGCAGGCGAAACTTGCATCACGTAGAACGAGCTTCACCCAATATGAATACACACGGAACAGGAGGCAGTTGCGACATGGTAAAAAAGCGCAATAGACGGAGACAGAAGAAAAGAGAGTGACACGTCCCGTGTCACTCTCTTTTTTTCTGTCCCCGTCTATTGCGCTTTTTCACCATGTCGAAGTCCTATCACCAACTCACCCAAATTTCTGCATTGAACAGTTGCATAGTATAAAGCTGGTTTAGCAACATAAGTTATGCGTTAAAAACACTAGTTTCACAAGCTGCTCCTTGTAAGACGGGAGAAAAACTTCTGAAAAATGGTAGCTGCTTAAGGAATTGTTTCTTGGCATCACCCAAATTAAAGTATCAATTGATATGCCAGCCAGCGCGGTTCGCCGAGTCTCGCGCTTGCTCCGCATTAAACACAATTTCAAGATGTTTGATCACTGTTCCACGTATGAATGATATTCAATGCACGAAGGCCTGCTTGAAGCATTGCTTCATACAGGCCTAATGAAACTTCGTGTAATTGGAGTCGTACGTCGTTTTTTCGGCGGCTATATCTTTACGCACACTGGCGCCACAGTCTGTACAGAAGTAAAAAAGAAAAAAAAAAGTGAGCAAAAACGTTGCCTCACATAGTGAGCTCATTTCAACTTGTAGAGTGTTGGGTATCTGTTGACATAGGCGCTGGTAAAATGGCAGAATATTTAATTCGGGAGACGAGAGTTGGCCAGTGTCCATTTAACAGGTGATTTAGCGCCTTTAGGGAGCTTTGGAAAGTGGATATGAATTGTAGGCATGGCCAGATAACGTGTTTACTCGTATTGTTGAGGTACTCCGAAGCCCCGAGCACTTCGGGATGTTGTGAAGGTTATATATGAAGCAAGGCGTGTATAAGCAGTACCAAGAATTTTAAGAAGGTTAAAAAGATTCTTCTGCATGACCAGCGACAAGTTCAGAAGGTTTTTTGTTCTAATCACATTAGGCAGGTGGCAACCGAAAACACGTATTACGGTTCGCTCACGGAGTAGACTGTTTCGCTCTATCTCGCTTGTTCGGTAATCATACACGAGCTCAAAGTGTTAGAGCCACTGGCAACAACTATGGCGACGAAGCTACTTACCGGTGAGTTAAAATGGGTGTCCATTGCGAAAGCGTGGCTAGATAGCAAAAGGCTCGGCATATAACAAAACAAAACGCTCGTTCCTCTCCCTTTCGACCTTGAGACTCCGCCCTTTGGGCACGCCTTGTTCCGGCTTCCTGTATTGTCACCCTGCGCAGAGGCAAGTGGCGAGCCGCGCTTCGACTAGACGTCGCCGTGTCAACGTCACCAGCGCTGCAAAGGCTGCGCGCACTCCCTGTATGGACTTTATCTACACACGGCCTGTTCCGTCGCTCGCTCCGTTGACACATCGACGCGGATCGACGCGAAGATTTGGCGACATGCCCCGCCTATTGCTCACGCAGTAGTACCAAATTATATGGCAGGGTGGATATATTTCATAGATGGGATATAGATGTTCCGCCGAATCGATGTAGCGGAAAAGAGATCGTATACGTGTGACAGCAGGTCCCGTACAGTTGCACCCCGTCTGCATCCCTTGGCGTGTAGCACACGCGGGAGCTGGACTTGTACCGGTGTGCCCGTGCACGTTCAAGGTGCACGAGCCAGCGTGCGCACATGCACTCCCAGCAGCGGCACTAACGCTCGCAGGGCTGGAACGACGTGAGCTACCACGGCTGCCCGCAGATCCGCACGCCCAACATCGACGCCCTGGCCTGGAACGGGATCCGCCTGAGGCGCTACTACGCGCAGCCACTGTGCACTCCGTCCAGGGCAGCCCTGCTCAGCGGCCGCTACCCCATCAATCTGGGTAAAAGGAGCCTGCACTGTGCTACCCGGCGCCCCCGCCGCTCCTCCCAGTACAGGATTAAAGGAATTCCCGGCACCATGCTCGGTGCCTTTCACGCCGCAAAGCGGTCGAACGGGCTAAAAACAAAATTGCGGTGCGGTGGTGCGCGACAAATGCCACCTCCCTCTTCCCTTCTCCTAAAGCAAGCGTTGTGAAGTTGCTGCTGAGGTAGTGTGGTTTGGTTCACCTTCTCAACGTGCAGAAACAGTCCAGGGTCAGAATTCTCCAAAAAAAAGGACGTCGTTTTGAAGTGACGCCTCGCTGGCATGCGAATGCATGTATTCTTGGGTCGCGGCGTCGCTTTCAGGCGGGGCAAACCGAGGCAACGGTGTTCCTCGATGAGAACCATGGCGCGAAGCGACGGGAATCAGTACGCGTGGCTTTGCACCATGGTTCTCATCGAAGAACACCGTGTGGTTGTCTCGGTTTACCCCGCCTCAAAGCGACGCCCCGCACCGACCAAGAGTATGATGCATTTGCATGCCAGCGCCGCGTCTTTCAAAACGGGAATGAGCCCACTCGTCCCAGGAGAAGCCAACTCGTCACACCGGCCTTTTGGTTCGGTGCCATGGGGAGATAGGAATTCTCGGGGAGGGTGCCTTTTCGTCGCATGGATTTCGTTGCACCGCGACCGTGTGAACAAATCCCTTGAAGCGCTGGCCGGAAATTGGCATTGAAAGCGGGTCTGAGGCTGATCTCGACAATGGTAAACTCGTTACAGCTTTTGTTTAGGAGGGGTGGAGAGGTCAGTGCGACCTGCACTTGTTTGAAGCGCTGATCATACAGGGGCGTAGAGGTGGGGTACCTAGCTGGTTTGAACAATGAACAATGAAATTTATTGGCAGCACATACAAAGTACATGATGCCGGAGGCCGACAGAAAAATCTGCCTCAAAGGACACCGTGACAAAGCTGCGGGCTTCGTGTGGGTATGGTACTCTGGTTACGACTGTAGTTGGGTCTGTAGTTGGGTCTGCAGAGGTCTGCGTCACCAGGCGATGGTGTGACTTGCACACGTGATTGAATCCTTTAAACGCGGCTGAAGCGCTGTCCATGGGGGAGGGGGGAGGGCGAAAAATCAGCGCGTCCTGCACTTGTGTTTGGAAGAGGCGCTGATATCAGAGCAATTTATCCATGGAAATTTGGGCACACAAAATATGTCCAGCGAGAGTGCCTTTTTCTCGCTTGGATTTCGTAGCACCCCGACCTTGTAAACAAAGCCCTGGCTGGAAAGGGGCGGGAAGAATGGTCAGATCACGTGACCCCCTGTGTCGCTCAGCGGAGCCCCAGTCAATGCCTCGGAACATCGGCCTCTGAGTTGACGTATTAAAGCAGTGCAATAAGCAGGATTGTTCATTTCATGCACAACCTGTTCACTGCGCCATTTGTACGCGTTTTTTAAACACGAAAGTGTTTTACTCCGGGATTCACGAAGATTTCACTTTCGTCATATTCATCACGGAGGTGACGCCAGTACAACGAAGCATGATGATGATGATGATGATTGCTATTGGTCTCCCCTTTAAAGCGGGGTGATGACATGTCATCTTACCAAAAAGGACTAATATAATCATGTTTTTTACACTCTTGGTTTAATACTGGCGCTGCTAAGGGCAGGCACTAAGCTTATTAGGCCCGTAATACTTTTTTTCCCCTGTTACAGATGGTAACTGTCCTAGGCAATATTCCCCTCTCTGCTTTTCGTCCACCGCATTCTAATCTTCTTTTCGCCCCCTCGACAGCCTCGAAGTTAACTTCCTCTGTGATACCCTTAAATCCTAGGGCTTCTGAAAGCCCAATATTCCCTTCATGTAGATTTGGATGGATACCCTCACATTCTAACACTATGTGCCGCATAGTTTCTGTTCCTTTTCCGCAGACCACGCATACCCCATCATTTTGTGAACACTTCCCCAAAAAACTCTTAGTTCGCAGGCAACCTGCTCTAGCCTCAAAAACCAAAGCACTGCCCTGGGAATTATCGTAGAAATTTTCCTTTCTGATGTTCAATTTCTCAGCCCTGTACATCTCTAACGACGTTTTACCTTCCATTTTTTCCCTCCATTTATTCGTTTCAATCTGCCTTGCCTCTTTTTTGGTTACCTTGGCTGTTTTGGATTCTCCACTGTTCTTTCCGTATTTCATCGTTAGCCTTCTAGTCTTTCTTAACCACTGCGTGTCCACGCTTTTCAAGTATAGGTACCTAAAAACCTTAGCTGCCCACCTTCGTTGATCCATTGCCGTCAACCTCATCTCAAAGCATATTTTACTCTGAGCTTCTCTAACTTCAAACGACGCCCAGCCCATATCTCCCTGAACTGCTTCGTTAGTTGTTTTTCCATGCGCGCCTAAGGCCAAACGTCCTACCGTTCTCTGGTTTACTTCAAGGCCTGATAGAACGTCTGATTTTAAGCAGAGTACAACATTCGCAAACGTGAGACCCGGAACCATTACTCCTTTCCACATTCCTCTTACTACTTCCTATTTGTTATACCCCCACAGAGCTCTATGCTTCATTATAGCTGCGTTTCGCTTTCCCTTAACCTTAAGTTGCTCCTCGTGAGTTCTTAAGTAGTTATCCCCTTCGTTTATCCACACTCCCAAATATTTATATTCCTTCACTCCAGGTAATTCGCATTGCTGGATAGACACTACATCAGTGGTAGCGTCATTGAAAACCATTATTCCTGATTTTTCTGCACTGAAATCTAACCCGAGGTCTGTGGCTTCCTGGCCGCTAATATTTATTAGCCGCTGCATATCGGTTTGGTTATCAGCTAAAAGAACAATGTCGTCTGCGTATAACATTCCCGGAATATGCTGTTGTACCACTTCGCCTTGCAGCATATGGGTTAGGCTAAACCCTACTTGACTTTCTTCCAGTATCTTTTCTAACCCTGCCATGTAAAGCATGAACAGTATTGGGCTCAAAGGGCATCCCTGTTTCAGTCCCCGATGGATGTTGACCTGCTGGGCGCATTTCTGTCCTTCCCAAGTAAGGTGCACTCTATTGTCTTTATAGATTGCTATAAGGAACTGTACTAACTCGTCATCTAATCCCTGGAGTTTCAGCGTTCTCCACAGCCGTTCTCTGTTTACGTTGTCATATGCCCCTTTAATGTCCAAGAACGTAATCCATAGTGGTCTATTCTGTGCTTTCGCAATTTCAATGCATTGCGTTATCACGAACAAATTGTCATCCAGTCGCCTGTCTTGTCTAAATCCATTCTGCAGTTTCCCAAGTATTTCATTTTCTTCCATCCATGCTTGAATTTCTGATTTTATCGCCTGCATTACGAATATATACACCACTGACGTTACTGTGAGTGGTCTGTATGAATCAATACTGGCTGTGTCTCCTCTGCCTTTATATATTAAATTCATCCTACTTTCTAACCAGTCCTCTGGTATTTGTTTGGTTTCTATCACCTTATCTATTGCCCTCATAAACGATTCCTTGCTTTTAGGTCCAAGCAGGTTTATCAGTTGCATTGGTATTCCGTCCGGGCCCACTGCTGTCTGGGGGGAAACCTTTTGCTCTGCTTTTTTCCAATCAAGGTTGCTCAAACTTATTTCCCTTTCCGCAGTCTTCTGTGGCGCTGATGTTATCGGTGCTGGTTTCCCTGCCACTATTGTCCTAAACTTCTCACTAATCACTCAATGAATATGCGCCAACGCGTGCTCTCCTTCTAAATGTTCGCCCTCCTAATCAATCAGGAATTTTTGATGGTTATCGTTTTTTGAGCTTAGTGATTTTACATGGTTCCAAAACTTCTTGGATGCGCTTTTGTCCTTCCGTATTTCTGCCATCCATTGTTCGCTTTTCTGCTTGATCTTTGCTTGCACCATTTTCTGCACTTCTACTTTTTTCCCACGGTAGATATTCTATTTCTCCTTCACTACCTCCGGTTCCATACCAGTTCTTTTTGCTTCTCTATGTTCTCTCGACGCCTTTCTTCGCTGGTCAATAGCCTCTTATTTCCTTATTCCACCAGCTTCGTACAAGCGGCCTGTAAAGGGTGCACCCCTGCACACAGGGCCTTCTTGCGGGGAAGCAACCTTTAGTTCTAACCCACGTATTCAGAAAGCGTACTTCACTAATGCCGTAAGGAATCCTTTCGTAAGTGTCGCAATAGGACCAGAAGAAGAAACGGGCCTTGCGCTTCACAAACCTTCCTTAAGGCGCACTTATCAAAGGCGCCTCTTTCGAGGCACCCTAGGCTCCTGCGATCGAGGCTAGCGCGTGATGCGCCAATCCGCACACGGCGTGTGGGCGGGGCTTGCCCTTTGCGCCAATAGGGAAGAACGCGTGCGGGGCGCCAGCTTCGAAGCACACGGATCAGCCAGCTCCGTCCGTAACCAGTACCCGTAGGGAACTTTAGGCTTAACATTGCGGCACAATACTGATCGCCGATTGCGCTACTACAGCGCAACAGTATCATCCCCTTTCTCGCATGCGTAGCTTGGTTTGCACGATTGCTTCCATTCGGGCAAGCGGAGACAAACGGTAGCTGCACTTGCCGACGTCGCTCTACGCGCGGAGGCAGCGCCATGGTGCCGGCGCTGGCCGCATCGCGCGCCGCCGGCCGGGGGCGGACCGGTGTGCGGGTGTGTGCACGGCCGCGTCAGGGCGGCAGGCGTGTGCGCGGATCGTTTTTGCTCGCAGAAAGCGCTTTATTGTTCACAGCTTTATCAGTTTCTCGCGAATGACGCTCGAAATCGAACGCCTCAGCCGAGCTGTCGTAGTAGCCTGTAATGTTGGTCGGGGAAAGGTGCACTTAAGGTAGGTCGGGAGCTACCTTAAGTGTCGCTTACTTTTCTGTGCGATAAGTTCGCGAAAAGGCGCCCTTTGAGCGTACGTTTGGTTCTAGAAACGCGTTAAGACGCCGAAAAGTGCCTGAAGGGAAAAGTTGTACTTAAGGTAGGTTTGTGAATACGGGGGCAAGAGTACGTTATACTTGGGGTTGTTAGTTTTCGCGTTTTATATTTTAACACGAAAGTGTTTTATGCCGGGATGCACCAAGATTTCAATGACGTCATATCCGTCACGGAAATGACGACAGTGCACCTTTGCCGAAGTGACCCGCCAGCAGGACGTCGCTCGCCAAGCAAACCCACAAGACTGCCGCCGACCCGCAAATCATGCTCAGCTGCAGATTTCGCTGCACATTTCACTTTCTTGTTTAACCGATTCCTATGACAGAGAAACCAACCACAGCCTTTTTTTACTTTTTCTGCGTGTCATTTAATACAAATTTGAATGCAATTATCAGTTCACTATAATTAACGCGGTGTGACGGCATATTCACTTAACTTCCTACTTCATAAACTTTGATTCACACTCGCTCGTCTACACCTTTTTTATATGGCCGACATATAGCAGGCAAAAACATTGCATTGCTTTAACGTTCCGAAACGAGCTCTTTGTGCGAGTTTTCCGTGTGGCGAATATCCTGGTAACACGAGAATTCCTCGTACGAAACGTCCTATGACAAATTGGCATTCCTGACCAGTTCACCTGTGACGAGTTGGCCTATGACGAGTGGCCTTGAGACAAGTGGCCCTAGACCCCTTCAAAACGACGCCCCTTTTTTGAAGAATTCAGCCCCAGGACAACAAAAGGGAGTCAAACGAAATGTTGAATAGTCATTTAGGAAAATGGAGGTACTTGTATGAACCACTGCGTTTACTGAAGTCGTGTAGGCAAGAGAAACCCCTGTTGTGAAGGGATGAGTATCTATGTCGACTAAGGGAACATTTAAAAGAGAAGCTTCAGCTTACAAGAGCAGTCGGAATCGTTTGGCAGTAGTGGGTGAAGCGGTGAGGAACCGACAGTAATCAGCGAGGTATGCGGTATGCGACGGACCATGAAAAAGGAACAAAAGGCACTGACTAATATTGACGCTCAAAGGTAAACAAGAGTTTGAGGTAAATCCTGTTATATTAAAAAGAGGTATAAAATCAGGTAAGCAAAAAAGTGATGGTGTATTTACATATAAATGTTCGACAGCGGCAGCTGGAAGACCGACGCCTACAAAGCTCGATGACAGAGCAAACATGACCTTTCTCAAACCGTTTCATTAGCTTCATTCATGTTTTCACTTCGGGGAGACTGTGAACCACCTTCTCATTTTCCGAAGGCCCTTCTAAGGTGGCACAAACGCGAGAGGAGCTTATGTTTATGCGGAGAAAAAAAAATTAGGCCCACCTCCCCTCGCGGGAACCCTGGTGTGATGCGACGCTGGGGGGGGGGGGTTCAAGCGCAAGCGAAGAGCAACCGTCGACCGAAAGGAAAGGCCGCCGGAGAGCGGCACACCGGTTATATGCGCAGCGCGCCCGAAGGAGAGGAGACCGCGGAGAGAGAGTACTGCACATGCGCAGCACCGCGCGCAGCGCCGCCCACCGGCGGAGTGAGAGCACGCTGGGCCGCACACGCTCTCACCTGGGCACGCGCCGGCGCCAGTGCGTCGGCCGCGGCTATGACGCAACACAATCCAACACAATCCACTTTAATGCACTCCAATCCAATCCAATCCAAATCCAATCCAATCCAAGCCAATCCAATCGAATCCAATCCAATGCCCCTCGCGAGAGAGTGTTCGCTATCGGAGAGGAGAGCGGGAGAGTGGCTGCGGACAACAACGGACGCACGCAGGAAGGACAAGGCCGCCGACAAGAGATGCTCTGAGCGTCGCATCTAAAAAAGCTCTGAGGATTCCTAAACCCTTCTTATGGTTTGTGAATGCGAAGGCATTAACGTCCAACTGAACACCTGAGACGCTTTGCTTCGGCCTGGCGTTCTCGTTGCGCTTCATCTTCTTGAGACGCTTTGCTTCGCGGTCCGCCTGAACCACTTATATAATGGGAGAGTTTCGGCGATGGCGAATTCCCTTGCTTGTCTGTTCGCTTGCTCGGCTGCGCTCTTCCATTCCCTTCATCTACGGCGCAGTGGCGGGAACGACCGCCTGACACTGCTACCGAGGTAAAGCTCACAGTATGGAACGCCTCGTGCCACGGAATGCTTTCAAGGAGCCGTTTCGCGGCTTCAGACGCCGATTACTGATTTTTCGCTCAATGGGATGGGATACTTAGGGCCAACAAAAATGGGAATCCAGTTGGATATTTTCAAAACTTCCTGTCCTGTGTCTATACACTTTAAGAATTTACCGCAAGTCGTCTTCGCCCTGACGCTTTAGAATAATCAATCAGTGCAACTTGTAGTAAAAACTTGGCGGATATGTCGAGTTTGACTCAATAATGTCGTCTGCGTAGGGACACTGCGCAATGCAAGCGGACTTGCAGCACTGCGTCATGACTCAGCGGAAATTTCCTTTTAAAGGGACCCTGCTACACTTTCTTCAACTTTTTTTGAAATCTTAAATGTTTGCAGAACGCAGTCACCCAACACACCCAGTACTTAGATTAGGGGGTCGCAAAGTACCTCAGCCAAAAACTACGCTTTGCCCATCAGACAAGTTCTAATCTCGCTCAAAACATTTTCCTTTCTTTCTCAGTCTTGACGTTCTTCGACAGCTCGAATTACGTCACTAAGGCCATGCAGCGGCTGTTGGCCGGTTTTCCTTCAGTTCCAGCAATGAACGCTTTTAGATAGCAACTTTAAAAAAAAGTCACAAAAACAAAGCAGAAATTCAAGGCGTATCTGGTGCGACGAGCAAATCACGCAGTGCCGCTCCATGCTGGCTTTCGCAGTGGTTCCAGTCGCGAAGGAAAGAGTGAACGCGCTTATCGAAAGTGTTGCAGGGTCCCTTTAACGTAAAGCTTCCACTCTAGGAAATCGCCGCAGGTGGGCTTTACCACAGCGCCCCAAAACGACCAATCAGCGTGACCGAACGTCCAAATTTGGCAAATGACCCGACCCAGCATCTGCGCTGGGACAACAGCGCAAGGCGTGCATGTGCGCTGTTGTCATAGCGCAGACTCGAGTTCTTACTCTGATCCCATGCTGGGCCCCGTCATTTGCCATATTTGCATTTTTGGTCACTCTGATTGGTCGTATTGGGGCGCTGTCGTGAAGCCCACCTGTGGCGATTTTTTAGGGTGTTCTTGGGCTAGCAGTCGAGCATTTCGCGGCGGCTGGGGCGGTGAAGTCTCACTTCTTCCCCCTCTACCAAAATACCTCCGTCTACCAAGCTACCTCTTTTGCTTCTCTTTTTTTCTAAACAATCGTGCTAAATTATTTTTGGTCTGACACAAGGAAAAACTGCCTGAAGAAAAACACGCGATAAGGCAGAATTCTGGAGCCAAAAGTTCCGAATGTGCTAAAACTTCGCACACAATACAGCGAAAGTGTTGGTACTATGCAGCTAAAGTGTTCAGTTACGTGCCGGTTCTTCTTCCGAAACCTATGCCAGCAAATTAAGAAACATTCTGAAACTGTTACCCTTCATTTTTCCAGAATAACGTTTGACATGTTGGACTTCCATCTTGTGGCTTCAACCATGCTATTGCATCTTTTTTTTCTCTTCCTTGTTTAGGGACTAATTTTGTGTTTGTAATGCGTTCAATTCGGGATGCGGTCGCGTTGAAAATGCCACTGCCAGGTCCCTTCATGGCTTTGGCACTCACGTTTCTGTATAAGTACTGAATGCGTGTACACAATAAATTTTATTATTATTATTATTATTATTATTATTATTATTATTATTATTATTATTATTATTATTATTATTATTATTATTATTATTATTATTATTATTATTATTATTATTATTATTATTATTATTATTGAGGCTACTGCGTCTCAGAAACCGGCTGAATTCTGGAGGTATGTAAGCGGCCGTTCTAAGGCGTCTAAAGAACACGTTAGCCTGCTTAATTCCGATGGTGAAGAGGTTGAGGATGTTGCCACCAGTTTTGCTCAGTACTTTCATTCTGTCTTTCAACTGCCAGATGGCAACGACGAACGCCTATCGTTTAATAACTCTAATTTTAACACACTTATGTTTGATGAAAAAATTGTCAATGATAGCCTTCAACGGATGAAACCATCATTTTCCTGTGGTGCAGATGGAATTCCAGCAGCCCTCATGAAGGCTTACGGCAACATTTTTGTGCCTGTCTTAACTTCCCTTTATATAAACTGCATACTTTTAGGTAAATTTCCTCGTGCATGGAAGATCGCTCGAATTTTTCCAATATTTAAGTCTGGTGATAAGTCAGCCGTTTCTAACTATCGCCCGATCTCACTCCTTTGTGTCGCCTCAAAACTCTTTGAGTCAGCTCTGAAAAAGTTCTTGCTGCCTGCGTCAAGAACGTTGTGATACCAAATCAGCACGGCTTTTTCTCGGGTCGATCGACGGTCACAAATCTTGCAAGCTTTATGACACAGGCTTCGGCTGCAGTTTGTGAAAACGGCCAGTTGGACGTTATTTATTTTGACCTCAGTAAGGCGTTTGATGTGGTGAACCATCAGTTATTAATTAACAAGCTTGCTAAGTCCGGTGTAGACGCAAGCCTTGTTGCCTTTTTGTCCAACTATCTCCTTGACCGGTCCTTTTATGTAGATGTTAACTACAAAAAGTCTAGTGTTTACCCTGCAACAAGTGGTGTACCCCAGGGTTCCGTGCTGGGTCCATTATTGTTTTCTGTCTTTATCAATGATGTGTCAACAGTGTTAACTAACTCTTCTTTTCTTCTCTATGCTGATGATGTCAAACTATTTAGGCACATTAGTGGTGTTCAGGACTGCTGTGCCTTGCAGAGGGATGTGTCGGAATTATCGGCCTGGTGCAGGAAAAACTGCCTAATTTTAAACCCCACTAAAACAAAGGTTGTCACCTACAGCCGGAAAACCCACCGTCTGCTGTTTTCCTACAGTATTGAGGGAGCTCCTCTGCAAAGGGTTGAGGAGATTAGGGACCTAGGGGTGCTTTTCGACAGTACCCTCTCTTTTTCTCCTCATATTAGGCTCATCACCCGGCGAGCACTCCGAAGTCTTGGAATTGTGTGTCGGATTATAAGGAATTCTCTTCTCCAGATCCATTTCTAATGCTATACAATGCAATATGTATACCACAGTTAGAATATGCTTCTGTTGCCTGGAACGGCATCTCCAAATCTAGTAGTGAATTAATAGAACGTGTGCAGAAGAAGTTTTTATCCATATTTAAGCACCGTCATCACAATCACAGTTTTCATCCTGATTCTGACTTACCCATAGTCCCTTCCATCCCTTCCTTGAACTGCAGACGTATGCGTGCAGACCTTACATTTCTTCACAAAATTGTTCATGGTGACCTTTCTTGCGCAGACCTGCTTAACTGTTTAGAGTTTAGTGTACCACAAAGGCCCACCAGGTCGCATCGCCCGTTCTTGACCGCTGCGCGCAACTCCAACCATTCTCCTGTGCGCAGAATACAGAATTGTTACAACCGCTTCTTTGAACGCCTTGACATCTTTCAGAAATCCTTTACAATTTACCGTACAGCGCTGTTCAATACAGTATGTTAACCACCTATGGTATGTCTGTCGTTCTTTTTTTTCTGGAATTTGGTTTCTCTGCGGTTGTGTCTATCCAACTGATAGTTGCCTATTTTTGAAACTGTTTACTGTCATTTGTTCGTCTTATCGTTTGTCGCTGCACTCTTGCCGTTGTCTTTGTTATATTACTTTCAAACTTTGTGGCTCTGCCTGTCGTGTGGCCTTTACGACAGGCACAGCAACATAGGCATCTTCTTTTTATTTTTTTTACCTGTACCCAGGCTGCGCCTGTGCTTTATTTCTGCCATTTTCACTACTTCAATTTGTGTGTGTCTTGTCGCTTGTTTGTATCTTGCTATATGTTTCTTGTATTTTGTTTTTATGTAACTATCCGTGCGCCAGCACTCAGGCCTCTGGCTGTTCCTGGGCACGTAAATAAACATGATTGATTGATTGAGTGATTGATTGATTATTATTATTATTATTATTATTATTATTATTATTCAGTAGCCCTTTGTGTTTAACAAAATGAGTTCCTCAGGTATCAATTCTCTCGCCTTTATTGTTTAATATTTATGTAAATGATTTATTCTATGGTATTCGCCATAGTAAAGTATACCAAATGCTGATGATACTGTTTTAGTCACACGGTACTGAAACTATTCATCTGCTTTAAATCAGGTGCAGGAAGACGCTATCCATGTATTTGATCGGTTCAAGATTAACCGTGTCCGTACCGTAAAAAAAAATAAAAATGTAAATTTACCGAAAAATGTTTCTCGCTCAATTTGTAGACCTTCTTTTTCTTAATAAAAAGGCATCAGTATTTCAATGAAATAACGTTCCTTTATTTATCTAACTGCGTAAATAAGATTGCTTCACACGGAACCTTTATTTCGATGAAATAAGGCGCCTTTAATTCTTTATTGTGCGAAAAGATTGATCGAAGATGGCTTCACCGCATGCCCGCAGTGTCTTCCAAAAAAGCGCTGTCAGGGCTCCAAGATGACCCTTAGGTGCTTGGCCCCCCAAATAGTTCGTTTAACCCTTTCGCTTCCGTTAGCGAGTATAGTCGTCATGAGATTTTGTACCAAAATGAGCGATGACGAGTATAGTCGTCATCGGTCATGACGACTATACTCGTCAACGGAAGCGAAAGGGTTAAACGGAGTATTTTACGGGCCAAACACCTTAGGGGCTCCGGCTTTCAGCGTCTCCTGTCGTCAAGTTGTCAAACGATGGTCAAAAACAAGTGTATAATGGTTAAAAACGGTTCAAAAATGCATGATAAAGAACATGCTAAACCTGACTAACATGATAAATAAACTAACATATTTTAGGGTAGCTTGACTGCGGTAGCGCGCGAGTGGTACAACCCGTGTGAGCGGTACAATGGGAGCGGTACAACCCGTGTGGACGAGCTCAGCTAGTCTACGGTAGGCAAAGGATTAACAGGATTAACCTAAAAATAGAAAAACCAAGGCAATATGCTTTCATAACCTTCTGAAGAGGGTAGAAAAAGATAAACTACACTGCTCCACTTGTACACAGAGTTCATGCGTTCCAATAACTTCAGCTTCTTCTGTAAAATCTGTAGGCATTATTTTTGACAGTGACAGTGTCGTGGTCGTCTCACATGGTGTACCTACGTAACCGGCTACGTGTTGTGGCAAGCATGCTCTATAATTCAAAAGTTTTTTATGCCTTACTACATACGCAAGCTCGTCACTCACTCTTTGGCTTACAGTGCACGTAGGTATGAAATATTGTTCTTGTTTTTCAATGTTTCTTCGAAATGGCACTGTAGAATCAATAGTATTTAAAAAAAAACATTCGTAAAAGTGTCGCATCCAATGTTTCTTTGCCGTCAGGAAACCGGTTTGATGTTTTAAAAATGCCATCTTTTGCCTGTCTTTTTTCCCACACAATTGTGCTAAATTATTTTTGGTTTGACACAGGGAAGAACTACCTGAAGAAAAACACACGACACGGTCGAATTTTTGAGCGCTTTTGGAACCGCGTCTGTAAGAAAACTGTAGTGTCCTGACGAGGCGTGCACGCTAATAACCACGCGATTGCCTCTTGTGAGTTCGGATGTCAGTCCCCGCGCCTTCTTTTCTGTGACGGGGTTTTTACCATCATATTCTGCATGTTTCAACCTCTGACGGTAGCCTGACTTCGCAGAGAAAGAAACTTTATATTGCACTGGCTTTTTCAAAGATGTATGGCACCTTATAGCCGCGACACTTTGTCAGTTCAACAGCGTATGCATCTGCAATTAGCTATGGTGGGATCCCGAAAGTACGGATCGTTCTGTACTCGGCCCGCCTGTGCACAGGCTGCACACTAAACTTTCTTACACCCTTTTTGGCCGAAAGGGGTGTAAGAATCTTGCCACATGGCGAACACCTTCAAAAGGTGTTTTGGCTAAAAAAAGGGTGTTCGTGTAAACACCCTAAAAAGGGGTGTAAGGTTGCTCAACAACCTAAAATAAGGGTGTGGGCAGTGGAGCTACGCGTGACGGTGTGAATGGGCCGAGAGCGCACCATCACATACAGACACATTCTACATGCACAAGTCACACTTGACCATCAAATGAATTGAGCAAGAAAACCAATTGGATGCATGGGGACAGCGAGTACATACGGTGGGAGTCGCAGGGGTAAAGTAGGTTGGTTACTTTCCTCATGTAATACCAAAGCCGGCGACGAGAGACGCTAACCAGTCTTTGTCTTCTCATTTCGCCCAACAAGCAAGTTTTCTCCCACCCCGCGGATGCGCGCTGTACCGCGGCAGCCGCGGCGGGCCGTGGCTCAGCGGAACAAAGGAAGTGACAAGTGTTTTCGCTCATTGACATTTATTACTGGATAATAAACATACAAAGAGCATGCAGGCTAGCTGGTTGACGGCGGGGATCTAGTTCCTCGCCTGGGAAATTACAGGGAATCGAG
The DNA here is from genome assembly GCF_048455015.1 of Haemaphysalis longicornis. Taxonomy (NCBI): domain Eukaryota; kingdom Metazoa; phylum Arthropoda; class Arachnida; order Ixodida; family Ixodidae; genus Haemaphysalis; species Haemaphysalis longicornis. The sequence goes on from NW_027526203.1 coordinate 4,309,684, forward strand.
AGGTTCGACTCACCGCGACAAGAGTCATCTTCGGGGCGCCTCAGCGCGCTCGCGTTTGCCTCGCTGGGTCGCCGATGACAGCCATTGTCGCTCTCCTTTTCGTCCGATCCTCGAAGGAAGGAGGTCACCAGGCGCGTCCTGTTGCCTCGCTTCCCGAGCTCCAACCTCCCACCGCTTGCATCCCGCGCGCTCTTGCCGGCCACAAGACACGCCTTCGGCGAGGAGGTAGATCCCCCTCGCCGACGTCTCGCCAAGAAAGTTCCCGCGAGGAGCAAGCAGTGGGGCGAAGCCAAACGAAAGGGAACGCGCTAAGGTCGCGTTCCCACAATACTTACTAAGAAATACATCTACTCTTCATGCTTTTATAGCAAGCAGAGGAAAGTTCTCCAATAGAGCCGCTGGGCTTGTCGCAAAAATAAGATATTTGCGCTAATTTCGGAATTATGCATTTTGATGTAAGCATATACAAATCAGCATGCGGATTTGCAAAAACGTTTTAATCGAGAGGTAGTTATTACGTTCAATATGTCATAAAATTTTATTAAATACCAGACAAATATTGCCCGCCATTTCTACAGCCTTTAAGAAGGGTGTTCAATATTTTAACACCATTTTTCCCAAAAGGGTGTAAAGCTACAAATGAGGGTGTTGGAAACTAAGAAAAAGGGTGTAAAGAAAGCGGGTGTAAGAGACCTCCAACTTTGGAGGTATTTCATACCCGTTTACACGGGTGGACAGAACATTTTCTACAAGCGGAGTATGTTTTGTACCTCACGATGTTTCACACAACATAAAATGGAATACTTTTTTACAAGTGAAGCTGTTTAACCTTGAACTAGGTTCGGCGGCGTTAGCAAAAAAAAAGAGAAAACGAACTGCGCTTCTTGTAACGGGTGCACCACCGCAGATAATGTGTTATACCAGTGAATCCGGCTTTGTAGCCTGTTCGAGTGTTATCACAGAAGGCGCAAGCGTATACGCACATCTTACTACACCATTTCACAGGTACCAGTCTTTTTGGATTCTAAAACGCAAAAAGAATTGGCGCAGCTTGCAATGGTGGTGCAAGGCTGGAGAAAGAGCATAGTTGGGGGTCGACCTAGCTTGTTTCCTTCTTGGATCCGCTGTCAGGGTGTGGGACACACTGGAACAGCCTTGTAAAGTCTGGTTAAACTTGGCCTCACCCCTGAGAGCTTATCCTAGCTTAGCAAGAACATCGCAAAGCCTAGAAAACGCAGCAAAACTTAGCGACACCGGAAGAAACTAGGTGGACCCGAAGCTGAACATTTTTTTCGACACCCTACAGAAAGCCAAGCGTGTTGCCGTCGTTCAACACCCTTTTTGCCTCACAACTATAGTTTTTTTTAAATGTTCAAATTGATATTTCACGTGCCAAATGTAAACTTGGGGCATGGTACACACCGTATATGGAAAGGAGCGATCATTGCAGACGAACAGTCTTTTTTTTTGCTTTTAAATGTTTCTTACGAGTAGAGGAGGGTATGAGGGGATGTCTTGTTCTTTACAGTGCAATTATACATGTGTGCATGGCCTTATTTAATGAACAGCTCAACACCTTTTCCACACCCTTTCAACACCATAAGAAAAACCAAGGGTGTTGAAGTTGATCAACACCATTTTTTTACACAAAAAGGGTGTAGAGCTAGGAAAAGGGTGTTGAGATTCAAGAAAAAGGGTGTAATGGGCTCCCAACACCCTATTTCCACTTATGCTACACCTTTTTTGGCCAAAAAGGGAGTAAAAAAGTTTAGTGTGAGTGTCCGCACAAGATATGGTGAAAACGTTAGTTTACACTATATACCTAAACCATTCAATTATGTGCCTGGTTCTTTTTTCAAAATATCTTCAAAGCACAAATTACAAAAAAATGCTGAATAAAGCTGGTGGGCAACAAACACGCGCCATGGATGTCAACGTGGAAGCGGTGGCGACTTTCCTACGGTGAATGCAAAACTGTTAACGGTGTTCCGTGACGCTGCCCTCACGTCTCTAGCGTTGGTACAGTAACATTTGAGGTCACATGCCGTAAATTCACTTGGAATCATTGAAGCAAGCATTGCGAGTGCGTGCACACGTAAGCGAGCTCCGCGCGACATGCCTCTGAGTTAGCCACAGCATACTAATGGCGCTGGTATGACGGTACGCAAAGCAGGATGCAACACAGCACGCAACAGACTGTGGAACGAAACCGAAAAAGCAGACATCAACGTTATAGTTGTTTCATCTCGCGTCGCGCAAGAACAAACCGTTAAAATATGCTAACATGCAAATACATACTACAATAAGTAGTGGGGTCCCACTACTTATTATTCAAAAGGGGGAAGTGTGACACTGCCCCTTTTCAAAGCGAAATCTTTCTTAGTGGGACCGATGGAGTTCTGTCAAAAGACCAATACATTTCCCCATAGACCGGTTGCTAGACCGAAAAGCTCTGATAAGATCTTTAAACACACGGCACGTGCGGGAAACCGGGACCGCAAATAAAGTCTTTCTCTATCTGTCTCTAAAACTGGGCTTCCGTTGTGTCAAAACGGTTACTGGAAAATCGCGAAAAAGGAACGGTTTTAGGTACGACAACACACGCATCGATCATGAAGGAGTACAATAGTATAACTTTATCTCATAAACCACGTAAGCGTGTACATTTAAATAGTTCGTAGATGCATTTACTTAGTGCGCGAAAAGCGTCGCATGGGTTCGCTCTTCGCTTGCGATTTGGGTGTAAGTAGGGTTCTGCGTTTTCGGATAAATCCGATAAAATCCGAAAAACACTCGCGGGTAAAAATTTTGCGAATTCGGATTTATCCGAGAAACTCCGAATTCAGGCACCGCCGCCTATGAAAACCAGACTATCCTTTATCTTTCCCTGGCATCCTCAAAAAACGGTTCCTGTTCTATTTTCATGTTTCCACTTTTGTTAGTTCCACTTACGTTCCAAAGCTTCAGAAAGGGAGTCGCTTTGGACCCTTATCATGAAAAACCAGATCTCTCCCCACAACAATAGTCGAACCAAGGTCAAACACTTCTCACCTTCCCTGCCACTCCACTTCGGGCCTTTTTCCCTGATATGTTATTTTCTGAGAATTTCATTCGCCCTTCTCTGACCTCACTTCACTAAAGATTGAACGTTTGAGTAAGCGCAAAGGAACAAGGACGAACGAAGTGGACGGGACACAGCGCTACTATCAACTCGTTTATTTTCACTGTACCGTCCCGATTTTATACGGGACGGTACAACGAAAGAAAAGAGGGAAAGGGGAGGATCACAAGCAAATACAATAAAAACTAGAAACTAAGAGGTGGAGGATGACAGTTCAAACACCCGCTTAACAAAGGCACTTTAGGAAGGCAAAAACTAGTGATTGGATAAGAATTTCAGTTCTGTCTTTGTCAGTGTTATGGAAGCTGTGCTAGCGCATTTGTCTTTCAATAAAACAATCTGGTAGGACTCGATGATTTCTTTTGTTAGCTGATTCTCGTGTCGGCCTACAATGCTGGTCTTATCAAAATGTGGCCTACATTCACAATCTTATTCTATTGTGTTCGGTATTCGTTTCCTATATTCGATTCCTTTATCTGCATGACCTGCATGTTAAGCTCAGATTCTTAATTTAAAAAAAAACCTCGAACGAAGTGCTCTCAATAATCAAGCTGAATCTGAATCAATAATCAATATAAAAGCTGAATCTACATTGGTGCATGAGGTCTATTCCCTACTTGCTGTGCGCCTGAAGGCACTTTTAAGCCAATGGACCGACGCCTCAGTGACAAGTTTTGGCGGGGAAGTCGACTGCATGCTCGACATTGCTGACGAGAAGCGCTTGTACGCTGTTAACAGCTTCCATGAGTACTACGGTGCTGTGGCCGAGAAGTGGAGCCAGACCGTGCAACGAAATATTGCGGACGACTTGCAATACACCAGCGATTCGTTTTGGTATCGAGTGCAGATTGTCAACCCGAACGTGAAGGCAGAACTACATCCCATGTTCTAGATCTACAAGCACTTGTTCACAGTGGTCGCGCAGTGAGAGCATGATATTTGTTTCTGCTGTTTGATTTCTTTTATTATTTTACATGGTATTTCTTAAAGATCAATCCTCTGCGACCCTAATAATCTGAAAAACTCCGAATTCTGTTTACCCTGAAAGCACGCTCCGAAAAACTCCAAATTTTCAAAAATAAATAAACTCCGAAAAACGCCCTCCGAATTTGTTCAAAAATAAACTCCGAAAATGCAGAACCCTAGGTGTAAGGTTTGACGATCGATTGGACGCACTTCTAGCTTTCGTGCTTCCCTCTACTTTGGTTAGGAAGGGATGGTACACTTTTGCATCAGAATGGTCGTTGGTCTGCACCAGATATGTAACCAAGCTGCTACCACCTCCCAAATTTGGTGACAAGTGGCACATTTTGCATACTTTTGCAGTTTTCAACACGTATGATTACGTCAGATTCACGTTGCGTTCCTCGGTAACTCGATAGAGCACCTGAGGCAGTTTTTAGGTTGAGGAATATAAAGGAATGGAATTGAACTGCCCGTCCATTCCAGGAGTGGGAATGGGCTAACTTCTCTCATTCCGAGGAATTGAAAGGAATGGAATCGCGACAAGTTCTAATTCCTCGGAATAGAATTAGAATGGAATGGGGATGCCCATTCCGCAACACTGCTCCAGACGTAAGATTACCAGCCGAGTTTGTGCTGCGGGACTATAGGACTATAGATGAGATAAATCTTTTTGTCGTCCTTATCTCTTGGTACATGCAAAAGTGAAATATTTCTCCTGATTTGAAAAGAAAGTAAAGTTAGTATGCAAGTGCAAATGAGAGAAAAAGAAACGTCTTGTCATTTGTTGCCTTTTCACTCGTTTATAAGCTAAATATTTCTTGCACTTTGCACTGACAGCGGACATTCTGTAACACAATAAAGGGACAGAGAAGCGAAACCTTCAAAGCAACCATTGCGGCTGCGTTGTGTTGTTTATTCCATGCAATCCATCTTTTTCAAATGAAGCCGTAGCTTCATTGCACAGGGAAGGGAACGTTATACGCCATTCGCAGCTGGGCAAAAACTGCATTAATTACGTCACTGTAGTTCCCCATGGCTCAGCCCTTTAAAAGTTTCATTTGCCCCAATTAAACGGTTGATATCAACTTTTTGTTTCTTCACGCACAGGTTGCACAAGTTACACATGCCAGCAATCCGCTAAATTTGTCCCTGCGGACTTCGCCAGTGTGTCGTCATAGATGACGTCAGGAAACAATGGGAAGGATGGCGCGTGGGAAATGGCACTTTCGAACGCACTTTTCTTGTTAAAAAGCACAGAAATTGAAAAAAAAAACTCGGAGCATGGCTTAAACATCAGATACTTAAACCTGGTAAGACAATTAATGCTTACAGTTTCAATGTTGCTTATAACGGTATCACGGCTCTCGCAGGTCTGCAACACTCGGTCATCTACAACGAGGAACCGAGGGGACTTCCGTTGTCCGTGAAAATTTTGCCCCAGTGGCTGGCTGATCTTGGATACGCTACGCACATTATAGGAAAGGTGGGTAACTGCAAACGCCACGCCTTGCATCTGTGCCCTTCGTTTTTAAGTTTTAAGTTTTTTTTTTCCTACGTTGTGTTTCAGCCGCGACTTACTTTACTTTGTTGGAAATGTCTGCATCATTGTTGTGAACGTCTGTAAATGTCATTGTTGTAAATGTCTGCACCGCAACTTTTCTTTTAATAGCGGATAATTTATTCCCTTTATTATCATTCCCTGCAGTCAGTGTCTGTAGACATGACTCATGACGTAGTTGATGCCTGGCATACTTGATGTTAGCAGGGAAACACTGCCACAAGGGCATGTAACGACTAGATTGCACAAACTCAAAAATTAGATTGGCGAAAGTTGGATAAAACAGCAGAGACAGATCCTTTCAATCAGTCAGTTCTAAATATTAAAATCAACCAATCAATCAATCAATCAATCAATCAATCAATCAATCAATCAATCAATCAATCAATCAATCAATCAATCAATCAATCAATCAATCAATCAATTAATCAATCAATCGATAAATCAATCAATCGATCAATTTCAACCAATAATAATTTCAATCAACAATAACTTCGCTGCACACCCGTGGTCTTCCAGGAACAGAAATTTTGGTTCGGACATGCGAATCTGACCTGTGTCTGTTTTTTTATCTCGCCCGTACACTACTCTGTTTCCCATAAAAATCCTTATATAGCTTTTTCCCCGCGTGGACGCTCAGTAACTAGTGTCATCGAAAACGCCCCTTCGGTGTTTTCGCTGGGCATGACAAGAGACAGCAAACCAACGAACAACGTTCACGATTGTGCTAGTCTCTAGCATGCATCAGTTTAGAATATCTCTAGCACGCATTTCTTTAGGACTACTAGTGGTCACCGGGGGGAAAATGAAACAGACAATCACAAGAGTTGTGTGTTCGGTCCCGAATTAGGAATTTTTCGTGTCGGATTGCTGCAAAATTTCTAGTTCTCGCTTTAAATTTGAATCCGCAAAATTTTTATCTTGAAGGGCCCTTTATTTTTCATCGTATTTATCCGAAAATTCCGCAACTAATAGTAAGCAGACGAACATGAACACAAAAAGAGCAAGTAAAAAGACCGCTGTGAATTCGAGCCTAAGCTTGAAAATCCATTACATCTGAGCCGCGCTGACGGATTGCGACTTTATTTCTGACTAGATACTAGCGATTTTTAGTTCCCTCGTACATGCCAATCCGAGCAACAAAAATTTAGTTTCTTCCATGGTTTATATGGCTGAAATACGGGTCACAAAATAAAAGCCAGGCATTCGGACCTGTTGCTCGTTGCTTGTAGGGTAAGGCTATTTATGCCCACTTATGGTAAGTCATGTTTCAACACTTCCACAATAAATTTGAGACAATGCATCCTACGGTATAGGTCTACCATCATGGATTCACACTCGATTCTGGTTGTTTCATACTTCCACCAACTAAACATGCTCCGAAACTTCTCTACATAATTTGTACACTAGTGTGGGTCTGCGAAACGTGCTATAGTCTGCCAGTAACAGTATGAGTTTCTGTTTCAGTGGCACATCGGCTTCTACAAGAAAGAATACACTCCCCTGATGCGGGGCTTTCAGCGGCACGTGGGCTACTGGGGAGCCTACGTGGACTACTACAGTCACGAAAAGGCTTACCTTGGGGTGAGGCAACATTGCATGTATCCTGCGAGCTGGTTCAGAGCTGGGCGTTTGGACATCGACATTCACACGATTTTTCAATATGACTTCTTTTTTGCATGCAGCGTTTTACATTATGTCCCCACCCGTCGCAATGGCTCAGCTACCCGCCGCGGTGGCTCAGTGGCTAAGGCGTTGCGCTGCTGAGCACGAGGTCGCGGGTTCGATTCCCGGCCGCGGCGGCCGCTTTTCTGATGGAGGCGAAAAGCAAAAACGCCCGTGTGTACGAGATTTCGGCGCACGTTAAAGATCCCCAGGTGGTCGAAATTAATCCGGAGCCCTCCACTACGGCGCGCCTCATCGCCTGCGTTGCGTCGGCGCGTTAAACCCCACAATCAATCAATGGCTCAGCTGGCTAAAGTGGTGTGCTGCTGAGCACGAGGACGCAGGTTTTATCCCGGCCATGGTGGCCATTTTTCTTACTGTAGGTTAGGTTAACTGCCAACCCCTTAGTTCTGTCTTAATTCAACGAGCCCCTCATTTCCCATTTTGATTCGCTATATATATATATATATATATATATATATATATATATATATATATATATATATATATATATATAGAAATATGAAGCCTGCGGGAGAGGCTTTGTTCCTGCAGCAGCCATAAATAGAATGATAGTGGCGGTGGTGTTACTCCACACGTAGAATTTTCTCATGCGGACCTGCTCCGCAGTTGGCACGTTCGGAAGTAATCTATCTCCACATGCCTCTGTCAAGCATTTTACACCATAAAAATTGTGAGCATGACTGATTTGCTTTCATAAGCTGTAAACAACCATAGTGCACATAGGTTTCACAAACCGTTGGCCGTACTCTATTCAGCACTGCACAGTGAAAGAGCGTGTACTATTGACCCTGAATGTTCTAGCCGACCAAATCTCCAGGACTGGATATGAGAAGAGATTTTGTTCTTGCCAAAAACGATACTGGGAGATATTTGACTCATCTGTTGACAGAAGAAGCCGTCGCGACCATTGAGAACCATCCCACGGACAAGGTAATTACACATCTATCATGGTGACTTGTAAGATAATAAACTCCACTCAATTTGTAAAAATGCTGTCTGCATTAGTCCCTAGTTTTGCTTTAATCGTTGCCGCTTTCCCTAATTGTTTCACAGCCTTTGTTTTTGTACCTGGCGCACCTAGCTCCCCATTCGGCCAGTGCCCAAGACCCACTGCAAGTGCCTGACAAGTACGTCAAGCAATACCAAGAAATTGGTTCCCCGGAAAGGATGAAGTATGCAGGTGAGCTGTCTGTCCACTTGGTCCAAGGATTTTGCAATAATGACCCGGAACAGGCTTTCCTATGCGGTGGATTTCTGCGACACGTTTTCGTGCGAGTGGCCTCAGCTGCGCGGAAGCCTTGGCCGTTACGAGCAGCCAGCGTTTGATAGGGTATACCATGCAGTGACGCTGTTACTGCTCGTGAACGCGGTGAACAAAAAAATGCGTAATGCCCAATACATCGGGCAGTGAAACCAATGCTGAGGCAATGTGGCTGTATGCAACAGGTGAAATGTTAGTTTCGCTTGTTTTTGGTAAAACAAATGACCAACGACCAGTGCCCCCTTGTGTATCGTGACCCATATTGTCAGCTCTCGCTGGAAGTCACATTGGTTGCAGTTGCCAAGGTTGCCCCATGCATTCATTTCATCAGAGCTCGTTATGTGCCGTGAGGCTTCAAGTGCTTCCCCTACGGGGGTTTTCCATGACCACCCTCGATAAAAACAAAAACAATGCTTAGTGATCAAGGAATTCAGAATTCTGCACCATCTAGCTATCACAGAAGGAAGCGTCAAATACGTTCCGAAAAGTCTAATCGAACGCTTTTTTTAATGAAATAAGTTTCGTGGTTCTGTTCTCAGCGCGTCTGTAGTCATGGATATCCACATTTACAGACAACATATTACGGCGTTGGACGAACCCGCTGTGTCTTTAGCGAAACGACTACGTAAACATGCCCCATCAGCGACTGTGAGACTCCGCAGCCATACAACATTGCGGGGAAAGCCAAACATGATTCCAATAAAATATGTGACCTCCCCATAATCTCCATACTACCATATGAACATACGGGGCTATAGTAGAAAGCTCTCTGAGCAACACGACCTAAACATGATTAGGCGTCATGGACGTGCCGTTCTGATCGATGTTTGGCGTTTGAGGAGGCCTCTGAACGTACATCGGCTTACCAATCACACCAGAGTTCCTGCGCTCGATCCCAAAGGAAAGACTGTCGGCGCTAAATACCCACCTCAACTGTCCTTGGTCATTCGATAGAACGCAAATGGCCACAACTCTTCAACATGGCCAGCGTCTGATCACCTGACAGGTTCGTTTATTCTAGTTTTTGTTTCTGGCGAGTAAATGTAACAATTCTTGCATGATTTATTTCGGTTATAATTGCGCTACCATTTCATTTATTTTTATTATTTCTTGAAATGACCGGTTACATTTCTGACCCATGCAGAAGGGCTTCTAATCCTGAGGTAATACCGGGGCAATGAGTCAAAACATAACAATGAAATAACTTGGAACAACACGGCACCGTAATTTTGTAGAGATTCTTGTTTTTTTAGAGAGAGAGAAGAAAAATGGCGCTGGTAGGGGCAACAATGGTGGACATGATGGAAATAATGTGTTATTAAACACGTATATGACACTTTAATGAGTATGTAGTATGAAATTATTTGATTTAAAACACTTAAAGGAGTACTGACACCAAATTTAGAGGCCTAAATAACGATATAATTGGCTTCAGTAGTTTGTACAGATTACCCACAGAAATTTTTGGAGCGATCCGAGGCTGGAAACGCATCAAAAATCGATTTTAATTGCCCTGGCCGCGAACTATTACAAATCGGCAGCACTAGCGAAATCGCTTGGGGTGTGACGTCAGGCTATCCGCGATTTTGCGGCCGATTCAGCATGACGTCATACAGTTGTTTCCGGAACCGGAAGCGATAGCCTGCGCTGTTGTTGTGGGCGGTCTCGCTTCGATAGGAGGTTTGGCTGGTTTGGCTTGGCTGCGGTACCGCTGTGAGCAAGGCTTGCGAAGTGCGCACTTCACGTTTCCGCGCAGGTATTGCCATCTCTCGACCGGTCGGCGCACCGCCCGCCGCGCGCCGCGGGGGGCCGGTCAGCGTATACGCTTGCATCGCGGCAGATATCTGATCGCCGCTTTTAAAATAAGCCCTGATAACAATCCCAAGCACAATTTTTCACCACACTAACACCTACTTTCTCGCATGTGGAACTTCATTTTAACGATCAGATTGATTCAGAAGAGCAGCGACAAGCGGTTGCTACCGTCTTGCTACCGTGGTCTGCGCCGGATCGAGCCGCTGAGTGTCCGAGCTGGCAGGCGCGGCCGGCGTGTGCGCGAACTGTTTCCGAAGGCAGGAAACGCTTCACGATTGCCTGCTTTATCCATTTTTTGCGATTAAACGCGCGGGATCTACAAATTCAGCTCAGCGATAGTCGTAGTTGACCATGGAGCAAAAACGGTGGGCGGAGCGACGCCGACGACGCATCGCATGCACGCATCGGGTCATGTGTCTCAAATTCACGCGTACGACTAGTCGTGGTGACAGTCGTAACGATCAGTCGCATGCGAATCGAGTGTACAAATCGTACATGTGTCCAGCGCTTTAGTGTGAACCGCGTGCAATCCGTAGCAGACGATGCAGCGAACGTCCCTGACGTCACGGAGACCATGACGTCACGGTCCGACGTCACGGAGACCGTGACGTCAGGCAGTCCGCTTGCAGGCTCTCCTCCGAACGGCCATTTTCCCGCGCGGCGACCGAATTTGAAAGTGGTTGCAATAAACGTGCTATAATTAATTATATGTTGGTGGCTGACGCCTTTCGGTTCGATTTTCGTAATTACTGGGACCATAGGTATTCTTTACAGCATAAAAACTGAAAGCGAGAAATTTCGTGTCAGTACTCCTTTAAGGGTAAATGATTCTTTGTGACCACTGTCTGGGGAAAAAATGTTTTTGAAGGCGTTTCTTCGAACGAAAATAGTTGCGGATAAAAACTCACGTGTGCGCCTGGTATTCTTAGTTGTAAGGGTGGCCTATTTGTATTCCACTTGACAGGCAATCGGGGAGGAGGAGGAGGAGGAAGTGATTGTTGGGGGGGGGGAGGGAGGGGGGAAAGAGGCCGGTAACTGTCTGGCGTTACGCCGACACCTCAACCGGCCGAGGCAATCGCGTAATATGCAAACTGACAAACGTTTCTACCGACTTCTATATTGAACCGTGTTATTAGTTAGTGCAGAATCAGGGTATTTAAAGCTTTCAGTTTCAGAAATTGGTAAGTCGTTAACACAGTTTCGGTATTCATAGGGCCATTTTTTGTTGGTAACACGCACGAACACTGTTTTTTAGATTAAGTTGCATGTCTTACTTATCAGACCAGTTATAAATAACGTAAACACTGTTATTTGGAACTACCGGGTCATCGTCAGTTTTAATTTCCTTGAAGATTAGGCAATCGTCGACAAGCAATCGCGTAGTAAAACTCTCATCAATTCAGGTTGTTAGATCATTATGTAGATTTAAAAAAAAAATCAGCGAACAAAGGACGCTTTCTTGCGGGACACATGAATTCACGGGGAGGTAGTCAGAGTAGTGGCCAGCAACATGACGAATTGATGGCGTAGTTTGTTTTGCAACCGGTTAATTATGAAATCTTGCGATTTGTACCAACTTCCTTCAATAGTAATGAATATTTCTGATTGTCGGGTTACTCACCGTTCGCTCAGTTGTCGGCAGCCATTGAGAAACATCGCCGTTTAAATTTGACTTCTTGGTGGGCTTATACAGATTATTCGAAATCCAAAGCGAGTTCAGAGAGTCCGACTCGAGTTCCTTTTCCAGTTGCACCACGTGTTCCCTAGTGACCCCATTAATCTCGCCGACTCGGGGAATGATAGCTATAGTAGCAAATATACTGGTCTGAACACATCGAAAACCCTCTCCGAGCCTACCCCACTGCTTACGCGGGAAGCATGCTGTGCTGAACAACTGTGTGTGTCAAGACTAAACGCACGCATTAGATGGCCGAGTGCCTCGGAATCGTAGAATCTTGAGGGAGACGAGAAATAGCCCTTACTCTTTATTAGAAGTTTTTCTATAGCCTTTTCATTTGAAACTTCATTCAAACATGGAAGAAAATCGCTTTGGTGGTGGTTCGCCGGTTGTTTTATTGCGTCTACTGTTGCAGCCTTTTCATCCGTAATAGCAGTCCACCAGTATATATTCTGTTCAAATCAAAAATGCTGTCCCCTTGTCATGGTGCCACAACTGGCAGTGCAGACTGAGAATGCTCGCCAGCATTGAGCTGTTCAGCCAATAATTTTATTGTAGTATAATTAACCGGACGTGATTGGCAGGAAGTATTTTATCAAACACAAGAATACAAGGGGGCTGAGCTTATCCAGACGCCAGAAGATCCTCAGGGTGACTTGGTGCTCACCTCGAGCCGACACTTGGTGCAAGACTTCCGAAGCCACTGCGTATATTTTTTTATTGCAAGTGTACCAGTCACACACGCATACGCACCTCGTGAGCCCAGCCCGACTAGAGGAAATTGGTGTCGATCAACACAGTAAATTTATGCGGGTTTCAAAGGCACCAGAACAGACTAGTGCAAATTCACTAGAGCTTTATGCACCTTGCTGCACTTAGCGAATTTTATAGACAAAAGAGAGAAAAACACGCTAATCACGCAACAAAGTTTGTCGGGATGAAGTCCTCGCTTGTGCGTGTGCGTCCTACAATGAATTTCCGACAATGCATCGGCGGACCGGTCGGCAGTCTGTTTTTGTCGGTGGTTTCGGTTGGCGGGTCTGTCACACTGCTCCAATTTTTTGTCACCCTACTTGCTTGCGTCGTAGTAAACGTAGAGTGACAAGGCTGTATAGAAATTCGAGAGTCGGCCGACGAGTCAGTGACCGGACGGCGCCGCAGTCTGGCCGTCATCTGCATCACGTTACCCTAGAGTGACAGCACGTTTGCCGCCTAGAAGAGGTTTCGTTAAATTAGTTTTGTTCATTGAGGCCGAAGAAATCGGATAGCTTTAGGTTTGTTCCTGTAACCTGCAGGGTCGTTGGCCTTTGACTAGGATCCTTACTCTATACGGCAGTCTGTAGAGTATACAGTGCCTTGAAAGAATATACGCGTTCGTAGGGGACCATAATGTAATTCGACGCTCACTATTCTGTTTTAGCGAAGCGAACGTCGCGTCAGGGGCTTTCATCTAGCTCACTACCGCATGTCCAAAGCAGTATCAGCTTGGTCGTTGTCCGAAGACCTCCTGTTACAGATGGCAAGAGGCGCGCGCAGCTCACTGAAAGCTTGCGCACGCAGGCATGGTTTCGGCCCTGGACGAGTCCGTGGGCTTGGTGTTCGAAGCTCTGTCCAAGAAGGGGATGCTGCGTGACACACTGTTCGTGTTCGCCTCTGACAACGGCGGGGACGCGGCGAGCCCCCAGGCCAACTACGCGTCCTCGTGGCCGCTCAAGAGTCAGAAGTACACCCCCTGGGAGGGCGGCGTCCGATCGTCCGCCGTGCTGTGGAGCTGGGCCCTGCAGAGGGGCCGAGGAGGCGAGGACTACGAGCACCTCTTCCATGTCTCCGACTGGCTGCCCACCCTCTACCAGATGGCCGGTCAGTTGGATCGGCCACCACTCCGCGGCCGTCTCTTGCACGCAAAGCATACCTTGGTGAACGTCAGCTGCTTTTCAGCGGGAGTTTAAAAGAAAAGTCTTTACGCCCGGAAGCGAAAGCGCGCCCCAGCGTAGGACTAGGAATTAGTTTGATGCGACCACCTGGGTATCTTCAGCGCGCGCCACGGGTATCTTCAAACATCTTTCATAATGTAATAATGAAAGCTAATATTTGTTTGGTTACGAAAGAGCAATCGTAACGACTCCATAGCACTCGAAATGTCCTTGCAAGCGCGTTTACGCTTATGCAATTGACATCGTGGACAAAATTATTCGAGGGAAATAGTTCGCTCCCCCTTACAGGAACAGCAAAGCTCTAATGACAATAGTGCGTCAGTATCAATTTGTAAGAAGAAAAGAAACAAGGCGAATGGAGAATTAAATAACGATTAGCCTTGACAGACAGGGAGTCTGGTTTGACAAAATCACTCAGTGGTATTGAGCCCCGCAGTTTTCACACTCCAATCAGTTTTTTTTTTATTTTGGAGTCACGTCTTGTCTTTTGTCACAAGACCAAACGGGGAGCTTAGCCTTTTCTTTTTGACACAAGTACCCCCGTTCCGGAGCTCTTTGCTTGAAGGACTTTTGTCATGTCGATATGCAGCCGATATGTGCGCTCCGCTTTCTTTTCATCACGTAAGATGCTTGCGCAACGCCCGTAACGGGGTGGTTTAACCCACCGAGTCACACGCTCGTACGCACCGCAGGAGGCGTCCCAGCTGACTTGGGCAATATTGACGGCGTTAGCCACGCTGAAGCGCTGCAGACGGCATCGAGCCCACCTCGCATGGAGCTCATGGTGAACATCGACCCCATCGACAACTACTCGGCGATCATAGCTTGGCCCTTCAAGCTGGTGGCTGGCGTGGCGGAGAAGGGCGACTTTGAACAGTGGTATCCGATCGTCGGCAACGTGACATGGGACTCGGCTAAACCAAGGGAGCAGTGCGAAGCGTCGACGGCTGCACGAACATTAAAAGACCTGGGGCTGGATCCTGTGTGTGGTTCGACCGGCGCCGGCTATGCCACGCCCATCGAATGCGGCACCCGGGACCCCTCGAAGGCCTGCGAACCCACAGTGGCCGCCTGCCTCTTCAATCTGGCCGAGGACCCATGCGAGTACAACGATGTGGCCGCTCAGCACCCCAAGGTAACACGCGCTGCTATAAAATTCACATTAATCTCCGCAGTGCTTATCAGGAGTGTATAGTTCACCGCTCCGTGCATGCCGCGGCATAACAGCTAAGTTGTGTTTGCACGGTTTTTAATTGCATATCGGTGACTTGTAGACTTTGACAAGGATAAAACAAACGGCCTACTCATGCCACAAAAGGGTGCCTGGCCTGGGCCAATGAGGACTCAATAAAATTGATTAACATTTCAAAATAAATAACAAGGTGGAACCCCCGGGTGCTTCAAAGTAGTTGCCATACCATTCGCTGTTATGGTGGTGTAAGAAGGGTAGATAGTTGTTAGCTATCGAGTTTAAGTACGTATCCACGTATAGGGCGGAATCTCCTTGTGCACAATTTCATCAGCAAGATCCCCGTGGTCCGGCCGCTGGTTGATCCAATAGATGGGTTGGGGCTAGGGAACGCTCCCCCAAGCGGTTTCTAAACCACTGCTCAGCCTGCAGTGCCTGCCGTTCCTTTCTGACTGTGAATGGCTACACTTCCTAGCAACATTAATTTGAAGAGAGTTGCGGAAAGGTGCAGGCTGTCATTCATCTTGCAGGTGAAGCGAATAAGCTACAGGTGAAGCGAATAAGCGAAGGCTACATATTATACCGAAGTACTTCTCGAGGAGGGTTGTTCTCGGAAAGTCGCGGCACTGAATACATACATCAATGTCGGGACTATTGAGCAAAATTTAGTTAACGGCCGCACAACGTCTGCGACAGAAAGCTATAACTTGGGGCTTCAGCGATATGCTACCATGAACGTTCCTTAAAGCAAGCGAAACAGAAGACGTGAATTTTGCAATACTTTTCACGGATTCTTAGACGAGTGCTGGCAACTAGTGCACAATAATGTCGGCAAGATGATAGCTGAACACTTAAATATGTGTGGCAGACATGACTAAGACGCAATACGTCCCAATGCACGTGGTCGTCTGGCAACGAGCGAGCGAATACGCCGCCAGCGTACGACGTCACCGGACGTCACCGAACGACGTCACATCCGAATGGCGGCTCAGAATAGAAGCAGCTCCTAAACGAACTTACATTAGGCCGGCTCTAACAGGCCGCACATGCCAGTTTGACTAGAGAGCTGCAGGCAGGGCTACTTCGGCAAGTTCAAATAAATTATCATCTCACCGTCCCGTATACGCACAGCATTAAGGCCCAAAGTTGAGGTCCCCCTAAATGCATTCATCGCGCAGGCTACCCGAAGCGTCGTCACAATCTGCGAATGCCCACCAATGAAGCCCAGCACAACCAGCACTTTAAACAAACCACTATAGGCACATCACTCAACAATGTTTGCCAGACTCAAGCAGAAACGTCAGCGAACCAGTGGACATCGGTGGCACACATCAAGCTCGCTTGGAGTTGTGCTACAAGAAAGAGGTCCTGGAATTGTACGACATCTGTTGTAACAAGAGTTTCCTCCCTCACCCACTCACTCACTCCTGCTCCTGGAAGGGACTGACATACCCGGAAAATGGGCAATTTGGAATTGTAGTCGAAGGTCTTTTGTGTTTGGCTCTAAGATTTGCCACTTGCTTCCTGAGCTGAGCTTCTCACGCTCGTTTGCCGAAAGTGCTTAGCAATTAAATAAACAGCCCTAAGAGACTCCAGGCGACTATTACAAGAGAGAGAGAGAGACAACTTTATTGCGTGACAGCCTAGACGTCGGCCAAGAGCCCTTGGGCTCTGGCAGCGTCTTCGGCCAGCTGAATGGCCCAGACTTGATCCGCTGGGTCCGAGCTGAACAATATGGTCTCCCATTGCTCTACACTAGCGATTTTGCGACCTAACGTTGACGCCTGTGGACTGGCCCACAGCATGTGTGCAAGGTCTGCCCTCTCCTTACACCGGTGACACTTCTCAGAATATTGCCCGGGGTAGCAATGGCTGCATGCTACAGGGTTGGGGTACGAGTTTGTTTGCAAAAGTAGCCAAGCGCCGGATTGAAATTTATTGAGTGTAGGATGAGCTGGATGAGTGATGAGTGATGTCTCTACAGGACACGAGCCGATCCCTGCCCGAACAGCGAAGCGAATGAGCGCTGTGGTCATCACCAGCTCGGATTGAAAATCCTCGAGCGGCGTCGTGCGCGTATTCGTTCCCGACCAAGCCGGAGTGTGCAGGTGCCCATATTAAATATATCTTGCCGGACCGCTGAACATTGTGAAGTCCAGTCCTGAGAATTGCGGACGCCTTTCGGGCATACCTCGGCAAAGTTGGCGCGGCTCACTCAAACTCACTCACAATTTTTTTTTCGAATCACCCCTCACTCAAACTCAGACTCAATGTTGAGCAGCACATCTGCGCTCACTCAAACTCAAACTCACAGTAAGCGCAAAACTAAGAACACAATCGGACTCAAAACTCAAAATGTACTCAGAAGCTAAAATGTACTCAAACTCAAAATGTACTCAAACTCAAAATGTACTTAGTACTGAAAATGTACTCAGTACTCAAAATGCACTCAAAACTCAAAATGTACTCAAACTCAAAATGTACTTTAACTCAAAATGTACTCAGTACTCAAAATGTACTCAAAACTCAGTGTACTCAACTCCAAATGTACTCAAAGTCAAAATGTACTCAGAACTCAAAATGTACTCAGACCCTAAATGTACTCAAATTCAAAATGTACGCAGTACTCGAAATGTACTCAAAACTCAAAATGTACTCAAACTCAAAATGTACTCAAACTCAAAATGTACTCAGTACTCAAAATGTACTCAAACTCAAAATGTACTCAAAACTCAAAATGTACTCAAAGTCAAAATGTACTCAAAACTCAAAATGGACTCAAAACTCAAAATGGACTCAAAACTCAAAATGGACTCAGAACTCACTCGGTCTCAGGCGTACTCAAACTCAGCCGCGCTCAAACTCACTCAAGCTCAAATTCACCATGCTACACTAGCCTCGCACTCACTCAAACTCAAACTCAAACTCACGTGTGAGTTTGAGTCCAAATGAGTCTGAGTGAGTGGACTCATGAGTGAGTCTTCCGACCTCTGCTCTGGGGAGATGCGCCCCCTTGTAATTTATAATAGCAGACTAAGTTGCTAACCACGTATTTGATTTTTGCGGAGGACGTCATTGCCAAGGCAATGGCCGCCTCTTCGCCCACCCCCGGTTCGCTCGTGCGGACAGACCCGGAGCTTATGGAATTACCCTACCGATTGACTACCACTAGGGCCATGACATCGCGACCAGGGTAATCGGCCGCGTCCACATAAACCGCATCCTCCAAATTGCCGTAACGTTTGTGTATGGCTTTCGCCCTTGCCTGTCTGCGCTCCAGATTGTGGACCGGTTGCATGTTTTTAGGGATAATGTGAATTTGTTCCCGCACTTTTTGAGCCAAGAGTACCTTGTGTGTGCCAGTTAGAGGGTACTTGATCCCCAGGGAGCCGAGAATATGCGGACTCGTCTGGCTGTAACTAAGCCGCTCCCGTTGAGCTAGCTTTTGAGCCTCTATTAGTTCACTGAGGGTGTTGTGAAGCCCCAGTGCCTCGAAACGTTCGGTCGGAGCAGTGATCGGGATGCCTAGGGCCTGCTTGTAGGACCATCTAATGAGGGCGTCAGTTTTGAGTTCTTTGTCTTTTTTAGGTGTAGGGAAGGGGTGACCTACGTTTTCCTACTGAGGACGAAGGCCTCAACTAATCGCACGAAATTGCGCTCCTTCATACTGTGATGTCGGTTAGCGATTCGCGATATGAGTCGGGTAGTCTGATGGACGCTTTTTTCTAGTGCGAGGATGGTCTCTGAGTTATGCATATTGGCCTGTATTCGGAGACAAAGAACCCGTATATTGGACACTGTGGGGATGGGTTTCGTTCCATTCGCGACGATCTTCACTGCCGGGGGGTTTGGGTCTGTACGTCTTCCCCAGTAGTAGGCGTGTATAGCAACAGTTCTGATTTTTGCGAGGAGCAGCTGAGGCCCCGGGGACCTACGTACCGCTCGACCGCCTCAATGCCCTGTTGTAAGATTTCCTGAATGTGCCCGTCACTGCCCCCGCTGACCCAAAGCGTGACATTGTCCGAATAGAGGCTGTGTTTCAGGCCATGGATCCGTTCTAGTATTTCGGGAAGCCCCATCACGGCTACGTTAAAGAGAAATGGGGACAGGACTGAACCCTGCGGAGTCCCCCTGCTCCCAAGCTCGATCACAAGTGAGTGGAGTCCCCCTACGGCCAGAGTAGCTGTGCGTTCACAGAGAAAGTTACTGACGTAGTTGTATACGCGTTTACCAAGGCCAAGCCGGCCCAGGTTGTCAAGGATTGCCGAGTGCTTAACGTTGTCAAATAACTTAGTTAAATCTAATCCTAATTTGGCCCCCGTATCTAAAGTGGAACAGCGTTTCCCATCGATGACGTCATGTTTGAGACGGAGCATGATGTCCTGTGTTGAGAGTTTTGGGCGGAACCCGATCATGGAGTGGGGAAAGAGACCATTTTCTTCCATGTAGTTGGTGAGTCGATTTAGGAAAACGTGTTCCAATAGTTTCCCTAGGCATGAAGTGAGGGAAATAGGTATAAGGTTTTCGACCTGCAGTTTTTTGCCTGGCTTAGGTATCATGACAACCTTGGCCGTTTTCCACTGAGCCGGTAGTCGCCCAGTCTCCCAGCATACGTTCATGTCTCCCAGTCTCCCAGCATACGAGGGCTTCAACGGACTCGTCATCTAGGTTTCTCAGCATTTTATTTGTAATACCGTCCGGTCCAGTAGCAGAGCGAGTGCGCAGTGCCAAGATAGCCCCCTTAACTTTACTTACAGTGATGGGTTGGTCAAGGAGAGCATTGTCATTGCCCACGTAGGGAGGAAGTGCCTCGCGGGTGCAGTGGCCAATGTATATGTCCTGAATGGCTTTGAGCAATTCCGTGTTTGTTCCCTGAAATTTGTGGAGAAGTATGCTGAGGTTGTGTCTTTGTGTAGTTTTATTATTTTCGGGGTCAATGAGACAGCGCAGAATGTTCCAGGTTTTGGGAAGACTTATTTCGTAGTCCATGCGATCGCATGTGCTATGCCAATTTTGACGTGTTAGTTGTTGGGTGTACGTTTCTATATCGCGGTTGAGGGCCGCTAGTCGTCGCCGGAGGGTTCGGTTAAGCTTTTGCTTTTGGAGTCGTGTGTGCAATCTGTGTTTAGCTTCCCACATATGTAGCAACTTTGCGTCGACCTGTTGGAGCTCTGCTTCTTCCGGTACAACCCTAGTGGCCCGTTTAGCGTCTGCGCGAAGTTGTTCTGCCCAGCTCTCAATGTTGGTAATGTCGGCCCCAGAAGTACCGTCCTCCGCGCTTACTGGGCCTCGTTCTTCGCCTTTAAGCGCGCGGAATGCATCCTAGTTGTAGTTTTTTACCGGACTTTTCTTTGGCTACCCCAGATTCGACCCCAATAGCGACGATGTAGCTGTCGCTGCCAAAATTTTCCTGAGTGTTTAGCCAGGTTGTTTCCGTACGCATGTTTTTTGCAAAGGTCAAGTCAGGGGTTGTGGCCCCACTAACACTGTTTCCAATACGGGTGGGCTGCTGTGGATCATTCAGCAAACTCAGACCATCTCTTCGCGCACCAAGCCAGAAATTGCGCCCCTTCATTGTGTCCCGCTTGTAGCCCCAATCCGTATGGTGCGCGTTAAAATCTCCGCTAATAAGCAACCTGCTCCCTCTGGCTATTTCGGCAGTTTTTCGGAGGAGTTTACGGAATTTCTGAGTATTTCTTGGGGAACTATAAACATTGAGTATAAACGTGCTCTGGGCCTTGTGTTTCTGGTTTTGGATTATTTCTACAAGGACGTGAGCCGCGGACGCAGCGTTTACCCCGGTCTCGCGCCGCAGGATCGGGAGGTTTCACCTAATGAGGGCGGTGACTGCGGGTTTTTGTTTATTTACTACACCAGAGGCGTCATCTTCTAGGTCACTGAACGATTTGTAGTTATACAATCGAGCAAAAACACCTCTCTCTTAGACAGACCATATCGGGTATTTCGTCCGATTTTTTGTTTTTGATAAACTGTTCTAGGTGAGCTCGTTTTCTTTTGAATCCTCGACAATTCCATTTCCACACTATCTAAGTGTTGGCTTTGATTTTTCGGTTGGATCAGCTAATAGACATCGTTCGCAATTTTGGGGCTGTCCGCCGTCGGGGGGCGGAAGTAGGGTTTAATGGACTTGATGGAGCCCGGTCCCACTTCCCGCCCAGCTCGTGGGACTCCATTTTCTAGCACTGTTAATCGGGCTTTGAGGATGGCAATGTGGGCATCGGTTTTTTCGCCCAACTTATCCAGCATAGCTCCGAACTTGGCACGGAGGGTTTCCGTTAGAGTTCGGGTGAGGGTTTCTCCGAAATGGCGGAGCATCGTCGTCAAAGTTTTACCGAGTTCGTGGCTGCGCCCTAACTAGGGCGAGAGCATTGAAGGACTCTGTTAGGGCTCTCAGAGTTTATCGCCTGGGCTCGACGTTTCGAAGGAGGGCAATCCTGCTGCAAAGTGTCCATCTCTACGGCAGAGTCACACGCATGCGGCGTTTGGGAGTAGGCAGCAGTGAGCTGCGCTTCCTGGCTTACCGGGCCCGTCGTTTGGGCACCGGGACGTGTGCTACTGAGATCTGCAGAACTGTTTTTGGTTTCTTCAAATTGAGCGAGTTTGCCTTTGAGCATGGCATTTTCAGCCATTAACACTTCGAGCATCTGCTTGATTTTCGCTGTCTCGGAAGAATGATCAGACTGCTCAGATTTTAAGGTATTCGGCGTGGGAGCACTACGTTTCTGGTTATGTTTGCTTTGGGAGACCGTATCGCCCAGCTCACCTTGTTTAGTGGAGAATGGCCGGTTGCTTGACGTCCGTTTCACGACGTGGATCGCGGGTGTCATCCTTGGTTGTTGGGCCCCGGGTTGCTGAGGGTCCTCCGCCGTGATTTTGATCGGGAGCGGTGCCGGCTGCTGGAGGAGTTTCTGTAGTATCCTGCCCCACAGTTACCGTCCCGTCAGCTCTTCAGGGAAAGAGTCGTCGTGGCCGCATTCTTTGTTCCCCGATTTCTTTGTTCCCTTATTATGCCGAAACACCCACTGCCCCCCCCCCCTCCCGTCGCTATAAAATGGAACGAACTCTTTCATTTCATCCCCTCTCCCTCCAGTGATAGTCTAGATCGACCTGTGCGACGTGGATCGCGGGTGTCATCCTTGGTTGTTGGGCCCCGGGTTGCTGAGGGTCCTCCGCCGTGATTTTGATCGGGAGCGGTGCCGGCTGCTGGATGAGTTTCTGTAGTATCCTGCCCCACAGTTACCGTCCCGTCAGCTCTTCAGGGAAAGAGTCGTCGTGGCCGCATTCTTTGTTCCCCGATTTCTTTGTTCCCTTATTATGCCGAAACACCCACTGCCCCCCCCCCCCTCCCGTCGCTATAAAATGGAACGAACTCTTTCATTTCATCCCCTCTCCCTCCAGTGATAGTCTAGATCGACCTGTGCGTCGTTCTGAACGCCTGCAATATTCATATCGAAATCCTCAGATTCAAACCCGTAAACCAGGAAGGCGGTTTTAGTAACTGCACCCTGTGTAGCATTTAAAGACCGGACAGAACCACCGAAAAAAATTAAGACAGGACCACAGTAAGGTACGGGCACTTTCATTGTCAGCAGAATGATTTCATGATTTCAAACTTCCACATGACCGATACTTTCACTCGCCTAGTATTGTGTTCTGCCCGGTTGAGTACCGAGTAATTTATAGACCGCAGCAATCACGTGTTCGCGGCCTGTCTATCCATTGTCCAGTGCTCCTGTGGTGGCGACATGATCATCTGACTGCCAAATGCTGCTGCTCTCGTAAAATTCGCTTTTGGTATGCAATTAGCATTTCCTGGTTTCGCGGCAAAAAAAAATCTTTCACGATTTAAGTCAAATTCAAGTTGCCATAACTTTAAAGGAATCGCAACGACATCCTGACCAAATTGCACAACTTTGCCCATTCTTGTGCGGCGCCCTCCTTGCGCTCTTCGACTGTAGGAACTGGCCATGCACACATTTTTTCCCGCATTCACAAACGTGCGTCATCTCCACAGCGCAGTAATCCCGCTATTCTGAGCAAGGACGATAAAGTTAATCGAAAATATTACACGTTTCAAAAACCTTCATGCATTCGGACTACGCCGGCCTGCAGGAACCGCCGATTACCTACACCCCTTTCAACTCTTCTCTGCTTTGACAATGTCAGCTGTGAGGGAAGCTGCGTTCGCTGATAATCGGCCGTCATGCTCGGGTCGCGGTAAATCGCGATAAAGTTTGCTGAGCCATCCGCGCTCAGCAAAGCTGCTGTGTGAATGCCGGCTGCGGCCGGCTACGTTGTTCACGGAGACAGACATGACAGCAGCTGGAGGAACGGTCCGCACACGATGCGTCCCCGAAGTCAAGAGAGCAGCTCGCCAAGTGGTTCGTGCAATGTCGGTTCCCGAAGTCAAGAGGCTGTTCCGTTGTCGTGCGGTAGTACGGCGGTGCTAGTGCGGTAACCGGTTACCGGTCAAGGCAAGGAGAAAAAGGGGCGAAGGCACCACTCTAGAACACCGTACCCTGACATCCTCTGACCACCCTCGCCAAAGCGAACTCGCTGGGTGCCAACACTTTCCCGTCGCGAGTGCACGAGGAGCGATGCAGAACAGCGAGAAAGCCAGCCAAAAGCGGTTTGCGTGAGTCGCGATCCCCAGTCTCCACGCACAGAAATGATTACACTATAGAAGGTGAGGAGCCCCCGCTGGAGATTGCCCGAGAGAGTGTGAGGGAGAAAACTTTAATAAGAGCTGAAGCGAGCTTGCTTGTGTGCGGGGGTATTCAGTCCAAAACTCCGCTGGTGCGGCCGGCAGCTGGCCGTCCTCGCCTTTCCCGCACGCCCAGCTGGTTAGCTCCCTGTCCCACCGAGGGGTTTCGGATGGGTCTGGGTTCTTTCTGCCACAGCGAGCACCCCGGTTAAAACGTCGCTATCACGCGGCCCACAGAGGTTCCGGAGGAATCATCTCCGAGGAAAGTTAGCCGAGCGCAGTTGCTCTGTACAATGGAATATTTATCTGGGTAAAGTTTTATATATTTAAATATTTATCTGGGTAAACTCAGTGCCACGGCTGTCGGGTTCGGATGGGAACGAAATACAGTAGACTCCCGTTAAGACGAACCCCATGCTTAAGACGAACAACACTTTTGCTCTCTTGTAACGTCCACAATGCAAAAAACCTCCGCTTAAGACGAATTTCTAATACCAACAAATTTTCATGGTCCCTTCCAGGTCGTCTTAACGGTAGTCTACTGTATAAGGATGCCTTTGTGCTTTACTGCACGTAATGGCGTGGGGGCATTGCATACAAAGAGCGATACGCCCTATTTGTAGCATGCAGAGTAGATAACCTGCGTCTTTGAGTGATAAGCTAGCAGATTTATCTA